>NW_024340699.1:6519036-7040122 GCF_902729225.1 Pteropus medius
CTTTTCTTTTCTTTTCTTTTCTTTTCTTTTCTTTTCTTTTCTTTTCTTTTCTTTTCTCTCTCTCTCAATCTCGCTCTCTTTAAAAATAATTTACCACCTTCATTTCTACGAGTCCATGTACAGTCAGTCTGAAGCACCATAGAAAAATTCCAGCATGACCCAAAAGGTTATGTCAAGTCTTCTGAAGCCAGAGAGGATGACTCTCCAAATAAGTTACTAAAATTGATAAATTGCTGATTTGCAAAATTAACTGGACAGAACAATGAAAAACTAAAAAGAGGGAAAGAAATGTAAACCAACAAATTTTTATTTTTTTTTAAGTCTTTTATCCCAGCGACCTATTCTGACTAGTATAAGTTTGCCCCATACTTCTCCCCACATTCAAAATACCTAGGGTGGATATTATGCATTCCCAACCTGTCAGCTTTGGCTGAATTACAGAGTGCTCAATTATGCTCTAATCGAATAGCTGCCCAATGCAGGCCACGTAATGACTTCCTGATTATCTGCCTTTAAATGATGAATGAAATGAATATGTAACATTCTG
Organism: Pteropus medius; assembly: GCF_902729225.1. Lineage (NCBI taxonomy): Eukaryota > Metazoa > Chordata > Mammalia > Chiroptera > Pteropodidae > Pteropus > Pteropus medius. The sequence goes on from NW_024340699.1 coordinate 6,519,584, forward strand.
TTCAAATATAGCATACTTAGCATGCCAAATGAAAACTGATTTTGTGCTCCTCTCTCTGAAAAACGTATATTTTATTGTAATGCAGTTCAATGGTTGTTCGGTTGCTTGTTTTCTAGTCATCAAGATAAACACTGAATGAGCTATCTACGAGAACATTAGTCTTCATTTTTGCTTTCCAACAGATGCTAAAGGTGTTAAACATTGTTTAGATTATTTGGGTTTCTCTCTTTACATCATCTCATTGGAAAAAAAAATGAGGAAGGTTGTATTTTTACAAACAGTTCTTGTTGGCAATGTTCCAACATACATTGGCAAAAAAACAAATCTGTTAAGATGAATGTGTTGCAAAGACAACATTAAAATATGAATAAATTATTTATTGGCAAGAGTGCTTTTTACAATATTAGTCCCCTCAAAAGAGTACATGCTCTGAAAATTGATTGTATGCTTGGTATATATTAATAATAGTTTGCACGACTACAATAGTTTATTATCTGTTTACATGATTTTGCCTTTAATATACTAATTTGCAAACTGTATGGGGGAACTCATTGGATGTAGTAACTTTTGAGAGATAACCTTACCACTCACCTTGAAAGATAAAGAGGATACTCAGGTAAGTAAGGAGAGAAGGAACTATGGAAGGAAGGAGGGAGGGATGGGGGAAGGAATTCTGTTACCTAATCTGTCTAATATATGATTAATATTGCACTATTGGTGCTTAAGTGACTGATTTAGAAAACATTTTGCATGATATATATCCTGGATCAGATTTCAATAAAATGCTGCCCAAGTAAAAGAAGAGCACCTCTTCTAAGAACCTCTTGAAATTTTCCCTTAATTTTGCTAGGTAAATTTCTTAATTAAGATGAACAAAAAAATCTTTATATATATTTATTTCCATATAAATATCTTAAGTTAATTGATTTAGTACTCTCCTCAGAATATTTTTCTTCTTATTTTTTTTTCTCCTCTTCCTACTCCTTCATGTTTTTTGGCCCTTTTTTATTTTTTGATATGCTCTCTTTTATTTCTAGTTATAAGAAATGAACTGGCAGAGCCATGGATAAATCCAGCCCACAAATGCTTTTGATTTACCGACTAGCATTTTAGAAGAAACTTTGAATTTGTTTTCAGCATTTCAAAATGAACAGATTTCATCTAAGCATGCAGCTATCCAGTTCCTCACTAGAATTCAGTTCTAGGAGTACTAGTCTTATGGGAATTATCTCCTTAGATGAGTCACACACTATCTAGTTTGCCAAAATCTAGCCCACTTTTTTTCATTTACACTGTTAAACTGGCACCCGCAGGCTTTTAAGTCTACAACCTCTAGGACTCATTTCAAAATCCAATGTTGGTCCAGTGGCACTCATCAAAGGGTATGCTCAGCCTGAAGACACATAAGACCTTTGACAAGGTAGGGTGCAGATGGCAAAATTAGAACTTCTGCTTACAATTATCGTTATATTAAAATGAGAAAGAAATTGTGCTTTGCTAAGATTTAATACATCCATTGACAAGGTGCCCACATTCATTGCATGTATCAGACGACGATGTGTCTTCTTTGGTCCATGGGCTATGTGAAGAACAGTAAGCTTTCCACATTGTGCAACAATTAGTTGACAGTCACACCGTCGTTTTTAGATCACTTTCAACATGCTACGATGTTATAGTTTAGTTAAAAATGATTATATGATAACTCTCAGAGGACGGGCAGCCGATATTAAAAGATGCTGGTAAAGAAATAGAGGTAATAAATGACGTTGATGGTATGAGCCCAATGAATATGACAGAGCTGGCTGTACTGCTAGCACAGTCTTCAGCAGCCTCATTATGAGCTAAAACTCACGATCTGATCATTTCTGATAAGTTGTCCACTAAAAATGAATTTTTCAAGGTAATGGTGACATTTTAACATTGAGTATGAAAGTGAATGTGCTATGGAGAAAACATTTGAAAATGAATGCTTAAAAATGCTTCCATTGTTTTATTCTGAAATCATGTCAGCTTTGAGAAGAAAAATGTCTCAACCTGTATCTCTTTCCTCTTATACACACAAACACAAACTTGGATGCAGAATTGTTGGATCTGTACTACAATCTTCCAAATATAAAGCTTCAGTGCATTTTAAGTCATTTGTAAAAATTTTAAAATGTACCTCTTCCCGAGCATTTGCAAGTACAAGAGTAAAACCTGTCACAAAGATAGTTAATTGGATTAAAAAGTTTTTATTGAAAAAAGATCTAATTCTTTATTACACTTGGATATATATAGTAAACTGTCTTTTCCCCATGAACCCAAGATTATTAATACCATAACATAACTAGGCCATTAAAATATTGTATTACAGTTTTAAAATATAATCTTTAACACTAATGAACTACATTCGATTGGATTTTCCCTTTAAAAATTACTGCATTTCATTGTTACAAAGTGTATATTTTAACATCTGAAATTATAGATGTACCTTACAATTGAGGGGTAGCATGTGATAGCTAAATCAGCAGTATTTTTTCTTCCTCAGTGGTACATAAAATAATAGTACATCTTACGTTGAATGGAATATAGCACTAATAATAATGATAATATATAATGATATCTGTAATGAGAAAAATGAAAAAATCAATTTTGCACAATTAATATATAAATATAATTTATGACATATTTTAATTTCATTCTTTTCTAAAAGGGTACATTGTACATTGTAATATCTTATAGGTTTTAGAATGTGTAAAATACAATGTACCATAGTAAATATATACACTTCATAAATATTTATATAATGAATGCATATCACAAATAGATTTATGGATGGGTCATATAAATCAAAAAAGTTGATACTCTGGCCAGTGTACCATGTTGTTTAATACTTTATTTTCTTTTGAAAAATCTGGTCAATCAAGAAAAAAAGTGAAGAAAAAGGAAAGGTTATTCTTGGAAAAGGGGATCTATGTTCCTTACATGGTCTGGGCCTGCATTCAAAGATAACAGCAATACTAAGACAGCAATAGCCATGGGAGTTTTCGTTTTATTATTATTCAAATGGTTTATGTATATTACATATACTTTTTATGTAGAATATATTAAAATGCAGAATTATTAGTGTATGCTTATTTAACATGTATTGTAGTAAACTTTGTACTGAAATACCATTTAAGAGATAGTCATTTCTACATTGTTTCTCCATTTTGTTTATTGTTTTATAGTGCCAAGCATTATTCTTTGGTGCCAGAGACACAGGGCCCAGAATCCAGAATTCTCTTAGCTAAGAGGTAACAGTCTAGTGGAAGAGACAATAAACAAGTAAACAAGATATTTTCATAACTGATAAAGGCTTGAGAAGAGAGAGCATCAGGGCCATGTGACAGAGGTGACTGAGTTTAGCCTTCAATACTAGTTAGGGTGTTAGTAGAAGGTTTTAGTTTTCAGTGATTTCTAGAGTGAAGTTGATCAGCTCTTCAAAATATTTTCCAAATCTTCTCACTCCTGTTCCTCTTCCAGGAAAGGTGATCTATATCTAAAGTCAGTGGCAGCCTCTCCCATACAGCCCTTCTGCCAGCACATAGACAGCTACAGTCTCTTCTGCCCCCAGACAGAGCCTTGGAGTCAGGAGACTTCAGGTTTCATGGGACCGTGTCCCCTCATTGTCTTCAGGTTCACAGCTGTCTGCCTTCTTGGCTGTGATTGGTGAGGTTCAGCTGTACCATGCTCTTTGTAGTGAGAATGTATACGGGACGGGCCCACGTATGTTCTCACTACAGAGAACAAGAAAGGGCAGTAGCTTCCATCAGGGAGCCCAGAGCTGCAGTTGGGAGATTCACTCCCATCAAAGGCAAAACCTCTCGACCCTAATAAGTATCTTCCAGGTTCTTTAGACTTCCCCATTTGAATTTCCTAATGCAGTAACACTTGCATACTGGTAATGAGAATGGGGTAATCTTACACTTGCTCTGGAATCTTGGCTTTAGTTATGTTATTTGTCTTCTGAAATGATTGCTAATGAAAAATATAGACATATAATTTCTAATTAACCATGTCCTCTTGGCATCCTGCTTCCTGACAAGAGTCAGCTCAGCAAATAGAGGTAATGGTTTTACTCCAACATGTTCCCAGAAAGAGAGGTTCAAGTTGAAATTGCTCGACCATATTGATGATGTCCTGGTTTTTTTTTTTCTTTCTTTTTTTCAAAACAAAAACAAAACAAAACAAAACAAAAATATCTCTCAGTCTTTCTGGCCCGATGTGTAGATAACATTTTTGTGACTATAAGGTTTTCTTTTGATTAGACAAATCATCTTTCTTTGTTTAGCAAGGCTAAATGGGGAGGCGGGGGTGGGGATGTCAAATGAAGAGAAAACATTTCTAAACAGTATTTGTCTGGAGACATAATGGAACCTCAAACTCCTGTAATACAAAAGTATTACCTATAGGCTAAGATATCTGTGTTGCACAACCACTAAGGGACTTCCGAGGGACTTTATTTCTCTTGGTCAGCTCACAGACTCCTAAGAAATTTGTTGATTCCCATAAAGACAGTTTGACTTATTCTTATTTTTATCGTTCTTCCTTGATAGATGAGAAATGTGTTTCACAGGAATTAACTTGCTTCAAAAACTTACCTAATACGACAAGGCTCAGATTTGAATCGATTTACATAGCCTAATTTATGTAACCATTTTCTTTCCACTTTCCACCTAGGTATTTTGATGTTTTGTGTGTTTTGCTGAGTCATGTACCTCCTTATTTGCCCAATGCATGCTATGTTTGTTTCTTTTTTCCTCCCATCCCACTTGTTTTTTGTTTTTGTTTTTTTCTCCTAGTGCCCCTGACTTCGCTTTTCTCCAGTGCACATCCTGGGGAAGGGGAATGAGGTTAGGAAATAACCTGCCAGGCATTTCCTTTTTATGCCTTGCCTCATTTCTTACCCTTCCTGCCTATTTGAGATTTGCATTCATTTTCTCAGTTATGGGTCAAAATACATGTTTTTCTTATTTAAGTTGCGATTGTGGCAAACATATTGTCTCACAATTCTACCAAACATATCAAAAATATTTTTATTCTACTAATGTTTATCAATGAAACTTCTTAAATACCGTTATCACAAGTGACAGAGAACTCAGGGCCAGGACCAAGGTAAAGTAAAGGAGGTGCCTGGGGTGCAAAATGTAAGGAAGCCCTTCTTCTTGCTTCTTGCAAGTGCTGAGTCAGCACCTCTGAAAGGATGCCTCAAGTTTTGTACCACACAAGCTTCCCTTGCTCAGGCCCTGAAAGGACTACCTAGGTTTTTTTTTTTTTTCTCTTGGAATCACAGTTTCTTTTAGAATTATTCCTAGATTGAAGGACAATTGATTATTTTAACTCCCCACTCCCACCCCCAATAATAGATTTAACTTACAGCCCTCTTGGAATTTGCTGTGGCACGATAGCAAGTTTAAAACCCCACAGTGTTCTACTAAAGGCCAGGTGTTCACAGGATAATAAACAGCTCCCTAAAGATTAGAAAATGAATATTTAACTAGATGACTACATTTGATTTCCTTCATTCATTTTTTATTATTTCAGCAAAAACCTTCTGGATGGAAATGACATTGACAGGATTTTACCATCTTCTGGTAAATGAAACCTGTCATTCTGGTGCGTTTACTGTTTCTTTACAGTACCATTTGGTAAACTCCAGTGACTAGAAATTTTCTCCATAGTTAAGATTTAGGAGATTCTGTGTAGATTGTTCATCAGAAGTACAAAATTTGTCCTGTAAGGTTGATTATTATGAAACTGGTCATATGAATTCGATCCTGTTTACAAAAAGCCAGATTTTTTTTTTTAAATCGGACAAAAAAATCTTATTTGTGAAACTTTTAAGCACTTAATTATTGTAATTTTCCTTTCAAATGCAAGAATATGATCATGTCCATTTCTATGCAGAATTTTAGATTCCTTCTTTAAAAAAAAGTAGGCCCAAGAAATAAAGATCTCTATAGCCGACATTCATTAAAAGTTAGCAGTGAGTACAGTTACCTTGGAAATAGAGGCCAAAACATCTGCCTTTACATTTCCGTTGTGTTTATCTTAGGATCATAGTTCCAGAAATTCTTATGTAATGAGAAAAGTTTTAGGGCTCCAATATTGGATTTCACTAAGTAAGTTTTTTCCGATTATCTCAATTGACAGTTTTTATCTGATTGCCAATCGGAACTCACAGAAAAGGCCCCAAACAATGCAGAAACCTGTTAAAATCATCAAGTTTCCCTAAATTTGCACATATCCCTAAATATTGCCTTGTCACCCTCATTCTGTTAATCTTGGAGAGGGCCCAAATGTAATTTTGTCGTCGTTGTTTTTAACTTGTGCTACCAACATTAAAGGAGATTCACAAGTGTGTTACTGTTATTTGTTGTAAATTCTGTAATAGTCTCATGGAAGGCTGCACCAAGTGTGAAGTCGTGCTCATGGGATATTGACACATTATATGGTGCCTTGTTTTGCAGCTTTCATAGCGCTTGCCCACTTTCCTTTGCACTGAACTGAATTAAGTCCAAACCTAAGACAAATAGTGACTTTCTGATGATCTCTCTGTAACTGATGAAATGAAATGCATACAGTCACCCAACAGAGAGACAAATAAATAGCTTGTGTGACCTTTGGGAGGAAAGCAAAACTGTTAAAAGTTAGAGGTGGGTTTTTCTTTTAGTTGGCTCTTTCTTTTTTTAAACTTTTTTCTTTACTTTCTGTATCATGTTTGTTAATGGTTATAATGACAAACTGTGTGTTTTACAATCATCTCGAATCCTCATGGCAGCAACAACTAAGACAAGAAAAACTGGCTCTATCGGGTTAATCTAGGATTTCCACGCTGGGTGCAGATCAAAAAAAGAAACCCAAGACTTCCCAGTGAATGAGGATCTTGGTTTTATTCACATAAAGCTCTTGCATCACCCACTCCAGCATGATGTTTCTGAAATGCAGAAACCTCACACTTCTGAGATAAACCCACTAATCCACCTCTGCCCTTGGCATTCTCTGTGTTTGGGGGGCAGATCTTTTTGGTGTGTGGATATTTCCTATCATTTATTCTCAACATTACCTTTGTGTCATAAGTGGATAGCTTTAACCAGTGCTTTTCTTGCCTTCCAGATTGAACGAAGACATCCACTGGGCTCCGCGTGGTGTGTCTGTGTGGCGTGTTCAAGAGCAGCGCCTGGTGAAGCTCTTCTAAAGGTAATCCCCTGGAATGACAGTACACGTGTGCATCGTAAACCAAAAGGAGTTGCTCTTGCGTTCACTCAGTCAGAGCGTGGGTGAATTCTTGTTCCTAAGCGAATATGCAAATCAACAGTTGCCTCATTTGGTATTTTTCTTGTCCTTAGGATTCTAACCTTTCTTGCTGCTCCCTGCATGAAAAAAAAAAGAAAGAAAGAAAGAAAGAAAAATGCATGTGTTTATCAAAAAAAACAAATAGCTTCTCTTCCCTCCTCCCAGGAGAAGTGAGTTATCAGGGGACCGACCTCCTTACGTTCTCGGTTTATCACTTATCATAATTCTTCTCAGATTTTATCTCTAGACCAAGGGTTATTTGCTAATAAAGACAGTGTCTTAATCATTTAACCCCTGCCATGCCTGACGTGTAAGGGCTAAAGAAAGTTGTTTAAATGAACTAATGATAACAGAAAACTTAAAAAAAATTACATTAATATCCATACATAGACCTAGATATGAAATCTAGCCTCTTCCACTCTGTCAAGGTTTGATTTTATGTGTTCACCTTTTTTTACTGGTGCTGTCACTGTAGGGGCGAATCCGGGAGTTGGGTGTCACCCCAATGGCAGCGGGGAGGGAGAGGGATAACAGTGGCCCAGAACTGTAGTTAGCATTTTCCCTCAGTTCTTTCTCAAATGACACAGTAATGAATCATAGGTCATTGAGATTTAAGTTTTATCAAAAATATATTTTAGACAAAGAATGCCCCAAGGAGGCACATGGATAAAGACAAAGTATGCCCCAAAGTGGCAAGTGGTCCCAGCGGTGAGAGCTGCAAAAGGATATAGTAATAACAACCACAACAACAACAAGAGGGCAAAAGACGGGTCCAGAAGTGGGAACATCTGCCTTATATTGGGGCCGTGATGGGTGGTTCCAAAGGCATTCCTAGGTGATTGGCAAGTGAGGTCATTTTGATTGACACGTGGCTGCTCTATAACTCTTTGCCTAGTGTGCATGTGTGTACTCAGAATTCTACTATGACTGGGGTGTTCTTTGGGTGGTCTCTGGGCTGGGCCCCTATTCCTTTGTTCCCCGTGTTGCTCATGTCTGACTAGATACCTAACAGTGTAATCTTGCTTTCCAAAAGCTAAGCAACCATCCTGACTTGGCTATTTTGTTCTATGAGCATGTAACGATGTGTTCTTTTTCTTCGTTGTATATATTACGCCTTTGGACTGGAGAGAGATGATTCATATTGGAGGGAGAACTGATATGTTCTATTGAGGCTGACTGTCCCAGAGCTGGCCATTCTCATCCTTAGAGTCCTCCTGTAACCCAGTGTGTTTCTTCCTAAGCATTAGCCAGTTGGTGAATGAGATTTTTGAAAGAGATCCAGGCTATAGTTAATTATGTGCTTTTTTAAAACTTGAGTTCTTTGCTGTCTTCAAGGGTGTTTTTTTCTCTACTTAGTTTCTTTTGCTTATTTGCACATCTAACCTCATTTACAGTTTTGTTCTGTAAAATAGAACACAACATAGTAGCAAGGCAAATTGCACGTTGCATTAGATTTGTCCAAAGGTTTTAAACAAGCAATGAGATAGCATGTGTAACAGCACCGGGAAACCTATAAAAAAATCCTACAACTAAAATGAATTTATCATTTTCTATTATCATTCACTTTGCCTTTTAATCAAATGGGAATGTGTGACTTGAACCTGTGACATGAGGCATTTTTGTATTTTTTTGTGGGGTTTTTTTGATGGGCTTTTTTGTCTTTTTGTTTTTAATACAAGATAGGTTGCTTGTTTTTTTTGGTTTATTTGTTTTGTTTTTCAGTTCATTCCTTTCACTTTGGTTTTGCTCGTTCATGCCTACAGAGAATAAACTTTATGATAAAGCTGAGACTTCAACTGTAAAAATGACAAGTCTGTGGGATTTGGGGGAGATGGTTCCTAGGAAAAGGAACAAGCTGAAGAAAAATTATATAGTTCCCAAAGAATATTTTCCTTACCGAAATAAAATCCCAAATGAAATTGCTATAATGTTAAAGACTCGGTATACGAACTCTTGATATTAGATACATGTAAGCTAAGGCCAGAGGAGCTGAGAAATTGATGAGTTGCAGATAATATTCGCTACTGTATTTGAAGATGTTTCATGGGTGAATTCTGGAATGGAGTCCTCTGTTGGATAGATACTGTGGCAGCAGTGGTGTTATTGATCTATGGGAGACAAAGAGGGAAACATCCTGATTGGTATGCTAAGAAGAGTTTGCTTCCTGGGGAAGGCAGGCAATCTCAGGCTTCCTCACTTCTCATTGCAATTGTGAAGCCCACCTAGGAAGACAGAGGTTTGAATTATTAAAGAAACTGAGTTTTCTAGCCTTGAAGGAGAATTTTCAATATTCTGCAAATTTTACAACAGCTTGTTTGGAAATACACATTTCCCCCTCATGTTTAGAGACAGAAAGAAAGATACTTCACTCAGGAGTGAGAAAAGTTAGCTGTGACACTAAAATTCAGTAGAATGGATTAAGGCATAACTTGGGTTTTAGACATTGATCTTCAGAATTGGTGATTTTGAATTTGAACAGCTGGCCTGCTGGTTGATATTATGTCAATACCAAAGTAACTTGTGAGGAAAATTAATGTTACTAATATTTTAAATAGCTGGTATAATATTTAAACTCATCCATGAAACTTTTTTCTTATAACATTTTATTTTCATGTTATGACGTGAATTATATCTTTTTTATTCTTAAATCTAAGAATAAAGCATAATAGATAGCATAAGACATAAGTATTTTACTTTCTTCTTTCCTGGATCACATTCTAGCTAGTAGCTAAGTGTGAGGGTTTTAGAACAATACAGGCTTGAGATGAATTCTGTCTAACTGAGGTGAATTTTTCTAACTGTATAATTTTGGCAAGCTATTTAACATCTTCATGTTATAGTTTCCCAACTTGTAAAATGGGAATAATAATAGAAGTCATCTTAGGAGCTTGTTATAAAGGTTAAATCAGAAAAACACATGGAAAACATGTACAAGTGAAACAATAAATTATTTAAATGATGGCTATTTATAGTATTCCAGTAACCCTGTCCACAGGGTACAGTGAAAAAGGGTAGAAATTTGACTCAAATGCTGTGAGCATTTGCTCAGGTAGGAAGATATATCCAAAGCAGAACCTTTTATTTGTGTGATGGCAAGTCTGTAGATATATTTCGATCCCATTATTCTTTGAGTTGGAAATTAGGTCTGGCAATACATAAGCTCCAAGAGGTAAAAGTGTGACAAGGTCTTCTTTCTGCTTTGACCTGAGTACTCATTAGTGCCTGCTAATGAGGAAATCTTAGGTCAGAAGCTAAAGAAAGTACACTCTCAGTGTAAGAAATGGGAGAGGTCAAAAGGCAAAGGTCAGAAAATCAGGGATCCAGGTCAGCTCATGACAGTGGATAACCCATGTTGAGAATCAGGTGGCCACGAGCAGAAGGTGCACTCATGGAGAAGAGAAAGGAGCACAAACTGACAGAGCTGGAATGAATTAAAATGGCGCATTTTTCGACATCAATCAGAATAGCATTAGAAGAGCTTCCTTTGGAGTTCAGGCAAAAAAATAGTCTGAGGCATACGATTTTTTTGGATGCTAGATAATAGAAAAATATTGCTTTCAAAGAGATAGGCCTGTATAATATAAAAACATTTGCCTGATGGAGTAGGAATTAGGGATAGGATCATGTTACAGGTTACAGTTCAAATGAAAAGATCTTGGTTGAGGCTAGGTATCCTTTGGTCCACCCATGATGCTGGTAGGCCTTGTATAAATGCCTTAGTTCATGTTCAGGTTCACTTATTCATTCACTTTTGATTTACCTTTTATTTTGTTTCTGGTAAGTAACATGATCATGTTAGAATCTTTTTCTGACAAATGTTTCATTTTCATCTTAGTATGTGGACACGTTTGTTCTGCTTTATTTCATTTTCCCCTTGCAGCCAGGGCAGAAATACAAGTTTATTTACAGAGCCACATGATCATTGGTGTTGGGTGCCGCTCTGCCGTGTAGTTCTCCACCAAAATTTCAGAAGGATATTTGTAAAATATACATCCAAAAGTGTCATTCCCCTGTGTAATACTCTTAATCCACTTCCCCTTGGTCTCAGGAGACAATCTAAATTCTATTTGCAATACCAACTACATGGGATTACACAGTGTTCCCCTTGGAAACTCCCTGCTATTATAATATTATCCTAATTCCGAATCACTGACACTAATATGACATATTTATTTATTTATTTATTTAAATTGATCGGGGTGCTATTGAGTAATAACATTATCTAATTTTCAGTTGTACAATTCTATAATACGTCATCTGTATGTTGCATTGTGTACTCACCACACAAAGTCTTGTCTCCTTCCATCACCATATATTTGACCCCCCTTTACCCTCTTCAGCCTCCCTTACTCCCTTCCCCTCTGGTAAAGCTGTAATTTTTTAACATCGCCCTTAATGATTTTGATGCCTTCTCAATGCTATGGTTTTGTGCTTGTATCTAGAGATGATGATTTCAACAAGTAAACCTTTTTTAAATCTATGACAAATGATTACGAAACAGTGAAGCTTCAACAATCCATAGGTACTTATATGACATAGCAACAGGAAGAAACTTTTTGGGCCCAACCAAATCTCACCTCTTCCATTCCGAGCCATCCGACTACTTTTGCCTGTCTTATTCACCGCCATTTCCAAATTTGTTTCGCATCTTAAAAGTTTTCCCGTTCAGATAGAAAACACAGTGTAAACAGACATTTTTGTTTCTCATGTTGCTTTATACCCTCTCTCTCTCAAAGGTTTTAGACATAAAAAAAATATTTTTATATTTCTTGAATGATATACTTATCAACTGATTTTGCCTACTTTTTATTTTTTTGAACAGAATTCAAAAGCCCCTTCCTACTTTTTTTTTTTTTAAGTGAAGATGAAAAATGAGCAAGATATTTATACTTTCAGAGAAAGCTACTTACATTTATAACCTTGAGGTTGCCTTTGATCCTAAATCAGCTTTTAATTGCCATTGTAGTTACATTGGTGAAAAAACGATTCTATTATTTCCAGAACACAGCAAGGATATGGCCAATACTATCTCATGAGCACAGTTATTTTAAGGCTTTTATTACTAATTATCGTTGGTTTATTATAATTCATTGTTCACTGGCCTTCTAGGCTACTCACTTAAGGTTCTATTCAGCATTACAGCTGCTGCTGCAGCTGCTGTTCCTTTGAGAGTCTATGACTTCATGAGAGCAACAGGGCTCCTATTTGGAAGAGGGTGTAATTGGGCTCAAGGGAGATACTTAACTTGGTGTCCCCTGGAATGTACTACAAGAGGGTGCGTTATTCCCAATTTCAAGAAGAGGTTAAGAATATAAAGAGAATGCTAGATAAGCCCTATAACCATCATGAACTGACATAAGCAACAGTGAGACCATTTATCTACTTATCCCTCTAGCTTCTGTACACAGCCAGTTTCCCCTTTATATTAGATTCCCACTTTATAAATTTTCCAGATTGCTTAATTCCCAGTCCAGCCTCACTTCATCTTTTGTAAATGAAAAATAGTAGGTTTTCAGCTTCCTGTGTGATCGTTTATTCCACAAACATTGTTGAACATCTATTGTGTACCCGGAACAAATTTTGCAACTCAGGCAAACGTTTATTAGCAAATAGAAACACAGGCAATCGAATCATTTAACGTCTTTCTGTAAGGTCAAGGAAGTCCCGAGGAATTCTGGCTATTAGGTACCTTAGCAAGTGGTTGCACGAAAGTTTGCAACACCATTCCTATGGCATCATCACTTAATTTTCTAACTGAATCAAGGAATGGAATCTTTCTCGATAAGTTTGAAAGAGGGGGAAGGACAGGAGAGAACGATGGATGTCATGGACTCAAAAGGTTTTCCTCTAAGAATGTCAGTCTGTTAGCCAGTCATTCTGTTTTCCACTGTTTATGCAAGGGCAGATGTTTTAGCCACCCCCATATCTTAAACGTCACTCTTCCTTAAACGAGAAATTATTTTCATACACTTCATCCTAGTTAGCAAACCCTCCAGTGAAGATTAAGACAGGTATATTTAAAATACTTGTCTTCGGCATCTCTAGATCCCTGATTGACATCATCCATGCTCTCTAGCTTTCACTGGGCTCTGCGTTTCTGATGAGAGTAGGTCAAATGCAAACTAATGTTTCCAAGAGAGTGAATTCAGTGCACAGGCCATCATAGCCCACTGTCTGTACCGAAGTATTTTAAAGTAAATCGCAGGCGACTCTAAAGAAGAGGTTGGTGTCTCACTCTCTGTCTGGATACTTGCTGCATTACAGAATCACCAGTTTTGTCACAGGGCTGCAGTGGGAGCAGAGCCACGCAGAGAGGGAAAGGTCCTGGGAGAGCACAACACACATGAAATCACAGACCTGCAGAAGCCACCGGCAGCGGGCAGACCAGAGCAAGAGAAACCATACGTGAAGCATCCCCCTTACCAGAATCAACTGGTTTGATTCATTAAAATCAACCCCGACGTCCCTCTTCCCTCCTTCTGGACTTTGACCCAGGACAGCTAGACCTAGAAGAGAGTAGGAGGAGACTCAGAACAAAATCTGTCACCATCAAACACGACGTGCCTGCTTCCCTGCACCTGCCCCCACTCCAGGAACCTAAGTTTGAGTTTCACTTAGTGACAGAAGATCAGTGTTTAATTGGATGATTCCAGAGGTTTGAACTGGTCTGAAATGAGTCTGCTTGCTTATAAGGTATTTGTTTACTATATTGTAAAACATATATAACATGAACTTTACCATTTTAACCATGTTTAAGTGTAGAGTTCAGTGGCAGTGAGCGCATTTTCATCATGCTGCAGTCATAACCACCATCCATCTCTAGAACTTTTTTATTTCCTCAAACTGATACTTTGTACTCATTAAATATAAACTCCCATTACCCTCATCACCACTCCCTGGCAGTCACCATTCTACTTTCTGTCCCTATGAATTCGACTACATATTCTCTAAGGCCACCTTCACATATAAGCGGAATCATACAATATCTGTTCCTTTGTTTCTGGCTTATTTCACTTTGTGCAGTGTCTTCAAGGTTCATCCATGTTGTAGCATGAGTCAGAATTTCCTTCCTTCTGAGTGATGTCCCATTGCACACGTGTGTGTTTGTGTGTGTGTGTATGTGTATGTGTGTATGTGTATGCCATGTTTGTTTATCCACTCATCTATCAATGGATACTTGAATTGATTCCACATTTTGGCTATTATGAATAATGTTGCTATAAATAAGAATGTACAAATATCTGATTGAGTCTCTGCTTTCAATTCTGTAGGGCATATTCCCTAATGTGGAATTTCTTGTTTAGAAAATAATTTTGAGTTTGTTTTGAAGAGTTTCTTTGAAGAATATACCATTTTTTTCACAGAAGCTGCACCATTATACATTCCCAGCAGCAGTGTACAAGGGTTCTGCTTTCTCCACATTCTCGCTGACACTTGTTTGTTTGTATTCTTTTCAGTGGCCGTTGCAATAGGTCTGAAGTGGATTTCATTGTGGTTTTGATTTGCATTTACCCAGTGATAAGTGGTGCGAGCATCTTTTCATGTATTTAATCCTTCATGTATCTTTGGAGAAATGTCTTTTCAGGTCCTTTGCCCATTTTAAAAAATTGCATGGTTTGTTGTTGTTGTTGTTGTCGTTGACTTCTAAGAGTTCTTCACATATCCTAGATATGAATCCCTTATCTGATAGACGATAGGCAAATATCTTTCTTTCCATTCCACGCGTTGCCTTTCACTTTGTTGATAGTTCTTTTATACACAAAAGGCTTTAATTTTAATGAACTCCAATTTATCTCATTTTTTCTTTTGTTGCTTATGTTTTCATGTCATATCTAAGAAATCCCGTAATGTTTTTCTGTAAAAGATTTATAGTTTTTCTCTTATGTTTAGCTCTTTGATCCATTTTGAGTGTAAGGTAAGGTTCCAACTTAATTCTTTTGCACGTGCATATCTAGTTCCTCAGCATTATTTGATCAAAAGACTTTCTTTTTCTATTAAATGGTCATGGCACCCTTGTTGAAAAACCATTTGACCATGTACATGAAAGCTTATTTCTGGGCTCTCTACTGTATTCCGTTTGTCTATGTATCTTCCTGCATGCCAATACCACATTATTTTGTTAACTTTTTAACACATGGCTGAAGAGAACTGTTAACAATATTTTTCCAAGATGTCTGATATATAATGGGACAATAGGAAGAAGACAGTGGGTAGGATGGTTAGAGGCAGTGATTTGACAAAATAAAAATTTATTTTAAAGAGGAAAATTAATTGTAATACCCCAGCATGTTGGAAATGTCTGTATTGGTCAGCTTTTCTGCATTGAAACTGCACATCAAACAAATATAAGCCTCGGTGGCATATACTGTTAAGCATTTAGTTGGCACACAGCTTTGCAGGCCGGCTGGGCACCGGCCATTCTGTGCCAGGTTGGCTCAGCACTAATGGCTCTGCACCACACGTCTCTCGTCGTTCGCTTGAGACCAGAAGGCTAAGCAGTATCTTCTCATGGGCATAACAGAACCATAAGCAGGCAAGGAGAGAGAGAAGCCGTGTCAGGTCTCAGGCGTGGAACTATTACATTGCTGTCTCTGCCTCGTTCTTTGGCCAAAGCAAATCCCATGGATAGACCCATTACTGGCACGGAGAAATATGGTCTATCCCTTTAACCGGAAGAGTGAAACATCTCATGACGAAAGGAGTGAGTTTAAGTCACTTAGGTCAAGGTCCTTGAAAGTTTTAAAATTGAAAAAAAAAGTAACCTCATATCACTGATATTTCACCTATGCCTTTCTTTAAAGAGATACTAAAGTCTATTTTGAACATCAGGAATATTTATATATATTTACATATATATAATTCATAGATCCAACATATCACATATTTTTCTTCTGTAAATATGAATCCTCTTTCTTTTTTTAAACTTATCAGAGTAACTTTGGTTAATAACATTATATTAATTTTAGGCATACAACTTGATAGTCCCATATTTGTGTGCTCCCTTGCGTGCTCACCACCCGAAGTCTAGTCTCCTTTCATCACCATACATTTGACCCCCTTTACCTTCTTTGTTCTCCCCAACCCTTCTTCTCTAGTAATCATCACCCTGTTGTTTGTACCTATGAGTTCGTTTTGTTTGTTCATTGCTTTTTGTTTTATTTCCCACATAAGAGTGAAATGATATGGTTCTTGTCTTTTCCCATCCGACTTATTTTACTTAGCATGAGAGTCTCAAGATCCATGCATATTGCTGCAGATGGCAGTATGTCATTTTTAATGGCTGCGTAGTATTCCTGTGTGTGTGTGTGTGTGTGTGTGCGTGTGCGCGTGTGCGTGTGCGCGTGTGCGTGTGTGCGTGTGCGCGCACTATATCTTCTTTATCCAATCATTTGCCGAAGTATACTTAGATTGTTTCCATGTCTTGGCTATTGTGAACAATGCTGCAGCGAACATAGAGGTACATATATCTACAAATAAGTGTCTTCAAATTTTTTGGTAGATACTCTAAAGAGAGATTGCTGGGTCATATGGTAACTCTATTCTTAAATTTTCGAGGAACTTCTGTACTGTTTTGCATAGTGTGCACCAGCTTACACCTAAAGTCTAATTTAAAGGAAGCGGGAGAAGTGGTATAGTTAAAAAAAAATGTCTCTTTCTCCTTTGGTATATATATGGATTTATTTCCATTACATATACAAGTGCTGTTACTTCACTGTACACACGCCTGGTTGTCTTACTAATTGTGAGGTACTTGAGGCCACATACCTTATTATTATAAGAACTATTAATAAACATTATTTATGAAGCACTTGCCATGTGCCAGACTCTGTGCTAAATGCAGTACAAATATGCTATTTAACCTTCCGAATAACAATCTCAAGTAAATTATAGAGTCTTCTTTTCACAGATTAGAAAATTAAAGCACAGAGAAATTTAATTACTGCCCAGATTCATACAACTTCTTTTACCTGGTGGCCGGCTCTGAGTAGTCGATCTACTCCATGAATGTACCACGAGGGCAGAACTGCTGTGACGCAGGGGTATGAGGGACTGTTGCTGTCAACTGTCCCAAAGTAAATTTTCCAAAGAGAAAAAATACGTTTGTCAGAAGTACTATAGCAAAAAATTACATCGCAGCAATCATATAGTGAAATGAACAATTAGTTGTATTTGACCCTCATCATTGTAAAACATTCACAAATTATCCATTGATGTAAAAGTAATTTATTGGCATGAAAGTAAAATGAAGGCTGACTATAGACTCTCTCTTGGAGAGAGACCTACCACCCCTGTGTATACATAATACCCACTTCAGGTTTTTCCCTTTTTTTAATTTTGTTTCTGATTTTTTTTTTTTGCCTAAGCTTTGGGTGCTTAGTAAATTTCGATTGAAATAATAAATGCCATATATAATTTAAATGGTAGACACTCTTTTTTAAAGTTTTAAATATTTTTCTTTTATTTTTCTGTTACAGTTGACATATAATATTATATTAGTTTCAGATGTACAACATAGTGATTAGATGTTTATATTCACCTCAATAATCCAGTACTCATGGGACACCATATATGTTTATTATAATGTTGTTGACTGTATTCCTTATGCTATATTTTATATCCCCATGACTATTTTATAACTGCCAATTTGTCCTTTTTAAGCCTTCCCCTTTTTCACCCGTGTCCCTGACCCCTCTCCCATATGGCAACCATCCAAATAGTCTCTGTATCTATGAGTTTGTTTCTGTTTTGTTGTTCATTTATTTTGTTCTTTAGATTTCACATATAAGTGAAATCATGGCATTTGTCTTTCTCTAGATAAAAACACACTCTTACATTAAGGTATATAAATGTCTCTTGTGAGCTTAAGTCCTTTTACTAAAAGGAATGCTAGCTTCACTTTGAATTCTAATTAAATCTGTCAGTCTAGATGTATCCAGTTTTGCTTTTGGTCCTTGTACTTATGCCTACAGACTTATGGAAAAATATTTCTGTAACTATTTTTACGCAGCATACATTTATTTGGATTCAGAATAAGATATATGAATTTAACATTTATGAAAATACTACAGTGAAATAGAATCAGATGGTCTGAATGATTAATTTCAAATGACCAGAACATTGTTTAAATTGAAATATTAATGCTTTCATTTTTTTCATAATCAATATTTGCATTTCTTAATAGTGGAAATCTAAAAATATCAAATGAATCATGATCCTGAGGCCATGAGCAACTGGGAATTATTTTAAAAGAGAATTTCAAGTTTAGCTACACATCTCTTGATCGAGGTCAAAATTCTGAACGTTGGGACTTTAAAGGTCTAATTTAGCCATCCATGCTTTCTAACATGTTTGAACATTAGTGGTTATTATACTGAAACCTAAGTATCTAGCTGTTCTTTTCTTAGAATTGCCTTTGGTCTGCAGAGGAGATACTGGAGCCTCAGTTAAGTTTTTAACATGCGAGTTTTACGATGCAAGTTATTTACACAGTGATTCTTTTGAATTGGTATTCTTCCACCTTCTCTAAAAAATAGTCCCTCTTTAAAAAAAATCAATAAGATAGAAGTAGAAACTCCTCTAAACATTATTAAATCCTGATGCAAAGTGTATTGATGACCTCATTTTCTGTTGCCAAGAGCAGAGTACCTCCAGAAAAACAGCTCCCTAAGCCAAATGCAAAACCAGTCAATTTTTTCTATATATTGCAAATCACTAAATTCATATGGAAGATACACTGATTTTTTTTTTTCTTTTAAGAATTTTTCTCAGGACCATGGATTAAGCTAATTTCTCCCCACATCAACGATTCTTTATTCTCTCTTATAGAATAAAATGCAAAGCCATTGAAAACTGACAGTAACATTATTTCAAAGGCACAATGAGGTGCTTCTAACGTTTCCTAGGTTAAGAAAGCAAACAAGATAGTGTGTTCAAACTGTATCTAAAACAAGGATAAACTGGCTCTAAAAGGGACCTAAGAAATAGACCTAGGAGTAAATTGCATATGCTGTATGATATTTATTTCGGCCTTGTTTCTGTGATTACTCTTCATTTCCCAGTACTAGAGCATAGTAGAATGGGGTTCCTCTTTTAACAATAAGGGACCCATTCAGACTGGGTTCTGAACAGCATGCTATATTATAAAGTTGAGAGCAAATGCTTGATTTAGGCCAATTCTTTGAAAAATATATAAAGCCCTGCTTCGATTCCTCTCATCCAGTTGATTATTATCATTTTATTCCATTCGGTTAAAGTTTTCTGTTTCAACCCTTCCTTAGAGAATAACTAAAACGTCAGGATAAACTAATTCTTTATCTCTCCCTGCCTCTACCCCTGTGGAATTTAACTGATCTGTATTCTGATAGTACCACATAATTTAGTTTGTATTTCAGTGATATGATTTTATATCACACTTCTGTTTCTTTTTTTTAATCTTCAATAATTTTAATTGCCTCAGTGCCTAAATTCCTTAACAAGATCTTCTTAAAAAGTTTCACAAGGGACTTGGAAACTTCTTCTACACCTGGAGATACTTTGCAGACCTCTCCCACCCACAGGTTCCACATAACATGTCATTCCTTCTCTGAAGCCCTCTCTCAATTCCCTGGATAGAGTTTGTCACCGATGGTATATCTTTTGTTTTCTTAATACCAAATACATAATTATCATGGAGTACTTGTTTATTTACAAATAAATCGATATTGTAGCCCTTCAAAATAGACTATATAATGCTCATCTTTATTTCTCCTTTCATTGCCCTCTCCAAATAAATACATGTTCAATAGTTGAAATAATGCTTAATATACATTTATTGAGTGGATTATATGTTTGGTTTTGTGTGTTTTTATGTCTGTCTCCATCCCTCAGACTTTAAGTTGTAGAGGGTGGGAATCATATATTTTGATCACCAGTGTGAACCAGTGCTAAGTACATACCTGGTGTATAGTTAATATGCAATAAATGTTTAGAAAATTAGCAAATAAATTGATAACTAAGGCTGTCAGTGGTCAATAATGGCTCTTGATGTTTAGGAAAGTTTCTAAACACAAAATTCTTTAACTGAAAAGAATATACCTCTTTTAAGATGATGTTAAGATAGACTTGTGATGTTCAAAATGTGGATTGTAACCCATATATATTTGACATGCTATCAATTTAGCTGATTATGACCAGCACTTTTAAACAAAAGAAGAATGATGTTGGATTGTATAAGTTTTCTACTGTTGTGTAATAAATTACCAAAAACTTGGAGGCTTGAAACAATACTAATGATTTCACAGTTACCATAGGTTGAGTGTTATCGGGATTCTCTATTCAGGGTCTTACAGGCTTCAGTGAAGGTGTGGCAGGGCTTTCTGGGTCTTATCTTAATCTTGGGATTCTTTTCTGTGATACTGTGATTCTGTGATACAATAAGAAATGATATTTAGTCTTCCCGTTTTTGTCACAGAGCTCCTAAAACTCTTGGAATTTCCTAAGTGACGAAAATGACAAAGGTGTCTTGTATTATGCTAATGAGGTGATTTTGGACAGCCTGGAAGGATGGGGACTGGTTTCCAGGAGAATCAACCATGTGATTAGAGGGTTGGAATTTTCACTCCCGCTCCTGCCCGCCCCGCCACCACTCCCCCCCGCTCCCCCCGCCACCCCACTGCCCCATCACACCTTCAGCGATGGGAGAGAGGCTGGAGGTTGAATCAGTTGCCAGTGGTCAGTGATTTAATGATGCCCATGCATGAAGCCTTTATAAAAACCCAAAATGAGAGTTTCTGATTGAGATTCCCAGAGAATCATGCACTTGAGAAGAGCATAAAAGTGCCCAGTTTTTTCCCATTACTTTGCCCTATGCATCTCTTCTGTCTGGCTATTCTTGAATTATATTCTTTTATCATAACTGGTAATCTAGTGAGTAAATAGGTTTCTTGAGTCCTCTGTTCTAGGAAATTAATCAGACTTGAGATTATGGGAGTCTCTGATTTATTTATAGCCAGTTGGCCGGGAGTATAGGTAATAACCTGGACTTGTGACTGGCATCTAAAAGTCCAAAGAGAGGGTTGTGGGAACCTCCAATTTCTAGCTAGTTGGTCAAAAGCACAGGTGACAACCTGGGCTTGCTATTGGCATTAGAAGTGTGTGTGTGGAGGGGCATTTCGGTCTTGTAGGACTGAACTCTTAACCTGTGGAATCTGAGGTTATCTCCAGGTAGATAGTGTCAGAATTGAGTTGTTTTGTGTGGTATCAAGCCAGTGTCTGGACAATTGCTTGGTGGTACAGGGATGTTCCCCACATTGGAATTGGTACCAGAACTCCTTTATGTTCCAAGATCAAGTGGTTGGTGAAATAATTAATTGCCTTGCCAATGTAGAACTAATGGCATCTTGCTACTTTAAGGCCCGCAGAAGAGGGTCTGCTACTTCTTTTAAGTCTTCGATCTCTTAAAGAGATTATCTGATTAGATTATGCCCAGCCAGTCTAATCTTACTTTTGATTAACTTAAATTCAACTGATTAGGGGCTAGAGACTTTAATTGCATCTGAGATTTTTTTTTTTTTTTTTTTTTTTTTTTTTTTTACTTTATAATGTAATATAATCAAATAGTAGCATCCTATCATATCCGTGGGCATAGCCCCTACCAAGGGGAGGGGATTATACTTGACTCATAAGGAGTCATTTTAGAGCAGCGGTCCCTAACCTTTTTGATACCAAGGACCAGTGCTTCTTTAAGAATCTAATGCCAGATGATCTGAGGCGGAGCTGAGGCTGCAAATACAGATGAAGCTTCGCTTGCTCGCCTGCTGCTCACCTCCTATTGTGCGGCCTGGTTCCCTACAGGCCACAGACTTTAGCAGTCCATGCCCCTGGGGGTCGAGGACCCCTGTTTTAGAGAGTTTTGCTGACCATATTGCTTTAATAATATGTCACATGTATCTGTATGGGCTTATGTGTTTAGGTTTGTGGGTGTGTTCTCGTAGCGGGTCATAATGTAAAATCTATTTTTGCACTGCGAGTCACATTCAGAAACATTTGAAAATATCTGAACTACGGGATAATTTATAATATTTTTCATATTCCCTAAAGTAAAGAAATGCTTAATCTAATTATAGACAATGTTAAGCAGCTTTAGAAATTCAGTTTCTATTATTCATTACTTACTAAAGCAAGTTTTATATTCATTCATTCATTAATAAATCAGTGATTATTTAGCACATACTATGTGCAAGGCTTTGCATTAAGCAGCAAAGACAATTAATTCCTTGAAATCAGCAGTCATAATGTAAGACACTGTGTACATTTAAGTGAACAACTAGTATACAGGTAGGAAGTTGGGGAGAACTGTTAAGGAATTTTGGGAAGAAAACAAAGGTAATATTTCGAAGAGGTTTTAGTATTACTGTGTTTGCTAAAGGACTGTATTTCTTTTCCAGTTTTCTAAAACTCAACTTTAGTTCAATAATAGGAGAAATAAGTAATTAAAAAGAGAAGAAGTAAAAAAAGTCAAAGAAGAATTTATAAAGGAGCCAGTGTCTAGAATATACTTCTCACACATTACGAAGAAATAATATCATTCTACTCAGCAGTTAAAATAGAGAAATTAAAGTGCATTTCTAATATCATATCATTTTTTTTTATAGTTTTATTAGTTGCCTCAACTCATTTCAAATCTCAGGGATGGGGTAAGCACCCACTCCAGTTACTATCACTAAGGCTTAAGAGTATTTGCATTTGCTGAGTTGACAATTGGTTTGACACAAGCTGTGACAAACCCCCAAATCAAGCACAAATGCTTCTCTCATCTGTGTCTGCCACCAAACGGGAGCCAGTGGCAATGAGGAGATCATACACATTATACTTTGATGTTATTTGGACATGCAGACTTTCCAGATTGCTCATAAATGAATGTCAGTTTTACTAAACCAAAGCATAGTTTGATTAGCTAATTGGTTTGACACTGTCCTTTGTTAATGCACTGGAATACCATTGTACTTCAAAGCTTAGGTCAAAGTTAAAAGCCTCTGTCCCATCTTCTACTATGTTATCTATGGAAAGGGCTGCTCTGTCCTTAACTCTGAGGTATTGTGCTGTGCAAAGACTGTTATTTCTTAGTATCTTGAGACTTTGTTTCCAAATGAGCTCAGATTCAAGGTTAATGCACAACGATCATTTCCTGGGCAGTTAGATGAGGATATGTTGAGGTTAATGATTGTGAACCAATTGTCAGAGGACTGGCTGTATGCAATTGTCATAAAGTGTCCTTTATTTTCTTATTGCCCTAAAATCGTCTTGCATGATCCCTTGATTTTGCTCCTATAATATCGATAGTATTTTTCTTTTAAGCATCTCAAGTAATTTAATTAATATGTCTCAGTACTATTTTATTAATTCATTGATTAGATTTATAGATTCATAATTTGGACTCATGAAAGATTTGTTCCCACTGTGACACAAAACCCAAGTGATTAATTAAACCCCTCCATCCTCCCTCTTCCTTCATATTCTACCTCTATTAGGAAAAAAATAAGTGTGGAATGCAAAACAAAAGAATTATAGTTCTCACTAATTGATTGTTTTTCAGCAATCATGTGCAGTGTATAATTATCCAAAATTATGTTAAAATCCATAATTTCATATAAAATGAAAAAGGAAATAGAAGCTTCATCTAGAAGGTAATCTAAACATTATAAACTCTATTAAATCTAACAAAGTACCTAGAATGACATCCTTGAAATGCTTGAGTCAAACCCTTTATCTCCTGCCTATGAGTTCTGTAAAGATAGCTAAAAATAAATTGTTTACTCGTTTTACTGTAATAGAGATTTCAGTTCTCTATATGCACAGCTCTTCTTAGTGATGTTGCAGCTGCTTCCACTTCTGTGTGTATTAATACAAAAAGAGTTCAAGGGTAGATGTCCTTCAGATAACTCAAAATACACATTATAGATGCAAAAGTTCAGTTTCAAATGAATAACCTGCACTTAGGACAGAGTGACATTTCATTTAGATGTTCAGTAGTATAGATTATTGGTTCTGGGGGTTATACCTTGGCTGGTAATGAGTGCAAAAGTGACATGACTGATGTTATTGTTTGCAAATTATTATACTGCTAGTGAAGGTAACTATTAAAGACAATCAAATATAGCCCAGCTGTATAGTGAAATCATTACTTTCTGCAAATATCTTGTGATTTATTCAAAAGCTTTTGCACTATGAAGCACCAAAGTATTTGACAGACTACCCACCATAATCCAAGAATGTCATGACCTCCTAGATTAAATAGATTGATGATTTTCCATTGTCACAGAGACACTGCCTTGAAGACACAGCCTTGGCAGTACAAGGTCAGCTCGATGAGATTAAAACAATGAATGGATTTACATAACATTTGAAATGCTGGTACAGGATCATCTTTGTCAAATAAAATATTGACTTATCAAAAATTGATTTGCTGTTGAAAACATCCATTTCTGGTGTAGAATAAAACTCCGAAAAATATTTGTCTCGTTAATAGCTCTTACTTTCCAAAATATTTTTAAAGAACATTTTCTATTTGGCTCGACTACAACTTCATCAATCTCTGAGAGGCTCTTACTATATTCAAATTCCTTACTATGATATTATTATTATTATTTTTTTACCACTCCCCTCTCTTCTCCATGAGATCCACAGAATAACTTAGCAAGGACGGTGATTGGCAACTTTAAAAATGATCTCAGGTTTTCAGATATTCTTTACTAGAGTAATTGAGCTATTATCTGAGGTTCATCAAGTCTCAGTAGCTTGACTCATCAAAAGAAACCAAGGGAAAAAAAAAGTCAAATGCCTCTAATTCTCCAGTTAACCATTTCACAAGAAGGATTAACGACATATTTAAATTTTCAGTTTTCCAAAGCAACTCATTGTTCTTCACCACAGTGCTGAGTTTGTTTTTAAACGTTTTATCTTGTGCATTTCAAACTGTCAGGCTAAAGAAGTACCAATAAGTTTGTTAGGTTTAGATAATCGAAAATTCCCTTTACTCAGCTTCTTAGTCTATATTTATCTGTCTGGCTGTGAAATCTATTCCAAGAGTATTCATCTACCACCCAAATCTATTCACCAAGCATCAAGACTCATCAGTGAGATGGAATAATGCCATTTAATTAGTCTTTGATATACAGCTTAATTAGGTCTTAATAAGGGGTAGTGCATCCTAAAATCAATTATCTTGCTCTTTTTAATAAGAGCAACTAATTAGTAGGAAAATCACCACAGTTCTTTTTGTATCCTGAAGCTTTCCATGATGCTAGGAAGAAGGTTATGAAGAAAAAAAAATATCTTCTAAAAATATTTGGAAGAAATGTCATATTGAACCTAAAAAGATATATTCAAAATTGTTGCAATAGGTTAGAAATATTTTACAAAAAATGCAATGCTACCAATTCAGTTTCTTTAGATATTTCATAGTCTTTTAGTTAATGTGATAAGGGAAAGTCAGGTGCTTTTCTACCTGTGTGTCTACCTTTTCCCTTTTCATTGTTGACAAGTGTCCTAGGTGTAGGTCTACTGCAGCTGTGTACAGTGGCCACAGTGCCACATTTACAATGAGTCATCTTTGTTAACTAGTGTCTCTTTTGCTCTAGCCCAGAAGTGAACCTATGAGCTGCCAAAGACAGTTACTGCATGGCTGGCTATGTGTTCTGAATCTTAGGGTTTTTCTGTTTGTGTTTTATTTTCCCCAACACAGTAGATTCTACTTAGCTGTGCAAAAGAAAGATTGCCTTTTTATGATATTCATAAATTAACTCAGCATTGATTTATTTATCTCCTAATATGAACTAGGTTCTGTTGAAGCCACTGAGATTTGGATGTGAACAGACATGATTCTTGCTCTCATAGAGCTCACATTTTAACGAAGTGAGATAGAGAGGAAATGAACATGAAAACAAATAGGGAAATTTCAGAGTAGTAGGTGCTATCTAAATGCATTCAGGTATGATATTGTGGTAAAGAGTAACTGGGGGCAGAAGATGTACTTAGGATGTGAAGGTCAAGGAAAGGGCCTCTGACGAGGTGCATTAAAGCTGAGTTCAGAAGGAAGAGGAGATGATTAGGGGAAGATCTAGTAAAAGCAAAAATAAAGGCCTCAAGTCAGGGAAAAATGCTGATGTATTTGAAGAACATGGAGAATGACAGTGTTCTTGGAGGCCAGTAATGGAGGGGAGGAGGGGTTAAGAAACGAGATAATATGGAAGCTAGAAATCAGATCTGGCTGAGCTGGGTAGAATATAGCAAATAATTTCATTCCAGGTACAATAAGAATGTGCTCACTTGGAAAATGGTATGATTACTCTAACTGATAGATATTCAAAATCAATATAAATATTAATTATAGAATCTAGGTGGTGGGTATATAGGTGTTTATAGTACAATATTTTGATATTTTTATATGTTTGAAAATTTTCATAATATAATGGTGGGAAAAAAATCAACATGGCTGGTGACAAGAAGTATGGCTTGGTCTAAGCATTAGATTATGTTAGTTTAAATTAGAATTTTAGCGGGAGAAATGGAGAAAGATTGCTCCTCCCCAAAATTAGGAGGCATAGTGATTGCATGCAAAATTAAAGTCAGATTATGTTGCCCATCTGAAAAAAAATTCTCTAATGATTATTTTATTTCCCTTAGAGCAAAATCAAAACTCTTTCCACAGTTTAGGATCACCCAGCCGAAGAGAAATCCGTTAACAATTAGAAGTGTCTCCATCGTCAAGTTTG
Organism: Pteropus medius; assembly: GCF_902729225.1. Lineage (NCBI taxonomy): Eukaryota > Metazoa > Chordata > Mammalia > Chiroptera > Pteropodidae > Pteropus > Pteropus medius. The sequence goes on from NW_024340699.1 coordinate 6,546,652, forward strand.
TCAGGAGCTGGAAGAGTACTTCACAGGAATCACACTCAGCCTGTGGAGTGTACTCTGAATTATGCTCCAGTACTTATAAAGTGAGGCAGTGCTACACTACCTGCCCAGGTGTGTATAGCTGGTTTTAATTCAGGCACGCTTAAGGATACAGTAAGGAACTCAAGCCAGATTCAGGCTTAGTCTAGTTCCCTTTGGGGAAAATCACCAACCCACCAAGCGACTAGCTTTTAATAAAGTTCTTCCGAGAATCCATTAATACAAGCAGCTTGCTACCGACTACTTCTTGGGAACATATACTTCATGGAAAGGACAACAAATGAGGGACTTTCTCGAAGAGCCTAGTAATCAAAGCTCAAGAAGGAAGAGGCCATGGAATTTCTGCTTGGCCCCAAATACAGACATGTACAGTTGGTACTTAAAACAAACAAACAAACAAACAAAAATAACAAAATAAAAACACTATGATGAGGGCACCTGTACTGGGGAGAGCAAACACATTAAAAGGTTTCTATGATACTAAAAGCTGTGAGCATCCTCTCACTCTTGCTTGCTTCAGCAGTATCCAATCAAAAGAACACTAATACCCACACAACTTGGTCATATATCACACTGAGGAGTTTTTACTGGAGTAAGTCCTTCAACATAGTTAACCTATATGTTTACCTTGGACAGTGTTGGAGAGCATAACGATTTCTCTTATAGCACTCATTAGATCTTACCTGGGAGATTTCAGAAAGCAGGAAGCCAAAAGCAGTCGTGTTATGCCATAAAGGAAGTGCTGTAGTTTCAGCTGGTTACTTGGAGTTCAAGAGACTGCGTAGTAATGGAGCACAGGTGCGCTCCTGCTTCAGCCTCCCTCAGTTAACATGGCATCTTTTTTGTCTTGTTCTCCCGTAATAGTCATCGAGCACAGTAAGCCACTATTTAAAAAGGCCAGCATGCTCTGTTCCTCTTTGTTTCTCCCCTTCTATATGTTAGTCGTGATTTTTTTGAGGGAAGAATTGTTCTGAAAATGACTGCCCCTCCTGAGGCCTAGCGAATGGTTGCCTGCCTTTGATAGCTAATCCTGATTCAAATGTTGATCCTGATAGTTCAAGTCTTGGCTTAACATCCTGTGTGTAGTAGCAGCTGAGTGGGAAAAGTGGTAGAGCTACTATGAGACAAACTGCTTTGGAGATGCCATAGGATAGAAGAATAGACATTCTGGCCTCATTTAACCCAAACAGAATGGGATTTTGAGAGGGAAAATGAGCATGGAGGAAGAGCGAGTCTATTTTTGAAAGAAATGGGAAAATAGCTCCAATTCCTTCTATGGAAAAGATTGTATTGAAAATGGAATTTATACTTTCAGAAAGAACTAGCTGTCTAACCTAAGCAAGAGCAAAGGATTTAAGGAAATTTTTTTTAGGCAAGGCAACCTTTGATTGACCTCACAGATTGCAAGGACCTTGTCGGCTTACAATCTCTTATTTTTTTATTTTTATGCCTACAGCACCTTGTCTTCCTAGGTGGTCTCCCATCCAAATACTAACTAGGCCCGACCCTGCTTAGCTTCCGAGATCAGATGGGATCGAACTTGTTCAGGGTGGCATGGCCGTGGACAGGAGAATCCTTGATATGGTTTTAAAAGTAGACAGTTATCAGAACAAGGTTCACAACTAACAAGCTTAGGTTTATTAGTGTTCTGTCAGTGTACACACCCAAGTCACACTCAAGTTTAGAGCCTCAATACAGAGATCAGCTCCATTAAGGATTGACTCATGGAGGGATAAATGAATCGATAAGGGTGAAGGGAGGCCCTCATCACAGAATGAGTGAACACAATTTCTGACCTTAAAATGTCATTATTGGTACATTTTAGAGATGAAAGTCAGAATTCCATTTCATTATTGTAGCCATATGCAGGAAACAAAGTTGTATGCCAAAAGTCTCCAACCTCATCTCTTCCCAGGCAGTTTGGTGAAATGTCACATTTGCTTTGTCCAGAGAAAGCCAAGGAACTGCTAATGCTGGGTACTCTGGATAATGAACACACATCAACTGCCTAGAGAAACTTGGCTCCAACTGTAAGCGTGTAGACGCCTTCCGTTGACGGAGGCCTTAATCCTTGGCTCCGGCTTTCTGCTGCCTCTGTATCCCACGTCTCAATGCTCACCCTCTCCTGAAGCCTCAGTAATTGCCTGCTCCACACTAGTTAACACTTTGTTACAAGCTCTCATGCTCATGGTTTTTATTCTGGATTCTTGTTATGTCTGCTTTCCTTGTCTTTAATAATAGATGGACAGAAGATACAGTTAAATGTGAGTCAGCGACAGTATTTCAGATTTAAGATCCTTCGTGTTCTTTGCTTTATGACCCTGAGTGAGGAAGTTCAGTTCTCTGAGCCTCTTGGAATGTAGTAATAAATAAAAAGATGCTTATAAAACTCTTAGAATAATGTTTGGCAATAGTAAGCCCTCAAATGGTTATTGTTGTTATTTTAAAGTTTTAAAGAATATTTTACCCTCTCTTATGCATTATTATGTTCCATAACTGAACATAAGGTAAAGGGCTTAGGTTTTTCAGCTCTCTTTGTATTTCTCATAGAAAGCATTTTTCCTTCTTTTATCTTACTTTATAAATTATACTCTTTCGATACATTTTTTCAAGGCCCACAAATAAATTTTGAAATTTAATACATAATAGTACTTTCACTATAATCTTCTCTTCCCACCCCTACACCAGGTTGTTACAACTAGATCTATTAATAGTATTTATCTCCAAATCAGTGAATTAGTACAACTGATGGCATTCAGGTCCAACAAATTTTTTCATATGACCAATAACTAAATGTCTTAGGTATCTGTTTGGCCTCTGTGAATTCTCAAATAACACAGTTTGATGCAAGAGTAAAATAGATATTGATTACAATGATGATAGGAAGCACAAGAATGTATTTGCCTTGTTTCATTTCCTTCTGTATAGAGGTCTATGAATAACGGAAGAAAGAGGAAGCCCATTTTTTTTTATATGGTTCACTTCTATATAGTTCATGTTGCCAGTTATGGCTTCTTTTGCTATTCTCTTTAATCGATTCCTTATTCAGCAAATAGAAGCAAGATACAATTAACCTTGTGAATAGTTCTTTAGGGGGTACATATTCAGATTTGATTGGGTCTCAGTTGGGTCACTCTCATTGACCTGAAGGTCATAAAAAGAGCAGGCTGGCTGCTTTTGGGTAAGTAATATTGAATTAAATCTCTTCAGAGACTAGTTTAAGACCTGGAAAAGTCTTCTGGCTTAAACAGTGAGAGATAATTGGAGTGTCTTGTGGCATCAAGTGTTTGAGTGCAAATTAATATTTCAGTGTGATTGCTTGCTGTATGTTTTAAAGGACTCCCATTGAAAGTGAGTTTAGTTTACACACAAGTCTCACGGTTATCTATTAAGAACAGTTGCGAGTAGCAGTTACAGCACTAATTACTGGACAATCATTCTTTTAGAGTGTAAAGTTCAGGTCATGTTTTCATGGCACCTTAAACAAGTATCTATATGTGTTAGGGCATTTCATAAGTTGAACACTTTCCGAAGACAAATTTAATTGAAATTCCATAAAGCAGAGTGTGTGTGTGTGTGTGTGTGTGTGTGTGTGTGTGTGTGCGGGGTATGTTTTACTTATTTTGAGATGAAGATCGCCCCCTCTGTTGTTGAAGAATGAATAGTGAAATTTGGGGTTTGGATGGCAGATAAAATAAGGGCAAGAGGGATCCTTGTGAAATCTTGGCATTCAGATATCTGTGAAACTACCCCAAAATAGAATGGCTTTCTTGGAGTTTTTAGTCCCATCTTGTCTTTTCTGCACTCTGATTTTTAGGATTTTCTGCACATCCTAACTTGATGGATGGTTTCAGTTTATCAAAAGAGGCAGTTTCTCTGCTTATTTTCTTGACCCAACATATATTTTAACTTTAAAATATTTTTATTTCTCAAGGTAACACCCTAGACACACAACACTCAGAAAAGACTATCTCTATATCCATTTATTTTCTCATATCCGATATTAAAACCTCTAGAGGCTTAGTTTTTACAAGGTTTTAGAGTTGGACTATATGGTCCTCATGTGTATTTTATCCCTTAGGTACTGGGAGCTTAGAGCCTATATGACCTTATCAAAGGACTTAAAAAGTGCTTTAAACATGAAAAAAAAAAAAAGTATTATTTCAAGCATGGAAAAGAAAACCCTGAATGAAATCAATGCATGTTTAGTTTATTGCCTATAACAAAGTATACAAATTCCATTGTTAAGTTTAGTGTCATCAAAATCTCATAACATTTGAAAAGAATTTGCAGGTTTGGTAGCCTTGATTTATAAGAATTCCTGTGTATATATAGACTGTTGAGGAATCACTGCTATCATAAATTAAGGTAGTAACATATACCCATATAATTTCTAAAATAGAGTTATAAACAATAATTCTTCACCAATTTAAAATCACTGTAGTATAAACACATGGATGCATGTTAATATTTTCAGTATGATGTCAGTATTCCAAAAATAAGCACCATGAACACCTAAGAAGCACTAAAAGTGGCCCTCTTTGCCCTCAGACGATGGAGACGTTTTCTACTTTTGTCAAAAAATATTCGTATTAAGAATTGAAAGCAGGATCTCAAAAAGTTATTTAAACACATATTCATACCAGCATTATTTACAATAGGCAAGAGGTGGAAGCAATCTTAATGTCTATAATGAAAAAATGGATAAATTATGGCATACATATAAAATGGAATATTATTCAGCCTCAAGATGAAAGAAATCTTCTCACATGCTACAACATGGGTGAATCTTAAGTACATTTCGCTAAGTGAAATAAGCCAGGCACAAAAAGACAAAGATTGTATAATTTCACTTATATGAGGTATCTAAAGTAGTCATATTCACAAGGATAGAAAGGAAAATGATGGTTCCTTGGGACTTGTGGGAGCAGGAAACGGGGAGTTATTGTTTCATGAGGACAGAGTTTCAGTTTTACAAGATGGAAGAGTTATGGAGATCCATTGCTTAACACTGTTGAACTGCATACTTACAAACAATTGAGATGGTAAGTTTTATATTACATGTTCTTTACCATAATTAAAAAAAAAATGTTTATAAGAAGTTGTTGAGTCCTTACTTTGTTATCAGGATTGTGTTACATAGAGGAATACTCTGATACACACAAAGTTATCTGTCTCATATTGCTTTTCCCGGTTGTGGAAAAGAAAACCATAAAAAGCCAACTAATTTATTATTTCTCAAATGAGTAATTTAACATCCATTTAAAATTAAATAGCAAGTATATAATTCCACTTATATGGAAAAATAACTAAAAGGCATAACATAAATTAATTTTGTTATAAGGTTAATCAAATAGTATTTAACTTTTGGACAACTAAAAAGCAAAGAAAAATTATAAATGACCCTATTCTCCTATTGCCTTTGTTTCTGTTAAATATATGAATTCTTCTTTGTATAGCAATGTAGATACTTTTGTCAGGCCTTCACTTGAGAGGAATTATTTTTACATTGCTTCATTTTTGCATTGTCTGTCTAATGTTCTTTTGTCATTAGCATAGGACAATAAAAATACTATGAGATGTCCAACATGATTAAAAAAGGTAAATGCAGATTTCAGTATTTAAATACTACCATAGTGCTTAGTTATAAATGCCCCATTTGATGATTTAGAAATGCTTATATTATTTATTTTTATACTATTATTAAAATGAAAACAAACTTTATTTTTATGGTGACATTGGTTAATGAAATCCAATAAGTTTCAGCTGTACATTTTAACAGTAAGGCATATATATATATATATTTACACTGTGCATTCACCTCTCATAGTTAGATGTCCTTCTGTCACCACATATTTGACCCCCTTTACCCCATCTACCTCCCCTCTCCCCCTACCCTCTGGTAACCACTAGTATATTGTCCGTGTCCATGAGTCTCTGTGTGTCCTGTTCATTTGTTGCTTTTAGGTTTATATCTCACATATATGTGACATCATGTGGTTTTCGACTTTTACTGTCTGACTTATTTCGCTTAGCATGATTATCTAAAGGTCCATCTACATTGTTGCAAATGGCAGTATTTCATCTCTTCTTATGGCTAAGTAATATTCCATCGTATATATGTACCACAGCTTCTTTAGCCAATCATCTATTATAGGACACTTTGGTTGCTTCTATGTCCTGGCCACTGTGAAAAATACTGCTATGCACATTGGTGTGTGAATATCTTTTCAGATATGAGTTTTCAAGTCTTTGAGGTAAATACCCAGTAGAGGGATTGTTGGCTCATATGGTAGATCAATTCTTAGTTTTTTGAGGAACCTCCAATATGCAGTCCCACTGGCAGTGTATGAGGGTTCCTTTTTCTCTGCATCCTCTCCAACATTTGTTATTACTTGTCCTGTTGATTATAGCTATTCTAACAGATGTGAGACAGTATCTCATTGTGGTTTTGATCTGCATTTCTCTAATAGTTAATGACATGGAGCATCTTTTCATATACTTGTCGGCCATTTGCATGTCCTCTAAGGAGAAGTGTCTGTGCAGGTCCTCTGCCCATTTTTTTGATTGGATTGTTTGTTTTTTTGTTGTTATTGAGTCATACGAGTTCTTTGTATATTTTGGACATTAGGCCCTTATCGGAGGTGTTGCTATATTTTCCCATTCAGATGGTTATCTCTTTACATTGTTGACGGTTTCTTTTGCTTTGCAGAAGCATTTTCAAAAAGGATTCCAAGATACCCTCCAAGAATGTGTTTCCCATTTTGGTGAGACCTAAGTAACAATACAATGTAAGACTAGGTATCATAGAGATATTACACACAGTGATATTGGAATATAAGAGGAGACAATTTATTTTGCTAAAGGGACTCAAGGAAGGAAGACTTCAGAGACAAAGTGTCAGTTAACATTTAAAGTGAACTTTGTTAGCCAAGTATGAAATGCCAGTGGGTGATGTTTGTGTGTTGCCAGAGCAGGGGAGTCCAACAGAGGGAGCAGAGGCCAAGGCAAGAGAAAATGTGGTATATCTGAGGGAGCAATGTGTAGTCTGTTTGGGAGACTAGCTGGAGATAGAAATAGAAAGGTACAGAGGGCCGATTTATGAAGGACTTTGATGCCATACTCAAGAATTTTGAACTTGATTTAATAGCAATGTGGCACCATCAAAGACTATTAAATGACAGGGAAGAGATTGGTCATATTTGTGTTTTAGAAGTATACTGAAAAAGAACTACATGGGATAGGTTTTGTAGCAAAGAAAATAATAACTGCCTCTGGGAGTTGCAAATAAACCAAAAAGATTTGGCAAGGCTGAAGATAAATTAAAGGCAATTTCTCTCTTTAATGTTGAAGAAATAATATTATTTTTTTTCTTAAGGGACCAATATTACAAAAGAAACATGTGGATTGCTATTATCCAGCTCTGAAATATAGTAAGTACCCCATAAAACCTCTTTAAGTAAATAAGCTGGAGTTTCAAACTTAAAGGACTAAGAGGAAGTTTTCTCATATTTGTAAATATTTTTCAAGTGAAAACAGGTCCCTGAATTACAGACATGGGAGAGATGAGGAACTCAACATTTTAAGACTCCCAATGCTCTTTTTTTCCCACTGAGTATGATTCATGCTTCCTTCTAGAATAGCAGTTAGATCTTTCTGTGATAAGCCAAGTTGAGAAAAGCGCAGGCATGGGGATTTAGGTGGGGGTCATAATAGCTTGATTCTGGTAACAACTTGAATTGGAAAGAGAACACACGAAAGAAAGATTCTCACTCTTTAGTGTGATAAGCCATCACTTAGAAGTTGAAACAGTCATTAAAAACATATACTAGTCTAATTTCCACAGGTGATTTAAATTCATTATTTCAAAAATTGAACTCATGAACTTTCCTCTCTCAAACACTGTTCTTTCTGTATTTTCTGAATTTCACTTTTAGTAAACAGCATGCCTATTCCTCACTGACACTCCATTCTGGTTGCTGAAAATATAACCCTGGGAATCATCCTAGATTCTTCTCTCCCCCAAATTTTCTTGCCAAATTTCCTTGCTTCTATATTTACAGAATTCATCCATTCTACTTTTTACTTACTGCAAGCAACTTCCTCCATTTACTTCCTTATTACCTCCAGGCTTTATTCTTGGGATATTCTTGTCTTTGGTCTTGGCTTACTTAATTCAGTCTTCACAAATATACCATAATAATATTTCTACCTGAAATATCATTCCTGTGTAGTATATTGGCACAGTATGGTTTCATTCCACTGGAGTCATATTATAGGTCTAAATATTGAACACAGTATTACTTGCTGAGAATCATGAGACAGCATTGGTTAGCCTTTGTGTCTCAGTTCCTTTCACAGTAAAATTGTGAGAATTGTGAGTAATACTTAGAACAATGCATGGCACATAACAAATGCTCAACAGCGTTGCTATTTTCTTTATTAAATTCTTTCTGGCTCCCCATCTCCATCTCACAGAAATTCAACGTGATAATCAAGGTAATTTTGTAATCCGGCTGCTGCTTACCTTGCCAGTCTCATCCTTCTTTTATGACACGAGGAACTAGAGCCTCCAGACATATGGAGAAACATATTTTCCTGAATGAACCATGAGTTCTCAATCCTCTAGGCCTTTGCACATGCTGTTCTCTTTGAGTTAAATTTCTTTTTTCCCCGTCAGCATAATTTCTCCTTTCCTTCTTTATTCATTTTAAGGGCTGCTGTCTTGGATCCCTATCAGAACATAGCCCTGCTCCTGTGACACCCTGTATGCACATCCGCCATAACCGTTATTACATGACTGTTTGGTTTTTGACTGTCTCTCATCAATCAAGCTGAGTTCCATAAAGATAGGATTCTAGGCCTTATTTATTTCTAAAATCTCAGGATTGGGCTGTATCTGGAATGAAAGTATGGATTATATTAATCACAGTTTAAAATTGCAGGAGATCCTCTTACGTCTCTGTGGAGAATAAACCCATTTCACTGATAGACTATTATTCATTTATACAATTCAAAACTGTGAAATTGATGAATGTGTATGAGCTATTTAAAATTAACCCCATTATTTCTATGTTTTGCCTATTTTCCAGTTTAAGACTCTAAATTGCTCACCGGACATAATTGGTAGTTTGAACAAGTTAAATATAATTGACAAGGATTATGGTTTTTAAATGAGGAAAGATGGGCACACATTTCACAAGGAGAGCAGTCACAAAATATTTGAACACAAAGGAAATTTAGATCAGAAGTTTCTTGGAGGCTAGTTAAAGAAACCAAAATGTTCTGGTAACTGGAACAATTGAGATTAGGTAAACTAATTCCATGGTTCTCCTTTTTGGAAAAGGTCTATTATTGCTTTGGTTCAGTTTACAGAATAATTTTTCAGTTTCAAAGAAAGCATTGTATTGCTATTGGCAGGGAAAACAGTTGAGCATTGCAATTAGATTTTGGAGAAGGAATTACGATGGTGCATCCCTTTTGCAGTATATTTGATTTCTATTTTCTGTTTTTCTTTGATTTTCCTTGAGTTATCCATTTTTTTTCCTAGCTTTCCCTATTTGTTGTTTTTTTTTTTAATTACAGCGTTCATCGAAATCCACAGAATAGTCTATATGTGGATGAACTTAATTTCTTGTAAAAGAAAAGGTCCTAAGTTAAAATTAGGGTACTGACATTACTCCACAATCTGAAATTAATTCCCAAGATGATATTGAAATCATTTGTGACCTCCTAAAGAGCATATGGTGTGAAACGAACTTAATTCTTTCTCTAGAGAAAAAGTTTATCATAGAACTCTATACATTTATTATTCTAAGATTCCACAGTCTCTCTATCATTCTCTCTCTCCCTCCCTCCCTCTGTGTGAGTGTGTATATATACACACACACGTATGTATGTATTCACACATGCATGTATATTTGTATCTATATATATACATATATACATATACATACATATATATGTGTGTGTGTGTGTGTGTGTGTATATATGTATGTTCATGTATGTGTATGTATTTTTCCCACTCATCATTTAGTTGCTCCTATTTCTGTCTGGATGACCATCTCTTCCCTCCTGTCATCCCAGTGAAAATAAATTTACCTCTCCCTGCAGGGCAAGGTAGATGTCTCAGGCCTGATCATGCAGAGCAATGTAGAGCATAAAAATCTTCTAACTCCAGTAGGATTTTTTTTCCCATGCCAATTCGTAAGACTGTGAACAAGCTTGAGGAGATGCATCCATGCATCCAGCACGTACCATAGGGCAAGAGCCTGGAAAGAACAAGTTCCATATAAGGAGAACTGAAGCAGAGAGACAAAAGCCAGGATCTATTTGAGCCCCTTTATGACATCATCCTCCAGCAGCCACAGCCTCTTCCATTTTCAGCTGTATGAGCCAATAGATTTCAGTTTACTGCATACTAATGCACGAGTATTAGTTGTTACTCACAGGTTCTAAAATCTTGCAACATGTAAGAAGCTCTTGAAGAGTTTGTTTCAAACATAGACTCTCAGTCCCCACCACAGATTCAGCTGGGGACAGGAAGACAAGGGAAAACAAAATCACTGTGTTCCACATTTTAAGAAGCATCGTCAGTCATTCTAATGCTGATAGTCTCTACACTACATGTTGGAAAAACTAATGTAATCATGACCTGTTTCCTCTTTCATATTTGCCCCAAATTTCTGTCGAGGTAATGTTTCAGGCTAATATTAAAACCAGAATGAAAAGGAGCTTGAATTTATGTTCCTTCATCACTGTTTGAATTTTCACTCCTTTATTTGAGATAGAATCATCCTGCCTGTCCTGGCTTGAAAAAAAAAATTTTTTTTTTATTCATTTAAGTATTATACTTTATTTTTAACACTTCAGAATCAAATATGAAAATGTTAAATGTAGGCCAATTCTTATTTGTAATTTTTTAGAGGCCCTGCCTTTCATACTGTGAAATACAAGGTGAAAACTATTATACTGGTCCTGGGAGCAGAGGCCTGGAACCAGTAGAAGCCAGCAGGCCCAGCAGCCTGTCCAGTTGGTATAGGAGTGACAGGGGGTCTACTTACTGTTTAGATGGTAAGGAAATGCTGTTGTTTTATTTTCCCATTGCATCATTAGGTTTAAATTTGGTTCATCTTGTGACAACTTCTTAAGAATACCTTTTCATCTAGGAATTAATATTATAAGATTTTGGTCTTTTTTATATTGTTATTGTGATAAAATTTTTGTCCTTTGATAGCCAGATGTTTACTATCTGGAGTTAAAAACCAAAACAAAATTTTGTTCCAAGTTAATATAAAGCTTTGTTCATTATTAACTGGAACATTCCTTTATTTTTTATTAAAAAAGTTTCTGGGGTAACATTGATTAATAAAATCAAATAAGTTTCAAGTGTACAATTCAACAGCATGTCATATATATATTACATTGTGTGTTCACCACTTAAAGTTAGATTTTCTTCTGTCACCAAGTATTTGACCCCTTTTACCACTATCTACCTACCCCCTCCTCCCTTTCCCTCTGGTAACCACTAATCCACTGTCATTGTCCATGAGTCTCTCTGTTTGTTCCTCTTGCTTGTTGCTTTCAGTTTTATATCCCACATATAACTGAAGTCATGTGGTTTTCAACTTTTTCTGTCTGACTTATTTCACTTAGCATGATTATCTCAAGATCCATCCACGTTGCTGCAAATGACATTATTTCATCTCTTCTCGTGGCTGCGTAATATTCCATTGTATGTATGTACCACAGTTTCTTTATCCAATCATCTGTTGTAGGATACTTCGGTTGCTTCCATGCCCTGGCTGCCATGAATAATGCTGCTATGAACATCATCAGGGTGTACATATCTTTATGGATAAATGTTTTCAGGTTTGGGGGGCGTAAATACCCAGAAGAGGGATTGCTGGATCATATGGTAATTCAATTCTTAGTTTTTTGAGGAACTTCTATACTGTTTTTCATAGTGGTTATGCCAATTTGCAGTCCCACCAGCAGTGTATGAGGGTTTCTTTTTCCCTACAACCTCTCCAGCACTTGTTATTACTTGTCCTGTTAATGATAGCCATTCTAACAGGTGTGAGATGGTAGCTCATTCTGCTTGTGATTTGCATTTCTCTAATAGCTAGTGAAATTGAGCATCTTTTCATGTTTGTTGGCCATTTGTATGTCTTCTTGAGAGAAATGTCTGTTCAGGTCATCTGCCCATATTTTAATTGAATCGCTTTTTCTTTTAATTATTGAGTTATATGAGTTCTGTATATATTTTGGATATTAGGCCCTTATCAGAGGCATCATTTGTAAATATATCCTCTCATTCAGATGGTTGCCTCTTTGCATTATTGATGGTTTCTTTTGCTAGCATTCTTTAAAACTTTATTTTGGAACCGAGTAAATAAAAAATAGAAAAATTGTCACGTGTGATATACATACGTGTGTTGCAACCAGCTTTTAAGTAATTCTTACCTATCAGCATTTTCAGCTTTGAGAATAATTTTTTCCAAGTTCTTTGAGGCTGGCTGTAATTTTCCCCCGTGCCTGGCTATTTTCCCTCCTGCTCTACAGTTCTCCACTGCCTCACCCCTGCACTGGAAACATAACCCCCTTGTGGCTTTTCATGGATGAGCCTCAGTGGTGTTCTCTGTTGCTGTTTTGCCACTATATAGTACCAAGTGAATCAGGAGCATGAGATTCTGGGCACACATGTTAGGCTGTTTCTAAGACAACTGCTTGGATATTATGGTTTATTTTTAGATAGTATTTACTGTTTTCATCGACTCTTCCTTTGTCTTTTTTTTTTTTTTTAATGAACTCAGATGACTTCTAACTTTGGATGTGACACTTTCACTACATCTGTCCATTTCCATTTTTTGGTAAAAAAACTCTTCACATGGCTCCCTCCTTAGTTATAGTGCTTCTGTTTAACTAGAGTTCAGGCGATTCTTAGTGATGGTTGTTCTGTAGTTTAGTTACAATTTTGATGTATCAGGGTTTGAAAAAAAATTTTAATGTCAATAGCTATACTATAAATTATAAAAATCATCTGTACGTTTAAAATAATCTAAAACTTAAGGGTTAATAATTCATAGTATAATTTTGAAGAGCAATTTATTAATTTACTATCGGAATTAAAACTTCAGGTGAACCACATTACTCAGGTCAGCTGACTAACCCGTTTCTTGTTCAATTAATGAAGCAAAAGAAAATTTTACTGTCTAATGCTCTTGAGACTGGACTCAGATATATTTTATATATATATTTAATCTATAATAACTCTTTTAATGTCTTTATCAGCTAATTCCAACCTCTGTGTCAGTTCTGGAATAGCGCTGTTGATTGATTTTTCTCTTCATTATGGGTCATATTTTCTGCTTCTTTTCACACCTGTTACTTTTTTATTGGATGTCAAACATTTTGAATTTTACCATGTTGAGTAGTGATTTTTTTTTTTTTTATTTCTATAAATATTCTTGAAGCTTGTTCTGAGATGTAGCTAAGTTACTCAGGAATGGCTTGATCTTTTCAGGTCTCGTTTTTAAGATTCATTAAGTAGATTAACAAGGCTTTATTCTTGTTAGCCTAGAGCTAATTATTCTCCACTGCGGAAGCAAACTCTTGTGAGTACCTAATTCCTTGTAAATTTTGAGGTTGTCCTATTTACCTCTTGGTGATGGGGACTTTTAAGACCCTTTCTGAGCACTGGGTGTTCTTTCCTCTAATCTTTTTAGGGTGTTCTGGCCACACCTAGTTTTCTTGCATGCACACAGATCATCACCTGCTGAATACCTGAGAGGACCTGCTACAGATTCATGGAGTTTTCTCTTTGGGTAGCTCTCTCCTCCGTAATACTCTGGCTTGCAAATTCTGTCTTCCTTAGTCTCCCTGTACTCTCAGCATGATCTCAACTCAAGGGTTCTGCAAGGCTGGGCCTGGTTTCTCTCTCCCCAGGCTGCGGTCTGAAAACTTTCTCAAAGCAGTAAGCTGGGGCAATTGTCAGGCTCACCTTGCTTTCAGGGAGCATTGCCCTTTATTATCTGATATCCAAGGTCTTGAAAATCATTGTTTTATGTATTCTGCCTATTTTTGGTTGTTTCCGGAGGGAAGATATTTCTGGTCTCTATTACTCCATCTTGGCTAGAAGCAGACATTCCCTAAGGATAATTTTTAAATACTGAAACTGTTTACTCTCAGAGCATAATAGGATGTAATTTCGTCTTTCATATTCCCCAGAGGACAGAGAATACTTCAAGTTATCAGAAAAAGTGTCCTTGCAGAGGAAGATCTTATTATTTTGATAGACTCTAAAGAAGATAGCAATAGCACAATATTTGGTGACTCGTATGAGCTTGCTTCTTACCAATAATAGTACACGTTTTGGGAATGTTCGCCCAGGCTTTAATGGTGTTGTGCGTGGTGCCCTGCCGATTACTGGAACTGGCTGATTGTCTTCTAACCTGTCATGTGATTCATTCAAGATACATATAAGGAGTGTTTGGTTATCATTGCTCTGCTAGAATACTGAGAGACTGAAAACATCGTCTCTTAATTCTAGGAGGTGAAAGTCTGGTAAGACAACAGGATATATTTCCCTAAAGAATAATATAAAATTAAGAAAAATGATACATTAAAGTCATCCAGATACTTTCTTTTAAAAATGTTAGTAAAATACTTTACTTTTATTGATATCTCACTTTGAATATATTAACTTAAAGTGATGGGAATTAGGGTAAAATTGATTATAGTCTTAATGTTTTATATTTATATCTGAATATATATACACACATGTGAATACATATATGCATACATATATACATATATGCATATATATATGATTGGCTTATCGTTAAAGCAGATATATATAAGTGAATAAATTTTAAAGTATAAATACCTCTATCCATTCACCCCCACAATTCCACATAACATTATATAGTCTGGATGACCCATAATTTATTTCAGAGTATTCACTCATGACATTCATATATATCTAATTTTTCTCATCTATAATTAAAGCTTTGACACACATTCTTGTTTCTATATCCTTACAAAATTTTATGAACATTTCTATGAATTAGACTATTAGAAGACATAGAATGTACACAGTTTTACGCTGATTGTAACTACCAGATTGCCTTCCCTAGGTAACTTTTCTTGGTTTATGTTATAATGTATGTTAAAAATAATAATACTGCTTGCCCTTTGATCTGTCAGGTTTGGTATAAAAATATTTTCTTGAAATACAATCAAATAGTACAACAAATTCACTATAAAATTTTAGTTGTTTATTATTATTATTAATAAATATGTAATGATAAGGTGTCAATTACTCATTTAGAACTACTCAACTAAATTGGCAGTTTAAATAATAACTATCCATTATGAATGCATAATTATATGTAATTAGCTTATTACAAAAAATGTACGAATCTTCCGTGTCACTGTCTTAAGAGACCAAATGAGAATATTTACCTTCATAAATAGATTTGTGTGCCAGTGGTGTACATTAAGTACTTCATTACTTCCAGTGTTAAGAGCTAATATCATAAGCAATTCTCTCTACTTTGAGAGGTGTGGCCTATAAGTAGGTGGATTTCTCTATATAACCCTATCAATATTTGTGTCAGGGGAAATAGTCTGAATTCAATAAAATTGTATTGTGAACTTACACGGAAGGAAGCTTATAGGAACAAAACGAGCAGTTATAATATAATAAAAAGCAAAGTTTCCTGACTAGCCTTTTAGGATGTGCGAGAAGACTCCAGACCATATTTCTTTTCAGCTCAAGTGTGGAAAACCAGACATTACTGACTATAATGTGGGCAAAACATTTCAAGAGGAATAGAATACATAATATTCCTCCAGGTCCTTCTGGGATTGGTACCCAAGAAGCCTTTCTTACTAGTATTACTAAGTATCCTAACTGTTGTGTGAACAACACCTTGTCTTTATTTGCATCTGTTACTCTGATTGCTAATCTCAGGGATCATTAATGGAGAGAGATGAGCATAGACCCATCTGCTCTCTTTCTATCAGAGTATTACCAACAGTAACACAGATAATAATGTGAGGAGGATAGAGTTGTTGCAATTTATTGGACATGTTGCAATAATGCTTCCTATGGGCACTAAATGAAATAAACCAACAGCCTGCGTTTTAAACGTCAATTTTTCCTCGTAATGGCGATGTGTGTAAATAGATCATATCCTCTTAATGAGGGCATATTAAAATTTAGCTCCTCTGCCTGATATATTTACATTGTGAGCCTATATATATATATTAGCATTTCCAATTGCTACTTGTGAGGAAACTAGTTGTTAAATCATCAAGAGGATCTTTTGTTTGGAAGCTGATGTGAGATACATAAACCTTTGGGCCACAGATTTAGCATGGAAAATTCAGGAAACCTCTACCGTGTATGTTAAAATCTACCTCTCTTGACGAGTTTGTTCCACTGGGACTGCCTTAATAGAAGGAGGCATAACACGTTCAGGTTGCTGTTTTTCCTCACTTATGGGGCAGTCGATGTCTGTCAGTATTCTGTCCAAATTTCAGTAGTTAAGAATTTCACCAAAGCTGAATCCCCATCAGGAAATAGTGTGAAACTTTTTTAGCATATAATCATAGCAGTTGTCAGTTTCTCCTCATTTCCTGGGTTTTAAATTATAATGAACATCTTTCTTTAACTGAAAGCTAAACAAAAAGGCAGTATTAGTATCCTCTAGGTATCCCATTTATTAATGCAAGATATATTCTGAAACCTAATTTTGTATACCTGTTATAACCATCACAGTGGAAATGCGATGACACTAGACTCTTAATGCAAAAATCGATCATAGGCATCGAGCTGCCATTGTTGATATTTATGTTCCAGATAGACTGCCCACATCTAATTCAATCAGGAAAAAAAAATCCAGAAATTTTCAAACATGCTCACACTTCCTGTACTAATTTGTGAAATAAAATTAAAATCTCTGCCTTTTCATTTGAATAAATTTCAGGGGAAACAGAACTTTAAAATATTTTATACCAACCAAGAATGCAAATATCGTTGTGTAATACCAGGAAATTCATCAACAGCAGTAAATTTTATTAAATGAAATTTAATAAATTGAGCTTTTTGTACTACGAGTGAGCTTATTGCACTATGCAATATGAAACTAACTATTTGTACTCAGTAACAATTAAGGAATCCTCCATTAGATCTTTATTCCAAGGTTCTTTTTTGATTTCTGCATCTTAGTGTTTTATGATGGCGAACTAGTGCATATATACGACCATAGAAATATTTCAGACAATAATGCATTTAACTAGGAAGAAATCAATGGAGAGATTCCACTGAACTGTGAAACTGTGGGGGCTGTGTTATAAGTATTTTACTTGGAGTAATAGCAAACCCCATTTATTTTTTTCATTATCTTTCATTTAATGGAAATTTTTTATTAAAAGTTTGATTTCACAATTTCTGAGATGTATTTTTCAGTCACCAGGTAAGCAGTCAGCTTTTTCCCAAACAGCCAGTACTACATACTCCAAGAAGCCTGGAGCCATGGGGCTCAGCCATGGGGCTCAAGTCCTCTGCCCATTTTTAAATCAGATTGTTTGGTTTTCTTTGGTGTTAAGTTTTATGAGTCCCTTATATATTTTGTATATTAACTACTAATTGGATATGTCATTGGTGAATATATCCTCGCATTCTGTAGATTGTCCTTTTGTTGATGTTTTCCTTTGCTGTGCAAAACTATTTTTAGTTTGATGTAGTCCCATTTGTATATTTTTCCTTTTTTGTTTCCGTTGCCCGAGGAAACATATCCAAAAAACTATTGCTAAGAATGGTGTCAAAGAATTTACTGTCTATGTTTTCTTCTAGGAGTTTTATGGTTTCAGGTCTTATATTTATGTCTTTAATTCATTTGGGGTTTATTTTTATATATAGTATAAGAAAGTGGTCTAATTTCATTTCTTACATGTTTCTGTCCAGTTTTCCCATTTTCATTTATTGAATAGACTATTTTTACCCTATTGTATATTCTTGCCTCCTTTGTCATAAATTAGTTGACCATGAGGGCCTGGGTTTATTTCTGGGCTCTCTATTCTATTTCATTAATCTTCTTTGTGTGTGTTTATGCCAGTACCATGCAATTTTGACTACTATAGCCTTGTAGTATAGTTTGATATCAGGTAGTGCTATACTTTCAACTTTGTTCTTCTTTCTTAATATTGCTTTGGCTCTTTGGGGTGTTTTGTAGTTCCATATAAATTTTAGGATTATTTGAGCAGCGTTTCTTGATTTCCCACAGCCCTTTGTCTTTCTTGGGCATAATCCCCACTGGTTTTCACAGCCAGATGTGAAAGTGCAACCTTCCTCTTTCCAGATATTCCTCTCCATTCTTAATCATCACACTGTGAATGTGGGCCTTGCTTTACAGGTATCTCTACCCCTCCTACCAGTCTCAGTGTGGCTTCTTTAAATCCTTACAGGACTTTTGTTCAGTTAGCTTTCAGATGGTTCTCAGTGATGGTTGTTCTATAATTTAGTTATAATTTTCACGCGATAGTGCGAGGAGGTGAGTCCAGAACTTACCTACTCCACCATCTTGAAAGGAAGTTACTCAAGGCACCTTGTATTTGGCAGGTAAATACATTTTAGTCTAAGACTTGAAAATAAGCCCACCAAAAGATATTTAATAGTCAAATTTTGTTGAATAAAAAAAAAATGTTCCAAGAATTATTTTAAATCAGGAAGAAATAGGAACAACTTCAGAAATATATGACAATTTGTTATGCTCAAATCAGTGAGAAAATATTAGCATCAACAAGGCCAAGATTGCCTTCCTCCTTCCTCAACTTTTGTAGGGAAAATGGAAATTAGCATGGATTTAAGACAAAATTAATTTAACTCATAAAGACATACTATGCCTTCTTTTTATAAATGACTTCAGTTTAGACTGAGTGGTCTGTGGTCCTCTGTAAAATATTGAGAGGAATATTGACAGAAACTAAGTGGAGTATTGGAGCATATGAATTTGCCTCTAGAAATGAAATTATATTTATAAATCTTAAGAAAGAGACTGAAAGCTAGGTTTTACCTTTCAAGGAAACCTCACTTAGGATAGGGGAAGACTGTTGATTGGCTTAAAATTGATTTTTGCACATCATATAAGTTGACAGTATTTATGTTTTTGTAGATTAATTATAAGATGGACTGTTAGGGTCAGACTGTGAGGGGTTTATTTGTCTATGCAGTGGGAGCTAACGAGATAAATTTGGCTGAAAAATAGAAAGCAATTTTAAAAGCCTTTTTTATTGTTGTATGTGGCCTATAGTTTTTCATCTTTAAACGTTTGTGTAAGTATCTTGCAAAGGAAAAGCCCTCCGATTTCCTTTGAGAGTGGGTAATGAGAGCATGTAGCAACATAAACTTTAGACACTTAGAGGACACTCTCCATTACTCAACTGTCATTGGATTTTCTATTCATACAGGGTTTGTTTTCCCTAATTCTCATTTATGATGGTAAGTGGGTATCCAACATAATTTTGACCTACCAAGACGTGTCTTTGCAATATACTGATGTTTCCATGAATATAAAAAGACATTCTCCTCCAGGCAGTTGCATTGGTTTTAAAATGCTAGAACTATCCATTTTCAATGTAATTATGCAAAAATAAATGAAAGAAATATGCCCTGCTGATATTTATGTAACAACTTCTAGTATAAATCTTCTGATTTACAAATATACTGGTACCATTAGCTAGAAGCCACACCACATCATCATTTCTCAGAAACTTTAGGCAATTGTGATGACTTCTTTTTTCAAATCAGCGTTATTTTGCAAAGTAAAATAAAACACAGAAACCAATTGACTTTTTCCCTAGCATTTTTGAAGAAGAAATAAAGCTGCTTAAAAATCAATGAAGGTTGCACTTTCAGAAATATTTTTAGAAGTGCATTTTTTTTAAAACTATGATTCTTTTTCCACAATTTATCTTATTTTTTTTTTTAAACCACTTACTATTCTTGAACCATATTTAACTTCTCTGGGAAACTGTAAAGAACAGGCTGAAATCCATAATTGTATTAAAGCTGTGGGTCCCCATAACAATAGCTATTCCATAGGTGCTGGCAAATGCTTTGTCGTAAGAATATGAAACTAGAGGGAAAGTGAGATTTTTCTGTTTACTTTTAAGTAGTACCAGTCTAGAAAGGAAGCACGAAGGGTTTGGGGAAAGAGATTGATGGAAAGGAGGGGTTCTATCTAGAGAAAAATTGACAGTAGTCAATTTTGTCTTTAGTCATAAGCATCATGGCATGCACACACTTAAATATTTGATCTCAGTATCCTAGGGAGAGTGTTCGTGCTTTCCTGCCTACCAAAGGCATATCCAGTGTCCTGACCACTTCACAAATGAAACCTCTCTGTTATACCCTATACCTTTAATACCTTAAGTCTATGCCAGGTAGGTAGTATTTTATGTGATAAATTAAGAACTAATTGTAATGTTGTTGTTGTTGTTGTTTTAATTAATGGGTGAGATATTATCATTTTTATAAGAACTTTCTAAACATAATGCCTTAAAGGAATAACTTCAAGGATACACATCTCAAGTGTACATTTATGAAGTTGCAGCTGGGGCATTTGTTACTACAGATGGGGCATTATTACTACTTCAGTCTCAGTGTGCACAAATGAGGGCATTCTATGACTATGAAAAGATAGCCCTGCAGGTGTAAGGTAATATGAAGGTGTGTGGAGTGTACTTTTAAACCAAAGTTGTCAGGAATACACTTTTTACCTTTCTCTTTTGAGATGTAGATGTGTGTGTATAAGTGCGTGTTCAAATAAGAATATTATTTCCTTTAAGTAAAGTATCCAAGTTCTCAGTCATAACAAAGAACAGATAGAAACAATAATGACTTATCTTCTTAAGTTAAATGAGTTCTATAGGCTGCTTATGCGATGAAAATGGGTACTTTGGAAATTGGAGACTACTGTTTTGTTATTTAGTTATTATATGTGCTTACTATGTGCCAGGTTCTGTTTTCAGCACTTCACACATATCATTTTATTTACTTCCTAAAATAATCTTGAGAACAGTGCTCATGACAACGTTGAAAGAGGGACTGTTATTGTTTTTCTTTCTTTTTTTTTTTTTAACAATTAAGCAAACTGAGGCACAGAGAGGTTAAGTAACTTGTCAAGGTCACACAGCTGGTAAGTTAGTAGAGCCCAGATTCAAATACAGGCCATCTGGCTTCGGAAGTCCTGCTTTAAATCACCACAGTGTGCCATCCGAGGTCGAAGGCAGTGCTTCTCACACTTTAGTGTGTTTAATGATGACCTAGGGAACTTGTTAAAACGTGGATTCCTCAAAGATTTTGATTTGGTGGATCTGGCTGGGCCTGAGGATTTATGATTCTAACAAGTTCCTAGGTTATGCAGATTCTGCCTGACTGCAGGCCTCATTGTAGGTGGCGCTGACCTCAGAGACAATGCAAATAAACGAGAGAGCAAGCTTACGTAGTTTACAAGGACCCACGTTCTCATACCAGTAGGGTTTTGGCTTAAGTTATGGTGTACAAGCCATGTTTCGCTTTATAAACCCAAGTGATTGTGGCGTGGGTCTCTACAAGTCTCATTCCTGGTATGAATCCCCACGTCCCCAACCTCAAATTTTGACTATAACAAAATAGAGGTTTTCGAGGACAAGTGTGCACAAATGTTCAGGATGAGGTCCTTAGTGCTCCACTCAGCAGACTCATCACTGCTTGGCCACTAGTTCCATGCTCAAAGTCTGGCTTTTTTGGACCAGCTGGCCTCCTCAAGTAGCCCTTTTGGCCATCATCAGGCTCCCAGGAAACCCTGGATGCTCTTTCCTGTCTCACTTTGCTCAGAGCAGGTGCTCAGCCCTCTTAAGTACCATGTGCAGGTCTCTGTCCACGGGCTCACAGACTCCCTTGCTGGCTGGCATACCCATGACCAGTGTGGGGCCACACACATACAAACTCTTTCCTCCCATCTTCTTAGTTCTTCTAGCTGGGCTGATAATCAAATTAACATGAGGCAGATTAACAGGAGAAAATACCTCAAATTAATTACGGGTGTACATTTGGGGATGTCATAGGATATGAGATCCAAAGACACTGAACAGTTGAGGTTTATAGAGCATTTTAGACACAGGAGAAGAGGGGCAGGAGTCTGGAGTTTCAAAGGGAAAGCAAGCAATTCACAGGTAGATGAGAAAGAGCAAACATGCAGTAAACATGGCTTTGCTAGATTCCTCCCTGTCTGCCACATTTAGTTTATATTATGATGCTAATGTGATGCTCCCACCTTTTGTAGAATCCGAATTCCTTCAAGCAGGTAAGCGGGGAAGGTCAAAGGTGCTTTCTTCGTCTTTTGTTCCTTAATGGCTCACTTAAAAATATCTCAAGGAATTTTTTTGGGGGAGTGACAAAACTTTGGTCTCTTTCAGTAACTTGTTTTCTTCCAACTACAGGAAAACTTTCTTTCCAGTCAGGCTGGCTTTCCCCACTACTATTGTTTTTCATCTGACACATTGCCATTGGTTTCAGTTTAGGACTTAAACTTTTCCCAAGATGACCGATGGTGGGGAATCCTTTACTTTCAAAAGAAAACATCTTCTCATCCCCAAGGATATTGTGTCCCCCCAGACAAACTTAAAATACTTTAACATTCATACATCTCCCCTAACCTGAATTACTTAACTATGTCCACGATAACTTCATTAGAAGGAAAACCACCTCCAGAAAAATAAGCCCCTTGCCAGCTCTCCCCATCCCAAGCTCCCACATCTGGCAGAGGTTTCTGAAGGTTTGTTGTGGTTTCTAATCTCTCGCCTCCAAGATTCATGAACCACTTTGGGAAGTGGAAATTTAAAAAAAAAAAAAAATCAGATCTCCCCGAAGTAAAGAAAATAACTTCTTGAGCAAAAAGAGGAAAACATCCACAAGAAAATCCAAAAAACAAAAAACAAAAACAAAAAATACCCTGTAATTGGTTTATCTCATTTGACATTTTGAAAAGAAAATATACAGATGCCATTGTTTAAAACAATTTTTAAAATTACGCTTTAAATCTTTGTAGCAACAGGCTTACTGAACAGGTGAATTTATAGATTGTATTCCTGGAAGATTTTACTTACTGTGTTGTTTTTTTTTTTTAATTTCTGATTATTAAAATACCATAGTGTCTTAGTACCCATTCTTGAAGACTCATGTTGATATCTAGTTTGCCCATTTACTGGATAATTATATAAAGTATAAATATAATTTTCTCCTGAAAAATTAAATGTCATATAAAAATCTCATGTCCTGTGTTTTTTTTTTTTAATTTATATAATTGGTACTTAAAGAAGGTGCTTTTAGAATAGTCATAGTATTAAAAAACACAAATATGAAAAACAGACTGAGCCTCCTACCAATCCAGAGAGCATACGGTCTTGGAAGACACCTATATGTCCTATTAGCCCGTCTGGGGTACCTGGACTGTTTTCTCCTAAGAATTTTTAGCATTATTTTTTCTATGAAACCCAATGCAAATATGCAATGGATCTGTTCTGTATTTGGAGAACATTTTTCATAGTTGCTCAGTGAAAACACCTAGCTTCCCCTCTCCAGGCCTGGGTGAACAGGTTGAACAGTTTAATTCACATCTAGTGGAAATGGTGGCTAGCATCACCATCAGGATTACTCTCTTCGCCTGCTACTCCAGGTAGCATCTGAGGATTACTGGAAGACTCGCAGTTGGCCATCCCTAAAAATTCTTCCTGGCATCATAACAAAGAAGGAAACACACTTAGTTTATACCTGTTCCAGCTGCCCATTGGGATTCACCACTTTGAATGTCACGACATGGCCATCTCTTTATCTGTCCACTTGTACGACAAACATTGAGTATCTGCGACCTTACCTAGGTAATTATCAGTCACATGCAAAACCCAGAGAGTATACATGGCCCACATGTTCCATTTCCTCTATAT
Source organism: Pteropus medius (assembly GCF_902729225.1). Lineage (NCBI taxonomy): Eukaryota > Metazoa > Chordata > Mammalia > Chiroptera > Pteropodidae > Pteropus > Pteropus medius. The sequence continues at coordinate 6,570,682 of NW_024340699.1, forward strand.
TCTTCTGGCTGCAAGCTTATTTATCCAAATCTTAAAACATCCCCTTTCCTACCCTGTCCTCATCCAAATATAATTTTAAACTATTTCTGTTAATAATGCCACCATTCCACTGAAGTAAGTTCCCTCAATAATTCCGAGGGATGGTCCAATGTATGAAGATAAAGCCTGGGTTCCAAAAAAAAAAAAAAAAGAATACAAGTAAAAGCCTCAGAAAAATCCTCTTTATACATTTAGGTCTCTAGAAATCCTCAAATAGCCAGAGAAGTAATTTGGGGACCTGTTTCTAAACATGTTCTATGAGGTTTTTATAAAATTACTAATGTGGAGTGAGGTTTGTTTTGTTTTGTTTTGTTTTGTTTTAACATTGAAAGGTACATTCTGCGCTAACTGATTAAACTAGTATTCTTTCACTGTGCATTTCTCTTCTACCAATGGCTATAGGGGAGAGGGAAAAAACTTATATAAAACAAACTCAATATACAAGTACTAATGGACTCAGTAACATTTAGTATTGGCAAATTGCTGAAAATTTGTCAGGTAATGTGATTTTGTTTTCAATTTATGCCACTGAAAAGTAATGTTATGTCTAATGCCAAGGGAAAAAAAAAACACTACACTTCATAAAACTATATTACTGTATATGGGTTTGGCATTTAAAAAGCAAATGAGAGCAAGTTGCCCTTTTCTATATTTCTTAAACAGTGTGTAAAGTTGTTAGATTATACTGTAACATTTTAAGAAATCCTTTGTGGTAGAAGAAAATTGCTTTCAAGAACGTGGTGATGTGTGCCAAACGCAAAGCACGTGAGAGAGAACTCGAGAGGCTGAGCGAGGAGGAGGGATGGCGAGTGGGGTTCAGAGCATGGGTCCACCAGCGTCCCATGATTACGTCAGCCTGGGGTTTCAGCTTCTTGACCAAGAAAAATAGAAATCGTTACATCCTAGATACGTAAATGAAATTCTTAGTAATGCCAGTTTAAATCAGGTACCTCCTTATGGCATTCACACATTTTTTTAAATACTGAGAATGAAAATTCTTCAGAGTGAGATTTTGTTTTCTTTAATATATTGCTTACGGATAGGAATAGGTAAATATTAGGAGTCCATTATTTGGGGGTAACTTAAATTTCTAGAGAAAATATGAGTTTTAATCTTTATTGTCACGGATTTTTTCAACTTGAATAGCTTTCTTACTTTTTGGAACCTATTTTGTTATTGGAGATATTGGAATAATATCCTTTTTATATGTCTCATAATATAAGGATCATTTTAATAAATGTTTGTGAGAATGCTTTATAAATAAGTTATTAGAGTCCTGTATCTCTAAAATCCTGTTTCCTCATACACACAGCTGTCTAGACTTAGGGCTCAAAGGATGCCATTCACACCTGTTGCCTGATTTTAGTTGTGTAAAGCAGAACAAGTCATAGAGTGAGTGTCAGACCACTTGGATTCTAGTATCAGCTCTGTCCTAAATTCATTGTGCCCAAATGGCCTGGTGGAAATCAAATATAACTCTGATTAAATGGTAATGAATATATGGTTTCACTCAGCTCCTCAGGCAAATTTTTAACGTCAACTCTTGTATATTCTCAATAAAGCTTTTCTTCAAGGCTTATAAAATTTGAAGAGGACTTTTAGCAGTTTCTCCCAAATAATGGGTAAAAGAGGTGACCTCATCTCACTGAGGAACTCTAGACAGCTCATATAAACATGCGAAAAATGATTCAAAAAGATGCTTACATACTTAGAGATAGAGCCCTGCTTCTTCTCAGGCATGGTTTCAAACCATCCTCTCCTTACCTATTATCAGGCTTCTTACTCTCTAACTCATGCATGATATTTCTTTTGATCTTTTGCTTTGCCTTTTCTTCTGATTTTGTGGGGTCTTTCTTTAGGCGCTTTTTCAGCGATTGATTTCCAGGATCTCAAAATGTTAACTTTCCAAACAGACTTCAGTATTTTCTAAGCTATATCCGAAAGAACTCTGTCTTGAATTTAATAAGGTTGTAAAGGTACCAACTTTTGAATTTAACAAAATTTAACACAGTTTGAAAGGTACGCTTTCTTCTTCAGTTCTGTTTTTTTCCACAATAGTTATCTCTTAGGTTTATTTTCTCCTCTCATTTATTAATACTTTTTTGGTGAACATTTCATCAAATAAAAATATACTATTGCTGTGTTTGTTTCTTTAGATTCCCAGTGTGCTTTTTAATGTCCATTTTAGTTTATATACATTTCTTATATTTTACTGTATCAAGATCACCTTGTAATATAGTTATAACAATATAGGAATTTAAAATCCAGTCGTATATTCAACGGTGAGTGAGGTTTGTGAATTAGCATAGAGAGCACCATGCCAAGCAGTACCAACAATTCATCGTATTTTATATTTTAAATATCCAGTGCATACTAGAAGCATCAGGTACTGCCAGTGACTGGTCAGTCCACATTTCTACTTGTCTCAAACTGTGATGCTCAATAATATTTCAGCCATCCATATTTGTAGAATTTTATTCTCTTTATCATCTGATTCTCTTTGAATTTATTGTTCATATTTAAAAATATCCTTAAACTTTTAAATCATGTTTTATATTGTTTCCAATGTAGTGATATTCTTTTTATCATCATCTAATAACAAGTTATGTCAGCATTTCCTAACAGGTTACTTCAGAAAGCAGATAGAAAATGGAGAAAGGTGCCTTTCTCAGTCCTTCCTGCCTTCGGGAGGCTCCCTCCTCCCCAGCTCATTTCAGCCTTGGCCATTTTTCTTTTCACAAGCATTTCTGCAGTTTCTCTCTTGCTGCTTGACCTACCACTAAAGCGAGCACATGCGTTTCCATGTGTTTCTTTTTGGTTTTTGACTGAGATGTTTATCTCATGCAGCTGTTTAAGAAATCTTTCTGAAGCTTTTCATTATTCATTTTCTTGGTAAAGTTCAATCATTTGTTCTCATTTGTATGTTTCAAATTATGACGATGCATTGTTAATTTAATTCTTTAGAATCACCCAAAATCTTTTTATCTTTGCCTTGTTTTTTAAAACCATTTCGGGGGGTTTTGTGCTTTTGTCATTTGCCTTTTCAGAATTTCATATTATCCTTTTGCCATGTTTCAATTTCATGCTACACTGAAGTTGTGACTCTTCTCAAGTTCCTTTTCTTTTGTCATTATTTACTTTCCTTTATCTATTCCTGTTCTATTTTCAGCTTTTCATCTTACACCATTCCAAAATTACATGGACATTTTCACCGTTGTTTAAGTTTTTGTTACCTTTTTTCACCTTCTTTGTTCTTGGTATGAGTTCTACTGCCACTTTACTTACTACAGTTATAATTTAGAATTTTACGAAATCATACTTAAAACTTACTAGTTGTAACTTCACTTACTTTAATTTCCCACTTGTATCTTAAAGTCAGATTTTATCTCCTTATATTTTTTCTGTTGGAATTTGCCATTTCATATTCTTTTTTTAAAATTTTTTCCCAAGATTATTTTAAACTAATTTTACTGTCCTGAAAATTCCCATTTCATTTATATCTCTTCTTTTGTTTAACATGGAGCACTTAGCGCCTGATCTTACTGTTGCCTTATATCTTTCTGCTTTTATTCCATCTACTACTGTCTTTCAAATGACATATATTAACAGGAATAGACACATTTTAGGCTTGAATCTGTTTAGACCTATTATATCTGCAGTATAGTACAATAAAGACAAGTGAACTGTTTACATTAAGAATGTCATTACAATGTTTCCATAAGATAGCCCTTTCATTACATGTTCCATTATGTTTTACATGTATCTTCTGATCCTTTTACCTATAACAAGAATAATCCTGCAGACGACTTAGTATTCCTATAATAAGCTAGCACAGAAAGCCTGTTAAGGAAGAAACTAACATTTGTAGCCTCAATAGTTATTTTCCTCACAAGATTTTTTTTAAAATTAATTTTATTCCCCCTGAATGTTTTAACAGAGAGGATCTCCTTTTCCTAAAACTTTGAGATGACAAGGTTGTTTTTCAAAACCACTTTATTGAATACGTATTTTATTTCAGGGCTGTGCTGTCATTTATAGAAGAGGAATTAAAATTCCAAGTAATTAGGTTTTTCCACATTTGTATCCTAAGTCTTAACTGTGTAGATGTTTTCTACTTGAGTATCTTTTCTTCTCCTAAGATTTAATTATCTTCGATGTTGTTTTAATGATCCTTTGCTTTTCTTTATAATTTTGCCATCTACTTATCCCAAACTAATGTATCGTTTGGTTTTGCCTGCTTTTTTATTTTATAAAAAAAGAAAAAAAAGAATCACTTTATATGTATTTTTCTATGACTTGCTCATTTTTCAGAATAGTATGTCCAAAATTCATCCATGTTCAGATATGTAGCAATAGTTGGTTTGTCTTTACTGCTGTATAGTAGTTCAGTTGATGGAAATATGTAGAGTTCTGGGTGCTGTCTGATTTTTTTCTTTAGATTAAATTCCTAGAAGTGAGGTTGTTAGGTCAAAGATAGGCTTATTTTAAAGATTTTTAAATATGTATTCAAAATTTGTCCTCCAAGGGTTGTACTCTAATTAAAATCATTCCCAGTTGCTTCCGAGAAACCTCATTTCTCGTTCATCTCATCAACACTGTGATTTTGCATTCTTTCTAATTTTTTTTTTATGTTGAATTAGAAAGCCATTCCCTTAAGAATTAGTTCATTACAATGTGGATGAGACTTTCCACAAGAAAATGATGCATTAGGCATGAAGAAGTGATGTTAAGCTTGTTGGGTAATTTCTGTTTGGGGGGGAATATTTTTTAGATATGAGCAATGAATCTACAGCATCTTGGATATCATCATCAGAAGGAGAATATCAGACTTTGGACTTTTACTGGAAGGAAATTGTTCCCACAAACCTAGTTTCAAGAGACACCAATTTTGTTCAATTTTAAATCTGTGCATATAAAACTCGGTTGCAGTGTGTGACTGGCATCTATTTTCTGACTCGATCTGCCTTCTGCTTTCGCCTATCACACTCTGACCCTTGTTAAGTAAGTGGCATCTTTCCAGAGAAAATGATTAAATAAAAAGGCTGCTTTGCAATCAGAATCATTCAAAATAAAAGCTTAGCATTTTCGTTAAAGCTAAGGGAAAGGGAGAAAAAAACTATGGATGATGAACTGATGTTTTGGGGAGCGATAGAATTTTTTTCTTGAAAACTTTGTTGTTGATTTTCTTCAACATATATTTCTCGATCTTATGTTTTAACTTTTAAACATGTTTCCTTTTTAACTCCTCTTCTGTGTGAGATTTGCTGATATCCTAAAATTTTCATTTATTAAATTTTTCTTGTAACTTTAAGCCTGTTTTAAAAGAGGGTCCAGGTAATCAGTTCTCTGAGAAAGAGAATTTGAGATTTTTTTTTTCTTGCCCTTCTTAGAAATCTTAGAAAAAGACAAGAAAGAGAACATGACAGAAGCAATCAGGTTAGATCTTTCCCAGTTAAGGATCAAAATGACCTAAATCTTTTATCTTCTGCTTTCACTGTTAGATTGAAAATTTCCCTTAATCTGTGGTTGACATAACTGGAAAACCCCCTCTATGGGTAGCTCTTATCATTTGACTCCTTCTGGCAAATAAGAAAAGAAAATGGCAAGTGATTATAACCCTATAACCTCTGCAAATTACTTCTCCTAAATTAATGTAAAGACTGTTTACATGAAACTACCTCTTTTATTAATTTTGTTTTAGACAAATAATAAGATACTTCAAAAATCAAAGAATTGTATTTATATTTTAAAATATTTTGTTATTATTTACCTTTCTATGTAATAGCATTTCATGTGTGGACAAATCTCCAATAATCCTGATTGCTCAAATTTATGTGGGAGCATAATTTTTTTAGGTGGGGCTTTTACCCAAGCACCTTTCATCAGCATGGCAGATAAAAGGCAATGAATAAACATTCATTTAATAAATGAAGTCATAATAGAAGTTTGAACTATATTCTTCCTTCAGGGCAATTCACACAGTTGCTCTAATGAATTCCTTCCCTTAAGCCTTCAGTTCTTTAAACCAGGCTCAGTTAAACTGCAGAGGACTGCCTAAAGCTAAATGTTATTTTGCACTGATTTTAGGACTAAATGAACCAATACAGCCAGATCTTGAATTTTTATAACACACACACACACACTGAGTGATCTTATCTCATTGTAAATGTTGACGCTTAGTTCTCCTTCTGGCCTCTTCACTGGCAAACGATGTGATTTTAGGTTCTGAATCCCAGTTTTCTTATCTATAAATAGGAATAAGAATCCCAACTCTGCGATGAAAGTTAAACGATGCAAGGTACAAATGTATAAAACCCTGTAGCATAGTACCTAATACAATGCTTCCAAAGCATGGTAAGTCTTCGCCATCAACAGTTAGATAGATCTATTTATCTAATATATTTAAATAATATATTTTTTCCTAAGTATGTAGCCCAGTCATCTGGTCTGATTGAAGTCAGTTGTCCGTAGTACAGAATGTAAGCCTAGTGCTAGGTACTGTGGTAACACAAACACCAGCATGGCATCACTCTGTCCTCAAGTGACTACCAGTAGGTGGCGAGAAAGGAAGATGGAGAGAAATACAGATCATATACTTATGGCATAATCTATGAAAAAGTTTGCAAGCGGAAATCTGCTTGAACTGGAATTGGAAGAATGGGTAGTACAAAGGAGGAAAGCATTTTTGATTAAGGGAACTAGTCCGAGAAGCGTACAGAGGCAACAGTATGTGGGAGGTCTTTGGGGAGAGGCAAACCACCAACTATAGCTGGACCATAATGTTTACAAAAGCTCTAATAGGACATTACTCTGGAAAACTGTTTGGTGCATCCATGAGTTCATAAACTTTTGACTGTAAGTAAAAGAATGCTCAAATGGACAAAATGCATTGGTTAAGTGTGCCACAGGTAAGGGTGGAGCCAATGATTCAACGATATCAACCCAAAAATAAAAATGAAAGCAAGTTTCTTACAGTTTCTTTAAATCTTTGTGCTCTACCTTCCAGGATATCAGCTCCCTATGATGAGCTCAGGTTCTCTGTCAAGGAATGGCTGTCAAGAGCAATAAATAAGCTTTCTTATTTTTGCCTCATGAGAGAGATCCTCTTAATTCACTGATCAAAGTTATGTATTTCATTTTTGTTTCGTCGACTTAAGTTACATACTCATCCTTGAAACTAATAGGGTAGCTCGAAAACTTCATTCTTGGCTTCGCTGACACACCCATTCTTAAACCAAAGCTGGGCTAAGGCAGGTGGAATTGCACTGACTGTCTAAGGTGAGTAAAGGCCTCCTCCCTGGAGTGCTGGGAGGAGTCCAGAGACCAGGATGCAACAGTTGGGAAGGTGAACTAGGATGCTGCAGAAGCCAGCCGGCAACATGGGCTCTCCAGAGTCTTATCAATGAATGCCTTAAATGTCATATTAAAGAGTTTAGAATGTATTCCAAATATAAAGGCTGTCAGTATAGAGCAAGGCATGAAGGAACTGTTGTCCTTGCTTTCAAGGAAGCTACGTTCTCCCGGTCCTCATGTGAACCAATCCATGTTTTTGAAGTGACATTAGGTCCAAACTATACATTGAGTATAGATATTCATTCAGTTTTTTTTTTTTTATGTTGACATTAATGTGATTTTTTTTCCTGAGAGCTTTAGAAATAAGAATCATAGGTAACGTGTATAGTTATGGTCTAGAAGCTAAGTTCTGTACATGGATTATGTCATTTAATTTTCTAACAACCTTATGAGTTATGCCATTTAATTTTCTAACAGCCTTATGAGGTTGGTATTTTCCCCATTTTGTAAATAAGGGGACTGAGTCTTTGAGAAGTTAAAATAATTTGCCCAAACAAGTGGCAAATCCCAGACTCAGAAGCTTTCTGATGATATAAAATCTAAAATGATGACATTTGATGAAAAATAATGTACAATAGGTACTGTGAATGAGCATCAGCTCTACATTTGAGAGAAAAGAAAGATGAAATTAACCATAAACCTGGCTCAATATGCTTCTGAAGTCTCATGCAGAGCACTTAGTAGAATGTGTCTATAATCTGTATGAAATTTTCAAAAGTGTATGTGAGTGGTGGTTAGTTAGGTTCATTCTCAAGCAATAAAGAAATTTCTTATATTTCCTCCAGCTATTTAACAGTAAAATTATTTGGATTGAATAAGTCATGGAGTAGGGGATAGGAGGAAAGGGGCAGAGTGAGGAGATAGGAAGTATTTTTCTCTTTATTAGCCATTATTTTCTTGAAAGAGGCCAAGGAGAGCTAGCAAGTGATCTTGGCACATTGTACAAAATTATTTTGGTTGATGGAAACTTGGAATTCTGGAAAGGCTCCAAGTGGATGTAAGCACTTTAGGGAATTGGATAGGACATGAAATATAACCTAGAATAATGTGAAATATAATGGCATTGGCAAAAACAGTCTCGAAACCCTTCTGTGCACTGATGAGCTTTGATTTTGAAAGCTCCTTTGAGGAAAAATGTTTAGGAGTTTTCTCGTCTATCGTGGGCTCTCTGGACTGTATTCCCAGTACATGTCAGCAGTTAGAGCCAGAAATAAGATGCCAGGTGCATTAAGAAAGGGATAGGAAATACTTAAAATATTATAAATTAATGACATGATCGAATAGTGGCAAGCTGCAATATCTGGAATAAGGTGTCCCATTCCAGTAGCTTCAGTATTTAGCTTACTAAGATGCATATTTAGTTATTATAAACATATAATCTTTTAGACAAAAGAAAAGCTTTAGTTCTGCTATTTAAACTTGGTAAAGCATAATATATTGGTCAAATGCTCTTAGCTTTTAGAGAATCTTTTGAACAAAAGACCCATATGGTGATGTATTTTTTTTTTAAAAAAATAGATTTACATTTTCTGAATCTTTGATTTTTCTGGCTAGAAATTCCAAATATACATGTGCAAAGAGTCCATTAATGTTCAAATACTATTAGAGTGATTACTCTTATTTTGTATAATGTGTATTTTAGTTCAAGATTTGTTATGGGTTGCTTTCTTTAAGATTTAAAATATTTTAGTCACTACTTTTTGAGTGCTTTCAATTCTATATTCCCAAATTTGTGTGTATTTATAAGCATAGCCTCTAATAAAATTACTCTTAGTTCAGATTAGAATTGAGTTGAGCAATGTTTTCAGAGTCATTTAAAGGTTTTGGATTTTGTTTTGAACAATTCCTAGTGTGAGATACATGTCTAAATGGTATGTAAGCATCGAAATGAAATGATAAAAATTTGTTGCTTATCTAAAGATTTTGTTGACATGACATTCGGATAATTGAATTAAAATTTCTGACTAAATTTGTGTACTTAGCATTGAGTACCCACAGTCTTGCTCTATTACATATTTAAAAAAAGGACTTCACTATTATCAGGTGTCAATCTGGAGCATTTTCCCGAGTAATAAATTATGTACTGTTAGAGGTCAAAATGATAAATTATGTTAATTTATTTTCATTGTGTAATTCCAAGAACACTAATAAGACTAGTAATCGTACAAGTTGATATAACATTAAGTGTAATTGAATCTTGCTTTTATGGTAGATGCTAGCACTAATGCCTCAGTTTATGTTGTTGCTTCCATGTGTAGCTACTATGGCAACAGGAACCTAAAAATACTCAACTATGTAGTAGACCTGTATTATAGAATTGGATTTTTTTTTTCAATTGAGTTTTTCAAACTCATTAATGAATATTGTCATAGACTAAAATTACTGGTACCTACTGGCTGTAGTCATTAATGTGTCTATAAGACAGAGACCACAGCACCAGAGTTCATAAGCTGAGTTAGGATCTAACCACCTTGGACATTTACCCAGTTACTGATTTCTTAGCCATGAAATCAGTCAGAAGGACACAGCAACCTAGTGTGCATGTACATGGCCAGTAACAAAGCGATGTTTCCCCTTCATTCAGTTTTATTGCTCTTTGGTATATATTTTAGATTCTCTCAGATTGGACATCATACCTCAATAATAAGAAAAATAAAAGTCACAAACAAAAAAATTGTGTATCACTTGTAAAACACCTACTTGGTGTCACTTGGTTTCTGTGGGACGATGAAAAGCTGTATAGCATAATCATTGAGGGTGTCGGCTAGTTTTATAATATAAAGATTATTTTATAACTTTTCAGTCCCACTTCACTCAACTGCAAAATGAGGATTTTAACAGTTTGGATTTTGGGGATAATGATAATGCTTAAAGTCTGCCACATTCTAAATTCTTGATAAATATCATCATTATGCTATGGTAATATTTTTAAATCTCACAAAACATCACCAAGTTGTTATTGTTAGAAGGGGGATTAGATGACCTGATTAAAACCCATAGCAGGGCTGCAACTCAAATCCAGACCTAGCTGATGCCCCAAGTACACTTTGTTCTCCTATGAATCACGCAACCAAAGCCTAGAAAACGGGACAACTGCCAGCACCATCCCACGAGCGGACCTTTAGCTGCTTAGTGGAGAAATTAATTGCTTAACCGCTTGATTTTTCTCCCTGTTTTATTTTATATAAATTTATTTTATGAGAAATTTTAAAGGGAACGTAATAAGATGTTTACAAAATGCCAGGCATTTTTCTAAAAGCTTTATATGGATTAACTTATTGAATCCTCACCCCACAAAGTAAATTTCCCAAAATCACATAAGAAGAAATTGTGAAACTTGATATGCACGATAGCAAAACATACTATAAAAACTATGGTCATTAAAACGTTGCTGACCTGGCATGATAACTTACAAATAGGTAACAATGGCAGAATAGAGTTCAGAAAGGACCTTTATAATTTTGAAAACTTAACATGATTAATGTGGTATTTTAAACCATTTCAACTTGTGGGAAAAGGGAATGGTAAATTCTTCAATAAATAGCATTGGTTAAATAGCTACACTATTGGAAAAATTCAATTGCTCACTCACAAAATGTAATACCAAACTCCTTATGGATTAAGAAAACTAAACGTAAAAATAGAAAACCATGAACATATTAGGAAAATATTCGGGGTAATATTTTTATAATTTTGGAATAAGACCACCTTACATAAAATGTAGAGGTCATTAAAGAGAAACTAATAAATTTAGCTATTATGTTTTTCCATGACATAATTATTTTTAACAGAATGTACATTTACAAAGCTTACATTGAATTTAGTATATTGAAATTTTCAGCTACCCCTTATAGAATCTGCTTTTTTAAAAGTCCCACATCCAGCCCCAGGTCTTACTGTGTTCATTATCCTTTTTCTGCTTGTTCAGGGTCAGTACTTCAAAAAAGTTTATTTCTTATGCACACGAAAAGGCTCAGTTGGATAAAAATTATCAAAATGCAAAATGAACAGCACAAAGTCCAGGTTTTTTCTTTTTTCTTTTTGTTTTTTTTTTTTTTACTTAATAAATTAGCATACATAGGCAGAGATAATCTGTAAACTCTAAATATGAGGGGGTGGGAGAGGAGAGTGGAGTGAGGGGGAAAATATATCATGTGTGTGTGTGTGTGTGTGTGTGTGTGTGTGTGTGTGTGTGTGTGTATAGAGAGAGAGAGAGAGAGAGAGAGAAGGGAGGAGGAGGAGGGAGGGGGGATGAGGGGAGGGGGGGAGGGAGGAAGGGTGTTTGGATGCCATTGTGGTGAGTTCAGACGCCATTGCAGGTATGTTGCTGAAGCTGTGCTTGCGTAGCAAACACTGTTTTTACTTGGATTGTGTATTTACTTGAAGGAGAGAAGAGCAATGAGATTATTGAAGAGGGGCTCAGACCTCCCCCAGTCCCCACTGTGCATTGCCACTATATCAACTGCCTTGCATCTGTCCTTTAAGCTGTTTACAGTTAGAACAGATAAACAGATACTTACTTGTAAATTAGGTATGTTCGCTTTTCTCTGGAACCCAGGACAGAGTCCCCACTGGGAATGGGGGCTGCCATCTTCAATATCACCACTGAGCCAGAGAAAAAAGTGAGGACAAGGCCAGGTGAAAATACCCCAGAGCTTTCCTATCTATTTTTATTTCCCATTTTCATGACTAAGCATTCACTTGGTTGTTGTAAACTTTTGACTTCTTTACAGAGTTCTAACAAAGTTGATTCTGGCATATTTTGCTTGGGGTTTTTTTTTTTTTTGGTGTTTTTGTGGAGGCGTGGGGCCTGGGAGCTGCCTGCACTGCCTTTTTCAATGACACTGCTCTAGCTGTATAGATTTTTAAACTTATATGTGATGGAATACAGCATATAAGGAATATTACAAGGTGAGAAAACCATTGAAGATATTTGCAAAGTATGTGACAGAAAAGACTAACATCCAGAATTCATAAATTAGTTCCTGTAAGAAAAAGACAAACATAGGAAAATTGGGTAAGGTATACAAACCTGCAATTTAAGGAAAAAAGTAACACAAATAGTTAAAAGCATGTAATATCTTAATGGATTGGGAGATAATTGAATCATTTATGAGATATTCGTTCTGTAGAATCCTCTGCTGGAAATAAGAAGAATGAACACTGCATACTAACAAGGAATATCAGAAAGTAACAGCAATGATAACAGCAATGATGCCAGCAGACCTTTTTGTATCTATACGCACTTGCATGTATATGAAGGTATAGAAAATAGCCTAGAAGGATACACACTGAGATGAAGATAGTAGTTACATCTTATCCGAAGGAGTAAGACTTGGCAATTGAAAGGAGATTTTTTTTTTTTTAATAAAAATGTCATTACTATTGATATATCAGTTGTGATAAAAAAAATTCTTAAAAATTTACTGAAACTTAACTAAGAATAAAACTATAACTCACAATCCTACGCTCTGAGTATCTATTTTCAGTTTCATGTTCCTTTCCAGTCTTTTTTCTAAGCGATTGATATTGTATAATTATAGTCAAATTATATGTAGAATTTTATTCTACCTATATTATGAATATTTCCATAGTGTGCATGATTCATAGCTAAATGTTTCATGTTTACATACCCTCAAGCAGCTAAATTATATTTGAGCAGTTCTCCACTGAGTGAAAGTAGTATAATCCTCTAAACCATCCACTACTCTTAGATGTTGGGCATCTGGCTAAATCTGTCTGTCTGTCTGTATTTATTATTTATTTATCTATCTATCTATTTATTTATTTATAATAAAATTGGGACCCAGAGAAGGTATATCTCTTGTCTAATATACTCACTTCTGACATGTCAAAGAGCTGAAGCCAGAGTCCAGATCTACTGATTCTTTACCGGATATTCTGCCAGTAGTCAAATCTCAAGAGAGAGTAGGTAATATTGAGAAAGGGAGAATTCTGAAGCACAGTTTAGGTGAAAATGTAATTTTGACTTGTAAAAACGGAAAGGAGTTTCTATATACTAGCTTCATATCACTGGGCTTGAGGTCTAAAATTCTAAAAAAATGCTTTGAGCACTTAAGAAAGGTAGTGAGAATAACTTAAGCTTAGCATTGTTTCACCAAGAGTGTAACAGCAGACTAAAACCAACTTATTTCTTAGAATAGCTAGAATGGTAGGCAGAGTGAATTCCCTTTGGTGTTTTTGAGGACTAGATAGATAGAGGAGTAAGGATTGAGTCCAAGATGGACTCAATTATTAACATTATCAGAAGGAATGTTAATAAAGTAAATCCATACAATAAGTCAATCAGAAAAAAGCATTGCGGGAAGGTGGGAAGAAGGCATGTGTATCTTGTCTCACATACATCAGCTCAGGAAGTATTTCCAGAAAATGCTGGCTAGGAAGTGATAAAATGAGACAGGGAAGGGAAGATGGTCAAGCACAGATGAGATGACAAGCAAGGTACGTCGGAGGACTTTGGCTCACTCTCACAAAGGACCTCTGCAGACAGCGTAGATCACACTCAGAACTTACCAAGGCCAGGGGAAACATTCTGTACCTCCGGACAAAAACAGCTGGTGCAGTTGGGGCAAATGGGGGATGCGAACTTCTATGTGCTTTCTCCAAGAGATGTAGATACCGACTGCTGGGAGTAAAAGCACACTCCGAATGCTTATGAAATAATATAGTAAAGGGAGGAGATATACGTAAAGCTTGAGTGGTGCCTGTGACACCAATTCAGCAACCTTGTGTCCCAGAGAGGAAAATGTTAACTGTCTTGAACACAGTAGAAGGGTCTAAAGACCCTGAGACCATCCACGTAAATTAAAAACATAAGTCAGTCAACTCTGTTTTGCAACAACTCAAAAAAATGTTTTAACAATTAGCAATACAAGAAACAGAAATAAAGAAAGTCATGTCAGTTAGTGATCTTGTGTACTGTGCTAAACTTATCTAGTGCCCAGGGGAAAAAAACCTAGTTTGTATTAGATGCTCACTAAGTAATTGTCAAACTGAGCTAGAATGTTCTGTATCCTCACTTTCTGACAATATTGTTAAATATAATCAACGAGATGAAGGTAAATGTAAGTTCCTCTACTTGGATTTGTCCTTGACCAAAGTGCCCAAGAATAGGACCACAAGAAGTATTCATTAACTATGATGAAAATAAGTCAGGAATGTCTTGTGTCTGCCAGGGGAAAAAATAAATTATTGAATTTATTGATCGAAATATCATGGAGTATGCATCTCTTAGCTTCTCAGATTAAACTTGTGTGCCTTGGTCTAGTTCTAAATATGGCAGTTAAAAAGGGACACAGTCTACCTAAAATATGCTCTGAGAATTGTGCTTAGATTGGCCCAATGGCCTGTATAATAGGTAATTATTTAACTGATATTTTTGAGCACCTCGATGCGTTAGTTACTGAAGGGATCTATTGAAGGTAGTAAAACTCATTCCTACAATCTAGACTCAACACCTCTCTCTGCAAAACCTTCTTTTGACTTCCACTTTACAAAGCTGAAGCGTCCAATGCCCTACCATAGCTACAGGGCCCTTCAGGATCCCTCCCATGACGCTTCTCTGAGCCCATGGCTTTCCTCTCCCTCTTCCTCACCTGCATTGGGCTCCTGGAGATTCCTTGAGCATCCCAAGTATTCTCCAGCCTCAGCACCCTTGCACTTCTTCCCTCTGCTTGGAATACCCTTGCCCCAATATCAAAGAGCTCGTGCCTCTCCTCTAATCCAGGTGTCTACTCAAAAGTCACCTTATCAGAGAGGCCTTCCTGCATCACATATATGAAATTCCAGCATTTTATTTGCACTGACATGCATACCCCCTAAACTCATTACTCTGCTTTATTTCTTATTACCATTTGACAGTCTATATTTACAAGCATACCTGTGTGCCATCTGTGCCTCTTACTAGGATGTAAGCTTCTTGAGGACAGGGATTATGACTGTTTTGGTAAGTTCTGTATCCTCAGCATCTACAATAGTTACTGGCATAAGGTAGCACTATTACTCAATAAATATTTCTGAATGGCAGTGTGACTGAGTAAATCTAAATATGAATAAGACATGCAGTGTCTAGAAAATCAGAGATTAGTAGAGTATGCCTGCGTGAACCAACACAATAAAAAAACATGGTATGATCTCTGAAGAGTTATGCAGAGGAGATGATGCAGGGGAGAGGGAAGCAGAAAAGGCTTATTTTGAAGGGAAGTTTTAGTCACTATGCTTCCCTGCTCTTTTAGGTGCTAAAAGAGCTTAGGGGGTCGGAAGTCAGTGAGAGAAAAAGCCACTCAAAGCATAGAGAACAATATATGTAAAGGTCCTAGAATGTGACACAGCTAGCAAATAGTTCAGTATGACTGGAATGAGTTACGGAAAGTGATAGGGAAGGCAAGAAATGTAGGCCCTGGTTAGATTACAAAGTCTTTGATTGGTGTGCTTAGAAGTTTAGATTCATTCTATCCTGGAGGCAGTAGGGAGTTCCCAAAGAATTTTAAGTAAGAGAGGGATGTGCTCAGAATTCTGTGTTACCAAGAGGGGTGTAAGGTATGTTGGGTTTACGATTTAGAAATTTAAGTGGCTAGCACTGTCCTTAAGCAAGATAGATCAAACACTTTAGAGCAGGGGTCCCCAACCCTGAGCCATGGACCCGTACCATCGCTGGCCTGTTAGGAACTGGGCTGCACAGCAGGAAGTGAGTGGGGAGCGAGAGGGCAAAGCTTCATCTGTATTTGCAGCCGCTCCACAGCGGGAGCATCACCGCCTCAGCTGCATCTCAGATCATCAGGCATTAGATTCTCATAGGAGCACCGGTCCCTGGTGCCAGAAAGGTTGGGGACTGCCGATTTAGAGAACAAATTTGGATAAAAATGATAAATAAGGTGTTAAATTCTGATCCTGTTAGTTTGAGGTGTTTTGGGGCCTTTAGGGAGATGCGAGCAAGAGGTAATCAGAAATACCTGCTTATAGTGTGGGGGACCCCGGTGTAATGAAGGCTGGAAGCTTGTGAGTGAGATGATCCAGAAAGATCTGCAGTGAGAAAGCAGAACAGGGACCAAAGTTCCGAAGGGAATAAGAATACTTTACCTGGAGAAGACAAATTAGAAAAATATACTATTATCTGGAATTTGCTAGCATATGGAAAGTAGATTTCATTGATTTCTGTCTTCAGTGGGTGAGCTAGAAATAACAAAAAGACTTTAATGCAATCTATATTAGTCACCTACATATCCCACGTAAAAAAATTATTCTCAACTTAATATCTTAACACTAAACATTTGTTATCTGATAGTTTCTATGGGTCAGGGTGGTGGGTGGTTCTCTCAGAAGGTTACAGTAAGTTGTTCACCAAAGCCAGAGCCATCGGAGGGCTTATCTGAAGCTGAATGACCGGCGTCTAAGGTGGCCAACTCATGTGGCTGGCAGGAGGCTGCTGGTTGTTGGCAGAGGCCTTCACCGTTTTTTTCACGTGCCTCCCCACATATGGGCCTCTCCCCAGGGGTGTTTATGTGTCTTCATGCCATGGAAGTTGGCTTCTTTAAGAACTCGTGACCCATGAGATAGCAAGTTAGAAACTGTACCATTTTTTATGACTCAGTCTTGGAATTCACACACCATCAGTCCCTCAATAGCCTGTTGATTGCAAAGGTAGTGTCGAGAGGTAGAGGCTACAAGCAAGAACACAAATACAAGGAAGCAAGGTTCGTTGGGGACCATCTTGGAGGTACCATCATGACAGAACTGCCCCACGACAGCATAAACCACTTCATGAGATGGCAAGTATCTGGTCACCGGAGGTACACAAAGGAAATCTAGGCTGACAGATGGGAAGAGGGGCTTCTAAAACATGTGATGAGTAAACTAGACAAGCTTCCTCCTTTTAGCACTGTTCTCTTAAGAATATTTAAACTGATTTGGAGAAAAGAGAGCAGGAGAGAGAAATTAAGTGAGTTGAAAACACCAAAACAGTTTTCATTGTTATAGTAAAAGTATTTGATAAGTTATTTGAGAGTTACATTCCTTAAGTGAGCCCGAAGGTGAGAGGAAACCAGAGCCATCTCCCAAGATGAGGTGATTGGCAGTAAACCCTGGAGAAGATAGCAAGGATTTAAACACTGAGAATTGTTTAATTAGCCTAACTTCATTTCAGACCTCTCAGCCTAATTTTTATTGTTTGTATTACATACCATAACATCTTTCAGTATCAGCCCATCTTTTTGCAGCATCAAACCCCAAGACTCCAAAATCATGTTTTAGATAACCTAGTAGGCATTTCATTCTCTAAAGAAACCAATTATATATGAAATTAATAATTAAAAATTATAAATAGAAAGAACAAGAAAACATGCATACTCCATGTCCTGCGGGTAGATTTTCGCCTGGCGTATGGGGAATTAGGTGCAAAAAAATCCATTTATGTTAACGGGCATTGCATGTCTAATTTCTCATGCACCACACTGCCTATTCCCCCCTTGTATCTTTGTCAGTACATGGGACCAACGGAGGGGGGAAGAAAAGCGAATGATTTATTTGATGGTCTGTCAATCATAACAGCAACCAGAGAAATTCCAAAGCTGTTTTTAACCTCTATAGAAACAGTTAGTTAGACCATATGCCTTTTTCTTCCTGCCAGATGCTGTCATTCATCAATTTCCTATTAAGAAAATGGGATTCTGCAAAAACCACTGAGTTTTTTTTTTTTCTCATTTGTAATAGATATTCCACCAAATCAGATTGCAAATGTATTCTGTAGCTTCTGCAGAATAACTTCTGACACTTGGTAATCTCCATATTAATTTTGACTGACCTGTAATGATGTTTCTTATGTGTGGTCAGCACATCATTCAAGACTATTATTTTAAAATTACCTTTTCCCTAAATTTAAGCCAACAGGTTAAACAGATTTGCTTGTGATTACCCAGTCTATAAACAAGTAGAAATTAAATGGCCATTGAAAAATATCAGTAACCTCATAAAACTCCCTTTAGAGAGTAGTAAGACAGATAATAAAATGTTTGATAATTAAAGCAGCGTGAGCCAAATGTTGATTACCCAAAGATGTCAAAAAATGTAAAAAAAAAAAAAAAAAAAAAAAAACCCCAAAACTTTATATATTCCCCCCTTCCACCAAATAGGAAATCATTTTGTTTAAAACAAAAGAATATTTAATTGCCATAAAATCCTGGATGGATTTGTTTGTTTGCCTGTTTATTGTCAAGGATGAAGACACCTAGAAAACCTAAGGGCTCCGCTTCCTAGGGACAAAAAGCCCTTTCATCCTATACAGAGCAGCGGTATATCTTCAGGCTTTGGCACATTGCTCTAACAACAATAGTAGTTTGGCTTTTAAATTTGAATGTTCTAGGTAGTGAGAATAATTTCTAAAACAGATTTTCTAAAACAGATTTTCTTGAAGTTTTCTTATGATAACAGTGGTGGCTTCAGATGTTTGCTTGTCATGCTGAATTCACTTAGCAAACCAACTAACATGCAAAGTTTAAGGGAAAAGAGTATTTTTACATAACTTTCGATCTGCAGCATTTTGCATCGTTTTATTAATAGGAACTGTCTCTTCGACAAACCCTGCAAATAGCTTATAGAAGAGAGAAATGCTCTGAAATTCAAGACAGATTTCTTTCAATAGTTAAGCACTGATCAAAATTCTGAATTTTTTCTGGCTCTCAGCCAGCAAGAAACACACAGGATCTGCTTATTGTTTAAGATTTTGGTAGAAAGCCACTCAGAGAAAAAAAAAAAAACTATAACTTTACAGCTGTCAGACTTTGTTGTATTCAATCCAACCTCATATTCTCAAGCCTAATTTTTTTTATAAAGGTCACAAACGAGCTATAATATAGTTTTTAACATTTTAATTTTCCCTTTCCTTCCCCTGCTGGTTTTTTTTTCCCCCTGCTGGGATGGCTCCACTCATGAAGGTCAGGGGAATGATAATGCTGAGGTAGCTCTGTCTTTTTATTCATAGACCAGGCAGAGAGTGCATATAGCCATAAACGTGTGCCTCTATCACACAGCATTGCTATTGACCCCTGCCCCGAGCTGAAGATTGTACCTTCTCAGGGGATAACAAATGGTTCACTCTGCAGGTAGGCAGAGACCTAGAGCTTGCTTAGCCAGACACCGCCAGTTTTCCTGAATGATCTCTTGTGATTGGTTTTCTTATATGAATAGACTATTTGTGAGTACACTAATCAACTCTGTTTATTTAGGAATATGTCTTTGACAAGAACAGCTGTCCTAGAGTTGAGATGATTAGTACTTTATCTGCTAATGCAGGTTCCCAATCGACTGTTGGCTAAAAATACAGTTTCTTTCTGAGAAAACATTGCTGTCACTTTTTGGCACCAAAACAAATTTTTGATGTTTGATAAAGTTGAGTCACAGAAAAAAAAAGAAAACTTATTTAAGGTCTCTGTTGCTTGGCCACAAACTACCAACTAAGGTTCCAGTTTTGTAAGGTGACCTGGAAAAATTAGCCAGTTCTATATGGATCAATAGTAAGTCTCCAAGTTTCCTCGTTTTACTTCAGTCTCAATGGAGGCTGTGGTTAAAATAAGGGTAGAAGTGAGCACCAAGAGAGCCGACACCTTGATTCTGACCCTGACTTAGGGACAAGGATCTTTAACAGCCCCATGATAAGTGAGGGTGGATGGAGCTAGAAGCTCATAGCCAGGAGATTATTTAGCATTCTTTAAAACTTCAGAAGTAGGATGTTATTTTCAAATGCAGTTGTACAAATACACATGCCTTGTTTGTTACCAGTACGCATAATCCCTTAACTAAACTATTCAAAAGCAATAACTACTTTTTAAAATATTGTTTTGTCATTTCTTTATTTTTTAATATACTTGAGTACCTTAATATTTTTAAAAATGGCATCTGCCTGAGTTCTCTGAAAGACTGTTGTCTTTAAAATTAGTTTAAAACAGAGAGACCACCTAGGAAAACCAGGTGCTGTAGCTGTAAAAAATAAAAAAAATAAGGGATTGTAAGATGACAAGGTCCTTCCAATCTGTGAGGTCAACCAAGGGTTGCTTCGCCTAAAAATAAAAAAATTAGTTTAAAACAAAGCTAAAGTTACCCTCCAAGAATATAGATCTCAGAGGTCCCCTTGAACCTCAAAGCTTAGAATGAGTCCATCTCCCTGTTACTCAACATGCTGAATTCTCTAGAGTGATTTTTTATATTCCAAACTCAGAATTCTCCACCCCAGTCCCCATCCATTATGTTTTTGACATTACCTCCTCCCAAGATCTAAGAAGTCAGCAACCTCTTATTATATTTTTTAATATAAAACACATCGATATTGCCTAAATTTAACTCCTTTATTTCCATTTCTGCTAATCTGCATGCCCCCATAGCCTCACATCTGAAACATCTTTAGCTAAGCACTGATTTTTCTTGGGAGTATCCAGGCCAATTCCTCTTTTTACTCGTGTGTGTGTGTGTGTTATTATTATTGACTGTGTATTATTGTGTATTATTATTATGCGCGGCGGCCTCACATTTTATTTATTTTACCCATTTGTGTGTGTGTTAATATATATATATTTATTGAAAATGTATGTGTGTGTATTATTATTATTGTATGTTTATATTTATTTATTTATTTATTTTAACCCATTTGTCGTCTCTCTCAGTTCTGAAGATAAGAAGTATGAAATCAAAGTGTAAGCAGGGCCATCTTCACTCGGAAAGCTCCAGGGTAGACTTCTTTCTTGCCTTTTTCTTTCTTCTGGTGGCTTCCAGCAATCTGTGGCATCCCTTGTCTTGTAGATTCGTCACTCCATTCTGTGCCTCCATCTTTACATCTCCTTTTTCTCTGCGTCAGTGTCTCCCCTGTGTCTGTATGTCCTCTGCTTTCTTATACATCATTTGATTTAGGATCTACCCTAATTCACCATCAGTCATTTGATTTAGGATCGACCCTAATTCACCATGACCTCATTTTAATTACTTCAGCAAAGATCTTATTTTCAAGTAAGATCACATTCTGAGGTTCAGGGTGGACTTTAAATTTGGGAGAACACTTCAGTCCTCTATACCACCCAAAAGTCTTTCTCCAGATGCCCTCCTGGGATAAGTAGCATAACCAGGAAAACAGCAGGAGCAGTGGCTGCCTTTTTCTGTCACAAGGTAGCAATGATGACCTGACAGATTGGAGACTTCAGCAAAGGCATGTAGAATAAATAATGTGAAAATAAGACCGAGAGACACAGAGACGAAGTGGTCTCTGCATGCCATTTCCACAGAGCCTCCATATTTCTGCAGCCAAAGGCTTGACTGCAGTTCACACTTGCCCCGACATGGGAACCGGCCTCATCGTGACCCAGGGCACAGGGAAGTATGGAAGCCGGGACTGAAGCCCACTGTAAAAACATGACACATCTTGGAGCATCATTTGCCTTAAATTGTAAGTTGTTGAGAATAATAGGTTAAAATAAACATGACTGCTTTTTAGACATTTTAAAATTTTAATTTTTAATTGCCAGGACTTTGTTTTTTTTTTTTTTTTTAATTACTCAGGATGCTCATTCACTCTCTTCTGACAGAAAGATGATTTCATTGGAAAAGTCTCCATCCATTCTGTATGACCACAATCAGATTTATCTCAACATGCTCAGCGTACAGTAAAACTTTAATAAAGATTTTTTAGATTAATAAACCACTCTAAGAAATTGCTTTGATTCTTCCAGTCCTGAACCAAGAAACTGTTCCAGAACTTTTCACTTTTTATAGAGGCCCAAGTCACTTTCCTGATGTCTAAATCTCTTTGCAAGCTCATCTTCCATCATCTCCCCTGAACTCTTAACCATTATTCCACTGCCTACACCAAGCAAGAATGAGGTGATTGTGCTTGCAAGAGGTCTTTTCTACCTTTCTACCCAGAACTTGAATACAGTGCATTGTAGAGTCTGATGTTAGCAGCATCTTAGGGAACTACCAGGTGAAAATGATTTTATCATTTACTGTTTGTTCCATAATCTAGTAATGCCCCTACTGCAAACTCAGACTATAAACAAAATAAGGCACACATACCCCTATCTCTATATCAGATATGGTACACCCTAGGTCAATATAAATGAAGGACACAAAAATGCAGTGGATCTAACAATATAGAAGGTGAGTGGTCCAGGAAGGTGCAGTTCTAGGAGATCATTTATCCAGGGACATGGTTTCTCCCATCTGCCTGCTCCAGCACCTCCTAGAGGTGTTGCCTTTTCTGCATGGTCAAACCAGCTTCTCAACACCATGTCCACTTTTTAGCCTTTTGGATTGAGAAAGAGAGGACATGGAGGGCAAACAACTTTTTAAAAACTCATGCTGGAAGTTGCACACATATCTTCCCAGTGGCCAAAATATAGTCACATGACTTAGCTTTAAGGGAAATACCATTTCTAACTGGAAATTGATTTCTAATGGAAAAGGGAGATATTGGTTGCAGGGAGCAATTAGTAGTGTCTGCCTATTCCCTAGCCATCTCAACAGTTTCAGTCTGATCTCAACCGCATCAAGATTTCTCCTTGATGATTTCAGCAATAGTTTACATTCTTCACTTGGTACTTATTGTACAATGCATTTACTTACCATGAAATATGTATCCTAACTCTAAATATATATTTTAACTCTAAATAAAATTTTTAAAAATTAGGACAGGAGTAATTATTCATTTCATATACTTCACAGTGATTAGCATGCAGTAGGCACTCAATAAATACTTCCCAGTTCAAACAATGTGTTGGTATAGAGTTGGAGATATTATGCATCCTCGATTGCTTTTTATGGTACTTACCCTAATGTGTTTCAAACTTGAGCTTCTTCATTAATATTCAAGAGAGAGAACTATTATCTTAAAGCAAACTAAACTTTGCTAGCTTCAAAAGAACAGATAATAAACTATGGAACCCACTGAGGGCGAGTGTCTTTGAAGTGAGTATATAGGAACGGGGAATTAATCATCAGCATTAACTGTTTCTTGGAGGCATAGAAGAAGCACTGTATTTGCAGAAAAGAATCATTCACTTACGAGACTGCTAGAAAGATTGGTTAAGAGATCCATAGAGGTCAGTGGCTTGTGCAGCCAGCTCTGGATATTGAGGTTTAAGAGGATGACCCAGAAGACCTAGAGACTGGCAAATTGATGGACCACTGCACAGGAAATGAAGAATATGAATCTAGAGGTCATAAGCCTTCGTCAGTGTGAATGGTGAGAGTCGGATCATGTGGCAAGGAGTGTTTTTTTTCATACTCAATTCATTTTTTTCCTCTATACACTTAAGACTTTTCAGAGTTGGCTTTATTCAACTTTCTCTGTAGTTGTGTTGGTGGTATACGTGGAGTACCCCACTTTCAAGTTGTCATGATGGACAATGTATTTAGAGAACAAATATGTGTGCTAACCTAAAAGATCAGGCTACCTTTTGTCTCTGACAGTGAGAATCTTCTGTGAAAGGGTAATAAATCAGAAAAGCAATTTTTGTCCAATTGAAATTGTTTTAGGTTAACTCACTACCCAATAGATGGGAATAATTTTCTAATAAAACTGCTAAATCCTATCACCTGGTAGATGCTAAAACGGTGACCATGGCCAAACCCTCCTTTCTGTGATTTAATGGGATTCTCAGAATTAAAGGTAATCCAAGAAGCAGAAATGACTCTCTTCCTGCTTTACTGAGAGACACAGTATAGTATGTAAGTATGGGGCTCTGGAGTCAGACTGATGAAGTGCTGATCTTAGGCCCCCAACCCCATAGCTGTGGATTTTGCTGAGTCATTCTAAGTCTTAGTTTCCTCACTTATAAAGTGGGATGAACAATAGTATCTAATTTCAAAGCACTACCCTAAAACAAGTCGTTACCATCATCTCATGGAAATCTATGCTTTTTTGCCCCTCCCGTACCCTGCTTTCCTTGTTGTAGCCTTCCTGCTGCCTCCAGCACTGGACACTACTGAACAGCCCAAATGAGCAATTGGAATAGTAGATCAGATAACGTCACTCATCTGCACAGGACTCTCTGGTGACTTCCCACTTATTCAGAAAAGTCTCAGTCCTCGGCCAGGTCTATAAGCTGCAGAATGATTCGGCCCCGGTCCTCTCCATGACCCAGCTCCAACTGTACGGGATTTCCTTATGTTTGCTAACACACTAAACTCGTGCTTGAAACTCTTCTCTCTTCTCCCTATGGCTAGCTCTTTGTAACTTTCAGACTCAGATGTCACTATCCCTTTTTCAGACCATCCATCTAAACAGTTCCATCACATTTACTGTCTGGTACACCACCTCCTTTAATTTCTCCAAGAGCATATAGCATTATCTTAAATTATTTTCTTCACTTATTTGTCTATGTGTGTAGTGTCTGTCCCCTCCACATGGAAGATAAGCAAGGACTTTCTCTGCCTTGTTTACTCTTGTTCACTTAAAGGAATGCTTAAAGGAGACACACTAGGCAATCAAATGTTTGTTCAGTTAAGGAAGAAGTGAATGGATATGTATTACAAATCGGTTGAAATAGTGCAAAGAAGTATTTATACTGTTGTCAGACACATAGAAAATGCTCAAGAAATGCTAGTGATTGTTGTTCTTATAAACTGTCAGTACTATACCACCTACCCAGCTCCCATCTGCGGGCACTTCCCCATTTATAGTTTCTTCCAATCTTTCTGACACTTTTTTCCCTGAGCCTAAAGATTCACAAAGTGAAACATGGTTTAGTAGGAATTAAATACCAGTGATAGTCATCCCTGCTTATTAAATCGGTCATGGTGGGTGGGGCTTTATCTGTAGAAATAACTGCTATTGGGTGTGAGGCATTGATGTGAAGCAGAGAGAGAAGCTTTGGCATAATTCAGACATAGGTTCCAATCCCTGCTCTCTTAATACTGGCATTTTCTATCTATGTGAGTTCTGGAAATGTACTTCTCTGATCTTCATAATGTTCCCTCTTAGGCTTCTTGTAAAGAATAAGTTAAAAGATGTATTAGGTATAGAATATCATTAGCATACTGTAAGAACCCAATACATAGGGCTATTAATAATGCTAAATGATGATGTTCATGTGTTTAACCAAACTTCCAAATTTCTAGACTGGATATTGTTCCAAATACTTTTACAGCTTCAAGCAACTGCAGCTTCACTCTCCCCAGATTAAGTGTTGCATGGAGTTAAATGGAAGTACAAGAGCTTGTCCCACCTTCCCACCAAAGGGTGATGCTCACCTCCGACAACCTCACTGACTGTGAGGCTAAACCACAAAGCTGGGAAAGGAGAGAGATTGCCTCCAGAATCATAAAGTTGATGCAAACCAACCTGGTCAGACAGGTTTCTAAATCTTGGGAAATTAAAGAGATTGCCATTTTCACTTCAGAGAATTTTACCCCTGACTGAGTGGAGAAGATAATAATTAACCCATTTCTTGTTTGAAAAAAAAAGTGGGCTTGCTGCCAGCGTTAATTTAATGTTACATAAACACGCTGTTTGAGGCCGAAGCAACTCTGACTGGTTTTCAATGTAAAAGTGAAATATAAAAACTGTTCTTGGAGTTATTTCTAAACAAAACCTGTCTCTAATCCTACTGTAACAGAAATGTACACAGGAATTGGATTCATCAAATGAATCTTTGCCTAACAGCTGTCTGAGAACGATGTTAACATCACTTGTAGGAACGCTATGTTTTCTAGGATTTGACATTTTCAGCGATCGAAGATTACTATATTTTGTGAGTGGAAATACCACTACAAAAAACAATGCTATAAATAGAATGATGTCATTTGTTTCTGTTACCATTAGGGGCAATCTGAACTCTGGCGTTGCCACAGTAACACTGGGGATTCTTGCTTCTTTGCGCCAACACAGGAAGAATTTCAGGTTAGCGAGATTTATGAGAGGAGCTTTATTAAAGGCATATTTTGAGGTAGAAGCGGGTCACACCTAACCAGTCTACAACCACACAGAAATGAAAGGCATGATTAAAGTACGCTCCAAGCGAGGAGCGGGTTACAGTGAAGAGGGCCGTAACCTCATAGTAGTGGGGATGTCTGTATTAGGGCCATGATGGGAGTTTACAAAGGCATTCCTAGGTGATTGGCATGTAAGGTTTGATTGACATTTGCCTGCTATATAACTCCCTGCCTACTGTACTTGTGCTTACCCAGAATTCAGTCTGTTAGATTCATGAACTTCCAGGCATAGGCATGATATTATAATGAGGCTGAGGTGAAGAGAGGGTCAGAGTGTCCTTACCGCTCAAGCGTCTGTGGCTAGGGTTAAACCAGCTGTAGGTTTATGGCCCTCCAGTCCTTTGTCACTCAGGACCCAGGAGTGATTTTTTAAATACAAGATAGGTGATCTCCGGGCTGGGCCTTCGCTTCTTTGTTTCCTTGTCGCTCATATCTGTTTAAGTACCTGACATTACCGAAGACTTGATACATTGGGGTGATGTGAAAATAATAATGAAAGCGAGATATTTCATGACA
Source organism: Pteropus medius (assembly GCF_902729225.1). Lineage (NCBI taxonomy): Eukaryota > Metazoa > Chordata > Mammalia > Chiroptera > Pteropodidae > Pteropus > Pteropus medius. The sequence goes on from NW_024340699.1 coordinate 6,597,577, forward strand.
AACTTTGGGGGTAAGTTTAGGATTGTAATCCACAAGTATTCTCAGGGCAAACGGGAAATGGGTTAAGAAAGCCATTTAATGAAGTAATCACCTCTTTAGGTCCCTGTTGCACACGATTTACTGCAGGCATAGTTTTGACTTAATGATGGAGAATGCGCTCAATAGGAATTCAAAGCTAAGATCCCTCAGACTTCGTTTCATGGGGTGTGGACTGATTTTTAAAACCATGCTCTGATGATACTTGGGACTATTTTAAGACCAGCTCTGTATTGAGGGTCAGAAGCTGAGTTCAGACCGGTCTTTACACCATCCAGGATTTAAAAACAAAACAAACAGACAAAAACTCTACCATGGAGGAGGATAATTTGAGACTTCTAAAACACTCTGTTTAAGGACTCATAAAGAATATTTAGCATCCATATAAGGAATGACCATTTATCCCATATTTATAAGTATTTACTGTGGGCCAGAATAAAAAGGTGAAAAAGATATGGAGAATGCAGTCAGTGGTGGTGATGGTAATTGGGAGAAGAGAGTTAAAAGTTATAGGAGTTTCGACTTTTAAAAAAGTAAAAAGCAGATGTGTGTAAGCATCCATTACGATGATTCACAATATTTGTTGACTAGGTTTCAAGTGTCTTCTCTACTGGGGCTGTGGTGCTAAAACATGCATCCCAAGTGGAAACAGATGGATTAACAGTGAGTTATGTCATGGAAATCGTGTGAAGTACTTAAGTTCTGTGAAAGAAAAGTGGGGGCGCTGTGAGAACCCAGGCTAACCACACAGCATTTAATTGCTTACCTCTCCTTCTGTTTGCAACAATAGAGATGCCCAAGGACAGAGCATTAGCTCTTTAGGCAGAGGAAAAGAATTAGAGATGGACTGGCTTAGACAGAAACACTTACCTGCTGCTGCTCCCTCCAGCCCTCCTATTTTGCATACAAAAGACAGAATCTGCCCCAAAGCATATTTTTCCACTTGATGCTAAAAATTGATAAACTTTTTTCTTTTTTTTCCCCATAAAAAAATTCCATGGTTAATACAATTAACACATTTATATTTTTATAAAGATTTTAAAAAAGATATTCAATATCGCCTACATATCTAAGTATTCTCTAGCTATTCAATTTTAAATTTGTATTTTTTTCCCCCAATTCAATCTCCTCTTAGATAGACAATTAAGGAATGGTGCAGAAGTGGCGTTTGAAATCCACTGTACTTTTTTTCAAAACAGAATTTATCATTCCTTCAGTTAATGTCTATAAGACATTTAAATTTTAAAGACGGCCTTGCTGGTTGTACATGACACCAAGAACAGGCAGAAGCTGAAATCCTGAAAGGTAATACCATGTTATCAAATGCTCTTTTTTCCCTTCTGGGTAGTATTACTTACATTGTGCAAATGTGTTATGCAAAATATTCTTAAAACTGATTCTGCATCTTTGCCTCAGGTTCATACAATATTCATTGAAAGTTTTACAAAAAAAGAAATTAATTTAGTATAAAAATCAAACATTTAAAAATGCCTGTGTATGCCTGTGTAACAACATTCCACATGGAAGCTCAGAAAGAACAGCTCAAATCAGAATCTCCTACATCTTATTTAATTACCTGTGCATATATGTCTATATTTATGTTTATAGCACAGTGAACTCACATGAAAACCTGAGACACTCTAACTCTTCCTAGTGCCATGGCCTCAGACAAGTCATCCTACATCGACCAATGTCATTTTCCTCAGTCATTTAAACGGTACTGCTAATACCAATGCCAGCTATTTTATAAGGTTGTTTTTCACGTGAAATCAAATTGTATTGAAAAGGAAAACATATTTTCCAAACTGGGAAAGTGCTGTGTAAATGTTACTCACCTAAATTATCATGAGCCAGCTTCTCTGACCTGTGGGTAGGTGTTTGGAGAATCCGATAAACATTTATGTGATTTCATCTAAAAGCAAAAACAAGTCATGAAAAATTGTGGCTTTTTTGTATATGTAGAGTATATAATTTTTGTCATTTTCCTAGGCCAGAGAAATGAGTTAATATTTTTACTTGCACACAATAATTTATATTTCCTAAAGTTTCTGCAACTTTAGTTTTTCTTCTATAACTTATTAGATAGTCATGCAGGATGTCCTTGAATCTTCTATAATTTTAATATTTGAGACTTGTAAGCTTAATATTTCCAGTGTTGCAATTATATGGGTTAGAAAGGATTACATGATTATGAATTACCTTACAGAAGCAAATTTTTAGATGAATTTTCATTGTGTATTTTATCTTATAATCCTGAGATGCAAAATTACATCAGATGCCTCATCTTTCAGAAAGAGGTTTTTTTATTATTAATCCCTCATGCAAATCATAAAATAAACTTTTCATGTTTTATTTTTCATTTTCAACTTAAGCTTCTTTGCTCATTGACTTTTGTGCTTTACACATTAGTTTCTATGCAATTTATTTTTATCAGTTAGTGAATTTATGTTCTTTGTCCAGGGTATCATTGCATTATCTTTCCGCTGGAAAGTCTTGCAGGCCCGTCAATTCTTTCTTGTGACCTGATTTCATACTACTGGATTATTCTGCCCTTTGGTAATTAGGTAGATTTTGGTCTAAAAGCAAAAGTGTCTCAAAATAAGTAAACATTACTAATAAGCCATCATTTTTTTTGCATCGACATTTTTTTTGTGTGTGTGTATGTGATAGCTGGTGACTTTGCTAATAGAAGTTCTTCACAATAGGTTTCTTGTTTCTCACCTGTAGTAACAGCAGAATAATAAAAGTGGATTTTATTCATACAACGAGGATGGAGGAAAAGTACATGGGGAAAAATATTTTGGATTTTTTCAAAAGACTGCCAGAATCTAAGTTTAAAAGTAATCCATGCATATAATTTGCTTTCTTGAAGACCATGCATTTGTATTTGTATCATTAATTGATCCTCATATACACATAATTCAATAGTTCTATGACTTTCTGGCAAAAGGAAACGCAATAATCCTTATGCTCCAGGTACTGAAGTACCTAATTGAAATGCACTACAAGGAAAAGTCAAGTTTATTACCCTTGCCTACAACTTGCAATGTGACATTTTGCTTTATAGCATTTGGAATCTTTCACCTCCCAAGAACAATGAACTTCTAAAACATAATACAAGTGGGAAAATTGCCTTAAAAATGTAATTTTAGAAATGATTCTTTGAAAATACTGTTAAATGAGAAAGTTTGGTGAAAAGATGAAACTAATATTTCATTCATCTTCTATTGATTCATATTTAAACCCAATGTAAAGTTCAGATGTTTAGGGGAAAGAGAAAAAAAAAAGCTGATTGAATGAAATAAGTCAAGATGACTCCTCAAAGTTTAACTTAGGTATTGTCATTTGAGAGTTTCTGGGTTGTGGCTCATGATTTTTTTTTTTTTAATAGTTGTTTTTTTTTTTTCCCTCAGGTGAAATATCTGTTCAAGGAAAAAATACAATTATTAAATCCATAATTTGGGGGATTCCATTTTCATTTAATATGGGACAATTTACCCATGTACAACACAAAAAATAATAAATTCTGTCATAAAGGAGAGGCGACCTAATCGAGCATATAAAGCGATAATCGTAAATGTTAGTCTGGGTTACAGATGAGTCCTTCATAATACAGTGAGTATAATAGGTAATAGTTTTTAGCTGTGCCGGGCAGTAAGGACTTTGTACATGTTAAGCCATTTCATCCTCATATCAATATTAGGAGATGGATATATTTATTATCCTCATTTTACACATGACGGAATTGAGGTTTGCGCTGCGAGTATGCTCTGCGTTTTAACACAGAAGTCCCCCTGGGGTCCATCAATTCAGACCCCAAATAAGCTTCTAACAAATCACTTCAAATAAACATAGACTGTAAGTAAAAACAGCCTGTTCTCTATGCAGGGACTGTTTTTAAACTCCCACACTGTTTGTGGCTCCCACCTACCCCCTTATCCTACTTCCAATGGACTTTCTTTTGCCCCCTTCCCATATTCAAATTATGGAGCCAGCACACAAGAGAAGTTGATCTGATGTTTCTCATTACCAAGAAAACCTACAAGCCTCATGTCTTCCCCAGAGTCAGCTTCCAAGTTTGTTTGTTTGTTTGTTTAATAGCCAATAGGAATTTTAGTTTTTCTTTTTTCTTCTACTGAGAAAAAATTAATTAATTAAAATTCTGAAACTCACTTCTTAATACTGTAAGAAAGATTGACCTGAGCTGTGACATTAGGTCTGAGTTCAAGAAGCACAGGATTTAAGAGAGTGTCATCCTATAACTCTCAAACCCAAAACAGGTTTTCACAAATTATGTAGAAACAAAACAAATAAATGCTCAGGGAATCTGTCAAATTACTTTAAGCACCATTCATAGCTCCTTGCCTTTTCCCACTATATTATTTTTGTATGTGAAATTGAAAAATAAACTGAATTCGGGAAAATTATTAAGGGCTAAAGATTCAAAGTGAAATTGAATCAGAAAGGCCACTCCTGTCACCTCTGCTGTTTAAGGAAATTGCTCATGGGGCTTCTACTCAGGGGGAGATACCTGAAAAAATGAGATGGAAAGACCAAAGAAATATTATAAATGAATCAAGAAATCGAGACTGAATAATCTCACCATCCTCATTGTTTACAATCTCAAAAATATAAGTTATTATCTAGTCCATAAAGCAGCTTTTGAGTTAAAGAGAATTCATCCAGAATTTGAATTAAACTGTTATTTTAATACTCTAGGAGACAAAATGACTTGGTACTGTCTGATAAATAAAGGGATCCTTCATGTCTCTAAAGATTGGAACTATCAGACTCTATAACTTTGAAGTAAATAATACTATTTATATATCCCCAATGCAGCGTTTTATCTATTTTTCATGTAAAACCCATGTAAGTATCTCTTATAATTCAAGGGGTCCTGGGTCAGATTTCAGGAGAAAAATAGTTTACCTGAATTGTATTTCAAAAAGAATGTTTGACTTAGTTAAGGACTGATATATATGAATCTATGGAGGTGTTAGACAATAAACACCATCTTCTGTAGGTTACATTGCATTTTAAGAGCTGGTCATCAGTGCTAACACTTTTTTCTCAGGCAAGAAGCACTCAAGTGGTCAGCAAGGAGATCTTAGAAAGTCAGAAGAGCTGTAGGATTTTATAACAGGCACTATAAAAATCTACTCAGAGCCAGGCATACATTGCTATAAAGAAATGGACTGTCCATAATGTGACCTAACAAACCTTCTGCTTATAGCACCAGATGCCGTGTTGTGAAGAGAATGAACATTGCCTACTGATAGGGGTGCCTAGACCCAACATGCATGTTCTCCAGCAAAGGCTCGGTTCTGTTTAAGAGTCTGCAGTTCTAAAACTGCATGACATGTGCACATAATTATCATATACCGGCCACAAGCCAGGCAGAGTATTAGACTGTGGGGACAGATGTTGTGGAAAATAGCATGGTCTCTGCCCTCAAGGTGTTTACATAAAAGCGGGAGAAATGAATAGTGAAGAAATAATAATTCAGACATTCTTATGAAGAGAGTCAAATAAGTTATATTCACTGGGGGCCTGCTTGAGACAGAGTGATAAGTTTCTGAGAGGGGACATTTGAGCTGAGACCTGGAAGACACGAAATGAGGTATGGGAAGATTTGGGGGAGAGCCTGTCAGGCAGAATGATCAGTAGTTAAAAATATACAGAAAGACAACTTTGTATAGAAACAGGCGACATAGATGTCCCTCTCCCCGCCACCCCCATCTTTGACCAGCAATCAAAGTGGGGCATGTATTTGGGAGAAGTAGAAGAAAAACCGGCTCCGGATTCAGACCGGAAAGGGTTTGCTTTCTTTCACTTTGAAAACATGGGTTAACAGTGATCATGCCCTCCTCAACTTTCTCTGGAGCGTTGCTAGGGTGACACTGAAATTCAAAGGACAGAATATCAATAAAGCCAGGATGTACAGGAATGTAAACAAGCTTTTAAAAAAAAAATAGTCCAAGTGTTTGTTAAATAGACCACAACGGGACAGGTCCATTATCATTGCAGAAAGCTGTACTTAGTATGTCCAATTATCTAAATAGCTCAAAAACATAATCAATCCATCAGTAGTACTCGGCTTCCTAACTCTGGTATCTGATTGTGAATTCTCTGTGTTTATTCATAATCCTGCCAATGTCGATCCAGAAATGTATTAGCATCTGCCAGTGATGAATAAACATAATAAGGTTGTGCTCCTCCCGCAGTTCTTGGTTGGGCCGGTGAACAAGGGCTAGTCCAGTCCACACCCCACGGATGTCTCTTCATATCACGGAACTGCGTTCTTTTCTTTAATAGAGTCGGCAGTCAAGGATGGCGCTAACCTTGGACCTTGGCCTTTAGCGTCAGCTCCTCTCTTTTTTTCAGTCGCGCAGGCTACCCAGAGTTACACATTTTAAGAGACCAGCTCTGTTTGCTTTCTTGTCCTTCAGTTTTCTTACCAGGCAGGGATTTGTAGGAATCCAAAGATACTGGATCTGAAAACCTCTGGAAGCTGAGAGCATCCAGCAGTGCTTGGCAGAAGGGAGCGTGAAGGTGAAGGATAAGGCCAACGGCGTTGCCCAGCCACCCATGCTTCTGACCGTGAACGTACGCGGTGGCTCTGGAAGTCTTCCTTTGCATGTGTGACATTCAGTGTGGTGTGCTATATGCCAGTTAGTCCCTTTTGCACATAAGTGTGGGATCTGATTGTTCTAGTTACTGCAGCAAGAGACAGTCGGCCGTGGTTAAGATCTCTGAGTCGCAGGCGGCGCCGTGTGGACATACCAAGGCCATTCATTTTCTTGAGGCCCTTTGCATGGCAAGTGTTAGCAAGTCTTCAGATATCGCTCAGCCCAAGCCATCTGCTGTGCTAGAGCGAGCCACACACCCTCTTTGACCTCAGTACTAGTGTTTTTGTGGAACATGCTCTGCAGTCCAGATTAGAATGTAGCCAAGGAGAATCGATCTGAAGTTCCATCCATCAGCCAGTTTTGCTGGTCTGAATAGGCAAAGGGACATTCAAAATAGGCGTCAAGATTGGTGCTTATAGGGGTGCTAGGGGACCTGACTAAACATCGAGGTCTCCAGTTTATGTAGAAAGACCTGACATAGTCATGGTCATCTAGCGCATTCAAAAGGAGGACATTCTTAGTGACGTTTCCTTGCCTGAGAGGGAGGGAGGGAGGGAGGGAGGGAGAGAGAGAGAGAGAGAGAAAAAGAATGAATGAATGTGTGTGTGTGTGTGTTAGAGGGAGGCTTACACTTCACCAATACCAATGTTGTTTTGTGGTGTATGTGTTAGGAGGGAGGGGCTTACACTTCACCAATATACCAATGTATATACCTATTAATGTCTGTTGAACTGAGCTACCTGCTCCCACCTATTAAGGGAATGTTAGAATACAAGTCATTAGAATAAGAACCTTGTCCATAGTGACTTCTCATTATTTCCTGAGCATTCTCATTTGCTGTTCCATCTACTGGTTACCTCTTTTACAAATAATAAACTTCTACGTGTCTTTTAAGGCCAGTTTAAATGTCATGACTTTAGAAAAGCCTTCCAGATCTCCAGACACAGATGACTGCCTTTTCCTCAGAGTCCCTAACAGTTTTTATATACCACTACCAAAGAATTTAACACTGAATTTAATAACTATTTGTTTACACATCTGCCTCATTAATAGACTTTGAGCTTTCAAAGTCAGCTAGCAAGCAAGTGAGCGAAAGGATAAGGCAGTAACTTTCTAAAATTCTGTGCTATTTAGCAAGGAAGCTGATTTATAAAGAATCGGAAAAAGATTTTTTGACTAATTTGTTCTGCATTAGACTTTTATAGCCTCAAGTGCAGGCATTGTATATTTTTTGTCTCATATCCTCAGAAACCTAGCACCGTATCTGGAACAGTAATTGGTAACTGTTTGCTCAATGAATGAATGAATGAATGGTTGTCACTTTCTAGCTGGAAATATTTCAATGACACTATTCTAACTGCCAGAAAATATTCAAATACATTAGGTTCCTTAGAACCAGAGATTAAAGAAACTAGAAATATGTTAACCTGGAATAGAGAAAGCAGCCTTTGCATTTTCACATATTTGCAGAGCTATGTCTTCTAAAGATAATAAAGTCTGCTTTCTCTCTAAGACACAGCTCAGGGGTGTCCTTTGTGTACCCCCAATAAATGCCTGGAGGCAGATGTGTTCATGAATGCTGGCTGTCCTCCCTCTCCCTTCCTCCTCCCTCCCCTCTATCAGTCCCTCACCATCGCTCGCTCTCTCCCTCTCTCATCAATTACTTAATGCTTCTTAATTATCAGAAATTTTAGAATATATGACAAACACATGTAAACATATTTGCCTCCTCTGCTAGGCCAGCAACGCTTAACCAGGATTGATTCTCGTCCCAGGGACATTTAACAGTATCTGGAGACATTTTTGGTGGTTACAACTGGGAAGGAGGAAAGGGTAGTTGTGTAATCTAGTGAGTAGAGTACAGAGACACGGCTACACATCCTACAGTGCACAGGGCAGCCTCCTACAGCTAAGAATTAAACATCTCATAGTGTCAGTAGTGCCGAGGCTAAAATATTCTGCACTAGATGATGAACTCTTTGAAGGCAGGAAGTGTGTTTTAATTCACTGCTAATTTTTTCAAATCTGCAAAGTTTAATACAAGGCTTATCTATGTTCAGATGTTTGCTAAGTGTATAATTGAATAAATGAATTAATGACTTATTGGTTGGTGAATGGATGGATGGATGCATGGGCAGGCAGATGGATGAATCGATGAATCAATCTAGGACGATTTTTTGATGAATCAATCTAGGACCTTTTATATTCTTGGCAGCATTTCCTTTCCAAGTCAGAATTGCTATTTATTATCCGAATTACAGAGTAATCAGGCCACCAACCAAGATGTTGACCTGACCAGCTCTCATTTTCAGCAGGTACTTGACCACAGATCTTAAGACATTTATTCTCAGCAAATATCACCAGCCCTTTTCTGGTTGTTTGTTCATTTTTATGCTCGTTCTTTGTGCTAATTGCATGTTTCTCTATTTTATCATCTATATTACTGTTGTAATGCTTCTTGTAACTGCATTTTTCTCTGAGTTGTCGAAGAATCTGATGTGACTCTCATTTAAAAAACCCTTTGAAGGAGCTGCTGTCTGACTTTCTCCTAGGCAGTGGGCATTGGTCATGATTTACAAGGTAGAGAACAAATGCATGTTCTTTCGATCGGTTTCACCAACTTAATCTTTCAATCAACTTTCTTGTGTTTTTTTTTTTGTTCATAATTTTTTAAATAAATATATCTAGGGATAAGAAAATATTTCTTTGTTTGAGAAGGTCCATCAAACAAAAGCTATCCACATATTATGAAATTTTTACACCTTTTCTTTCTTTCTTTCTTTCTTTTTTTCCACTTGGGTTATTTTTGCATTTGCCACAGCAAGTGGCCTATGGCTTTTCAGTAAAAGAGTATGTGAGTCCATACGACTTTTCTGTCGGGCTTCTGAAGGGGTTTCCGTGTGTGCACATCCTCACAGCATTATGAGCTGGCTCCGGTCAGCGAAGACCGTGACACCAATACTCGAGTCGCTCTCTTCCTTTCACGGTGGTTGTACTATTTAACACAACAAAAAGGATCTTCATTCATTTGTGGATTTAAATTTCACATAAAAGTAATAGTACACACACACACACATGCACACACACACGGAAATAAATCACCAGGAATAATTTGGATTGCTTAAAAGGTGTACTTGCTAAGTAAAAATGCCAAGGAAAACTGTCTTCTAAAGAACTCTGTGTCTAGACTGACAAAATGCGAATTAATTACATTGAAGATAAAATTTTAAAAATGCAATGAAGGAAAAGATTAGAGTTTAGGTATCTTGGCAAATTTATACTCCCCTTATCCAGCATGGGTTACTGTAATTTTTTTTCATTGTAAGATCAACTATACATGAACTGTTGCATAAAAATGTATACGTATCAAATAAAGAACAAGATAAACGATCATTATATACCCACTACAATGCTAAGACACAGAACATTATCATACCTGAGACGTAGTTATATGCTGCTTTTTGTGTTCACCTATTTCTTCTCTCCTACCTCCCATAGTGACTACTATTCTGAGTTTTATGTTATTTCCTTTATTTGTAAATTTTATTCCAGTATGCTTTAATAAACAACATATGATACAGTTTCACCTGCTTTTATAAAATACATGGAACTACACATACTTTCTTCTGTCTCAGTGTTATATCTTTGAAACTTGTCAGTGTTGAGCTGTGTAGCTGTAGATCATTTATCCCATTGTGTGAATATAATGCGCCTTATTCATTTCACTCTTGATGAAGATTTTAATTGTTTCTATTTTTCCCCTTATACAAAGAGTACTGCTATAAATATTTTGAAAAAATATATCCCAGTGCACATTTGCACCAGTTTCTCCAGGACACATGTTTGATAATAGAATTGTAGGGTTTAGAGTATGTGTGTGTGTAAATAAGAGTATGTTGGGTGGATAATTAAATAGCAACAGGTCTCAGCAGCTTACACGAATGAAGTCGACTGCTCTCTCCTGTTGCATGTGCATCATCTGTGGACTGGGAATCTGCACCGCGTTTTCCTCACTGTAGGACCAGGGAACATGTTAAGGTTGTGCCAGAGGGAAAAGACCACAGCACACACTAACCGGCAACTAAAAGCTTCTGTTCGAAAGGGATATGCATAATGTCCATTCATATTTTATATGCTACAGCGAGTCACACAACCGAGTCTGAACTCAACAGGGCGGTGTGTAAAAAGCAGGGAAGGGCTCTGTAGAGAAATGAAGCCCTTTGGCTACAGGGGTACAGTCTCCCACCGTGTGTGTGTAACTTTACTAGTGATGTCAAACTATTTTCAGAGTGGTGGCATCAAATTGCACTCCACCAATGAGATCATAATTCTGTTGTCCACATCTGTACCGATGCTCCATGTTATCTGACTTTTACATTTTTTTCAGTCTAACAAGAGTGAGTGATATCTCGTTTTAATTTGCGTTCTTTGATTATTCATGTGGTTGAACGTTGTTTCATATGTTATAGGCGATTTAAAAATTTCTATGACGTTTTCTGATCATTTTACCTATTTTGTCTTTTGAATTGGATGAATGTCCCAACGTTCTTTCTCTAGCTAACTCATAGGCATTTCTTCTCTAGTTATTAATCTTCTCTCACTTCTGTGTTGCAAATTTCTTCCATCGAATCGTATCTTGCAATTATGTCTTATGATAAGAAAAAAACTCAATGTTTTTTTTCAATTTTTCGAAGTAGATGTAAATTTACAGTTAAACGTTACAGAAGGAATATACGGATCCAATATATTCTTCATTCGGAATGTTACTAGTTGGCGTTTTACTTCCCTTCCATTTAATTAATTAATTAATTAATCGATCAATCCGTTTATTTACTTCTATTGGTATAGACTTGTGCATTCCTGTTTTACTCAAAAGGTTCAGAATCCCTTATTGTCATCATTTATTTCCATGATCAGATTATCCAAGTTGCAGCCGATGGAAACCCCTTTATCCTGGTTTTTGTAACTTTGGACACGTCCTTGTCCTTCTCTGAGCACTTTCTACCTTTTTGGTTCACCTACCTGTTGTAGGCTCGCCTTCTGCTTTCCCTGTTGATTCAGCCATTTCTCTAGGGAGCCCACGTTCTTTTAGTGGAGAATGATATTTAGGAACCAAGATCTGGGTATTCAGTAAACTCACTGCTGTTGAAGTATCATTGCTTTTACTTTCTCCTAGTAAAAACAGATAGGAAATGCACGTGTGTGTGCACGCGCGCACGCGCACACACACACACACACACACACAAATTCTACATTTCTGTATCTAGACAGACAAGTTAAAAGCCATCCGTTTACAGTGATGATTTCTGACGCTCATCAAACACCACAGAGTTTATTCTAGTCTTTCTTGTTTCATGTTCCTAACTTCCTCCTCCAATAGTGAAAGATCTGGTTCTCATTACCCTCATTCTATTTACTTATTAGATCCGTCTCCCCTGTGTGTAGCCACACCTGTGGACGAGTCAGCCCAAGGTGAGCCTTCTCTTCCACTGGTCCCCACCCCACTCCTTTGAGGCGTGCAAGCCAAAAGCTTTACAGTATAAGGGAAAGGAGTGGAGGAGGAAAGGCCAGTCAGAAAGCTTGTTCCTGGATGTGAGCCCTGCCAGTTGGGGTGCCAGCCCAAGGCCGAGCCCCAGACACTCATAGGTGCCTTCAGAGTCTCAGGTCCCCACAAAAAAGGAGGAGAACATGGAGAAGTACTTAATTTTAATGTGGACAAATTTATCAAACCTTTTCTTTATGATTTCTCCCTTTTTTCATCTCGTTCAAATAATCTCCTATACCTAAGAACATTAAACTATTCTCAAATATTGTCTTATAAATATTATATATTTTCGCTTTCACATTTAGGTCTTTAATGTCCCTGGAATTGATTTTTTTACTGTGGTGCGTATTTAGATTCCAAAATATTTCTGTTTCCATATGGGTTATCAACTGTCTCGACAGCATTTATGGAATTGTCCATCTTTTCCCTCTGATCTGAAATACTACCTCTGTCATATTTTTTCAGGCTCCATATATTTTTCTATTAATGCATTCACCAATTTGTGTTCTAATATCACTACTCTCTTTATTACTAGAGCCAGGACCAGCTACATAATTTGAAGGCCTAGAGTGAAATGAAAATTCAGAAGCCTTGATCAAAAGTTAGTAAGAATTTTACAACAGTGACAGCAAAACGTATGACCAAGTACAGGACCCTTTCCAGAACGAGGCCTGTGTGACTGCAGAGATCACACACTCATGATGCCAGCCTTTCCTAATATGCCTTCTGTGTCAGAGAATTGCACCACAAGAGTGTGTCTTCTTCCAAATCACAACAAATTCATTTTGTTTCCATAGAAATCCGCCGAATATCAAATATGCTGATTTCAATCCCTAAAATAAGTCTACTTCTACTCTTCGGGAAAATCATGTTTTTGTTTTTGTTTTCTTTTTCAAGGGCTTCTTCAACAAAGTATTGCAAACTTAGTGGCTTAAAATAACAGAAATGTATTGTCTCACAGTTCTGGAAGCTAGAATTTCAAAATGAAGGTGTCTTCAGACCCGTGCTCCTTCTGAAATCTGCAGGGAAAACGAATCCCTTGCATTTTCTGAACCTCCAGTGGTGGCCGTCCATTCTTGGCACTGCCTGGTCTACAGATGTATCACTCCAGTCTCTGCCTCCATTTTTGCATGGTGCTCTCCCTGTGTGTCTTCTGTTTTCACATAGGTGTCTGCTTATAAGGACACGAGTCATATTAGATTAAAAGCTCACCCTACTCCAGTATGACCTCATCTTAACTAATTACATCTGCAAAGACTCCGTTTCCCAAGAAGGTCACATTCTGAGGTACCATCCGTTAGCATTTTAACATATCCTTTTGTTATTGGGGGAGACACAGTTCAACTCAGGTCAGATACCATGAATTCAGAACAAAATACCAATTTCAGTGATAACAACTATAATTTCCATAGCTGTGTTTTTCCTTCACCCTTATTTACTAGGTCTTAGTTCCATTTTACTCAGACTTAATTATTTCCATTTCTATCTATCATTTTTTGTGTCTGTGTTTGTTAGAACTACCTTCATTCTTTTGTGGTATAATGCAAATAGTGAGTGAATATTTGTAATTTTACAGGTAAATCTCATGGTATCATTCAGTTGTCACACAAATCTGCCGATCTAGCCACGAGTTTCATTTTAAGGAGGGAGAGTATGCGATACTTATCTTTTCTGGTCTGGAGTTAGCCTGCCTGGGTTTATGTATATTTAACCTTTCTAAAATTATATAACCTCTTTGGTTCCCAGGTTTCCTAAATTTAAAATAAGAATAAAAATTATACGTACTGCAAGTGCTCGCCATATAAGTATTCAATGAATGTTAACTCTCTTTAGTTATTGTTCTATGCTTATTATGCTTAATAATGATGATTATGTAAATTTTATAAAGTATCAACTATATTTCTGCTCCAAGCAACTTAAAAAGAAATTCATTCATTTATTTATTCAGCAGATATTCATTGAATGCTTGGTAAATGATAGGCATTTTTCTAAGTAAACTCATTTGTCCCCTAATCCTAGAACAGTACCCAGCACATAGTAGGTGCTCAATAATCAGTTTTGAATGAATGAAAACGAAGTCCTGGTATCACACAATTTATGATCTAGTCGGAAGTAAGATGTTTTGAATGAATACATAATGTTGAATGCTGTTACATTCTGCGAAGAAAAATAAAGCAAGATGAGGGAAGACTGATGGTATGTATTTAAAGAAAATTAAATTTAATAATGAATTTCTCTAATAAAAAAAAAATCAAAGTCAGAGGATGCATCACTGAAGAGGGGCTATTTAAGGAGAACCCAGATTGACCTAACTACCTGCCAGGCAGCGGAAACAAAGTACGAGATCTCTGAGGTGGAGATGTGCTTGGCGGGTTTGGGGAACAGCAAGGGGTCATCGAGTCAGTAAGATGGAACATTCTTTCCACTTGAGATATCTACTAAGGACAGTGCTGTTATGTAAATGTAAAATGAGGAATGTTTGTAGCATAGGAGCTCAAAGAAAGAAGGGAAAATTTATCGCGGCTGGAATGGTCAGAGAAGACCATGCCAAGGAGGAAGGATTTAAACATGGGTAGAGGAGAGTCTCCTAGTGTCTTTCAAAGTGTGAATGGGAAAGAGTGGGGTCAGCATCTCCTGGGAGCTTATTAGAAACGCAGACTGTCAGCCATACCCCAGTCTACTTCCTGGAGGTGGAACCCAGGAATTGGTACTTCAACAAACTCTCAGGGTGAGGATCCCTGCTCTGGCTCTGCTTCTGGAACTTTACCAGACATGCACATCATCCGGGGATCAGTTAAAATGGAGGTTGTCATAATGGAGTCTGGGGTGGAGCCTGAGATTCCACGTTTCTGACAAGCTCCCAGGTGAAGTGGACACTGTCAGTCCACAAACTACACGCCAGGGCCTGAGCAGTGAGGTCAGCCAACATCTTCTGCAAAGTACCAGATAGTAAGGGTTTTAGGCCTTTTTAGGCCGTGCTGCCATACAGTCTCTTTTGCAACATGAAAGGAGCCACAGGCCGTGCATAAACAGATGGACATGTTCTTGTAAAACTTTACTTACGGACATTGACGTTAGAATGATTATGCATCTCAAACTATTCTCTTTTTTTGATTTTTTAAAACCATTTAAAAAGATAAAAATCATTCTTAGCTCACAGACCATAGTTTACTGACTCCTAGACTAAAATAATGTTAGGGCAGGGTGATTCCTTGGGCAGTTTTTTTGTCCCCCAGTTGTGTAATGAGTGCCCAACATTTATAAGGGGAAAATTTACAAAGGAAAATTTTTCCAAATGAGAAAAAAGCCTTCAGGAAAAATATGTACCAACTGTTAATAACATGTAAAGAATCAATGCATGTTAATTATTTATTAAAATAAATACACATTCTATACAACCAAATAAAATACACGGTTTCAGAAATTAGAGGAGAGTTAACCTGGATATGATGAAAGACAAAAGTGATCATTGGTTTCACATATATGGAGAAGGAGGCTGCATAGTCTGCTTTTCTGCAAACGGCAAAACCAGCATCAGTGGATCCTATTTACAGGGAAGCAGATTCCAATTCACTCTCAGAAAGAACTTTCTGAAGCAATCGGAGCTGTGCAGCAACAGGACTTTTTCCCATGAGGTCATGTTTCTTCCTGTCACTAGAGGTGGATTAGAGAGACTCTGTCTGATGAGCATGATGAAAAAGGACATTCTAAATTGGACCTAGGGCAGATTGCACATCTAAGATTTTCCTCAGACATATCCTCTTTTACATTCTCTCCAGGAGTCTCTCCATTAAGTTCTTATGTCCACTCTGCTTTAAACAATTAAACAAATTGTTTTTAACCAGTCATTTAGAAAGCCACTTAACTAGCCTCTTCACCCCCCAGTCTTACCAACTCCATCCAAAAGTCAGGTGTCAAAGAAAAAGTTTGAAATCTCAGCCTCGATTATATTGTTTTCCTATTCTCAAACCTCCAATGGTTCTAGAGTAACTATTCTCCAGTTGTCTTATTCTGGCATTCAGTCCCCTTTACAGCCCTCATAAGCTTTATATCCCCCAGTTCTTGCTCACCCACTTACACTGGACCGCTTGTTAGTCTCAGAACTGCCTGTTCACTCCACCTATTATCCCTTGTACAGACTATTCCCACCAGCTGCTCTACATTTTTCATCAGTCTAAATCCACTCCCATTTTTCATCAGTCTAAATCCTACCCATCTTTCAAAGCTCATCTCAATTATTACCTCCCCATGGAAATGGGAATTATTCACAAACACACACACTCCTTTATTCTCTCGTAGCAATTTGAACTATCCTCATAGTAATTAACAACCATTATATATTTTTTTGAGCCATTTCTTTGGTCACCCGTCACGATCTGGCTCCTGTTCATCTCAACAGTTTCATCTCTTACACCTCCCCCTTCCCTATTATGCTCTTTCTCTTATGGCCTCACCTGGTTCTTTAGATGCTCTCAGCCCATTTCTCTATACCATTATTCTGTTTTTATTTTCTTAAGAGCATGTACGACTCTCTGATACCATCGTATTTATTCGTTTGCTAGTTTATAATCAGCTTTTCTGCATCATTACTAGAAAGTGAGGCCCATAAAAGCAGATACTTTTCCTAACATGGTAGATGCTGAATGAATGAACAGTTAGATAAATTCACCTTTAGACTGCATATGCTTTAAGAGCAGAGATATTACCTGTGAATCTCTTCCTTTCCACTCAGTCAGTATTAGTTGAGAGTGAGCCAAGATAGCTGGTGGAATGTCATGAATGAACTCTGCTATATGGAATATTGCCAGCAGAGCTCATTACCTATCTAAGCAATGCACGTCAGTGGTGAAGAGCCAAAGAAACAATTGAGGTGAGAGATAATAATAAGTAATTAAAGCTTGCGAGTAAGTAAAGCAAGATGCAGAGCAGCGTGTAGAACGTGTCATTTCGTTTTGGTAAAGTGATGAATAAAACTTCAGCTACAGAGAGAAATATGGAAGGATGCACTTAGATTACTTTGGCAGGATAGGGGCTAGGATATAGTATGAGAACAACAAGAGAAAAGAACAAATAAAAGCATTTAAACAAACATGAAAACCAAAAGTACTGTTGAATAGACACATGGGAAAAGAAGTCGTTGGGTTTTTTGGTGTTTGTTTTTGTTTTGTTTTGTTTTGTTTTTCCCCATAACGTGTGGGTAGAGTTTAGGGAATTTGAGAGCTGGAAGGTTAATATAAATCTAACTTCAGGAGTACAGGTCAAGCAGAGAGACTGTGGGAATAGGCTTTAATTTTTCCAGTACTCATATGACTTGATGTTTCCTCAATAATATATCAGTGACACTTGGGCAGAAATTACACTGCTGGACATCTGCTTCTGCTGAGCTTAAATGCCTTGGCAGGGAGAATAGTTCTTTTTTGGTCTGTACCTTCTAAAAAGTTAGGATGAAAGTCATAGCGAGACAATAAATAAAGAAAACTAGTAGGCCATAGTTTCAAGAGTCACTTTCCTGATTACAATGGCAGGTTTAAGTACAGGGAAGAAGGCCAAGAAATGGAGGAAATACTGTCAGAATCAAAAACTATATTTAAGCTGTAATAGAGACTCCTCCTTGTAGATTTCCATTACAAGTCATCCGAGGGCATGTGTCACTGCCAAAATCCTGAGGGCTCTCAAACTTGAGAGGCAGACACAATGTCCAGATCACTTCTTGCGGCATACACATCAAGCACTCTCAGCAAATGCCCAGTGGAGGGCACATGCCCGGAAAGCAAGGAGCCACCCACATGATCTCTAATCGCATACCATGTACTGTGAAAACCATCCCCAAAAATATCACGCTAGAATTACGAAGGAACAGACCTCATCATCCTTATCTTCCTCTTACGGAATTAAAGAAGTAACAGTGTGTCCAGTTATTTACAGTTTTTCTTAGCATGATAAACATATCGGAAACAACCTTTGTTGAATCAAGGCAAGTCCAAGAGACAAAGGCAATGGAGACAAACTCCCAGCCGTTTATATTTTAACCCTGCCATCATATAGTATGTGGGTACGAGTGGATGGAGACCCTGGACTTGCAGAACCTACATTTGAAACTCTGTGATCGCGGGCAAGTATATCAACCCTCTAAACTTCAGAAAACTCACTATAAAATATGTATAATACCAGTAGACACATCGGTGGATGGTTATTAGGAATTATGTGGAAGAGTGGGTGTAAAGTCTTAGCATATGCTAAGTACACAATATGCAATAGATGTCCACTGTTTTATTGTTTTCTGACTGTACAGAATAACATCCAAGTGTATCTTTGTTGAATTAGCTTGATCGTTAATGGCTTTCAGAAGAAAGAAAATGTTGGTGCAGGGCAGTCTCATTTTATGCCAAAGGTATATTCCTGAAAAGGTCTCATAATTCAAAACGGGCATAATTCACCATTCATTTTGCCATAGCAACAAAAAGAAATTAATTGGAATGAATTCTCAAGATGCTTAAAGCTGTAATCACTACAGCTTAGGGATTGATTCTGTGGTTATGTCACCAGCATTTTCTCTACCTTATTTACCTTGTTACATATAAGACAATGTTTGCAAACTTAAAATGTAGCTAGATTAAAGTTGCTTTTCATTTTGTCGGCATCATCTCTAGTAATTTGCAGAGTAGCCTATCCTAAGCCCATGGCATTGTTTATCACTGTTGTTTGGCCTTCATAGCTCTCATCATGCCTAAATCCTTCCCAAAGTTATTACTTTTCAGCTGAAATACTACCATTGCTTGAAAATGAACATTTCTTTGACACTATTAAAGCAGATATGAGTGAATGCTAAAATAATAGCACGATGATCTTGCAAATCACTCACAAGCTCTATTACTTGTAAATAACAGCTTGGTTCACCTGATGTTAAAAAAAAAAGAATAGCAGGTATTTCCCTTTATCAGCAAAAGTTGTGCCAACACAACTAACAATTGCAATGTAATTTATAACCCATGTGACCTAAAATTTTAAATGGTGTAATAATTGGCAATTTTTTTAAAAAAAATTGATGGAATATTAATTTATTTCAAAGTGTATGTGTATGATGTGATTTATTTTAAAAAATACACATTATATTCAAATATTTATTTTTAAAAAGTGACCAAACTTTAATAGCTCCACCAACCCAGATGGTACCATGACTACAGAAATCTGTTTCATAATTGTAGGCCCACATGTAACAGATTCTGGTAAAATCCCCAAACTCAGTAAACTCTTACCATAATGTTAATGTGCCAGCAACTGCTAGGGCCTGACTGTTTTATGGCAATGTGTTTGATGTCCTAGCTGTGTTCAGAATAGAGGTCTCACTGCATGAAGTTTCCTAGCCTACGAGTCTTAATGAGGGAAGACTGCATGTAAGTCAGGAAGTTGTTCCAGTGGCTGAGTCCTGTACTTCTTCACACTGAAGGACGGATGCACGCATTCCTTGCTGGGTGTTCCTTCCCCCCTTTCTCCAGTGCTGTTGATGGGAGGCCTCTTCATGGAGGGTTCCTTTGGTTCCATGATGGTTGCCTACAAATCTTGCAACAATGCCGGCTGCCTGTCTCCTGAGACAGACGGGGTATAGTAAGTTTGAAATGAGGTGGAATTTTATCTAACAATGTCGTCACATTTTAAAAGGAAACTTGTAATGCGACAGTGGGCGGTTTTTCTAATGATTGACAAGGAAGCCTCAAGAACCTTTTAGTTTGCTGGTAAATTTCTGTCTTAAATTGTAATAGCAAAGGCTTAAAATTGGGTAAATTGCAAATTCCAGTGAAGGGTGCGTTTCCCACGATGGTCCCTCTTTCTCCCATCTTATATCTTGCTGAGTCCTCTAAAAGCCTAGACCTCTCTCTCAGAGGAATCTCGCTGGCATGCAGAAAATCCCATGCTTTGATTTTCTCTCTCCTCACTTGGTACGAATTGTCCTACAAAGTTCTTCCATCTTATTTATGTATTTATTTTTTTAGGCGAGGCGACCCTTGGTTGACCTTACAGATTGCAAGGACCTTGTCAGTTTACAATCCCTTATTTTTTTTTATTTTTTATTTTTTATGCCTACAGTACCCGGTCTTTCTAGGTGGTCTCCCATCCAAATACTAACCAGGCCTGACCCTGCTTAGTTTCCGAGATCAGACAGGATCAGGCTTGTTCAGGGTAGCATGGCCGTAGACTGTTCCGTCTTAATTTTTATGAGTTGACAATGATTGCTAAAACAATTATTCAGATAAAATGGCATTTCCCAAAAAATGTCCCCGAGAACCTTAATTATACAGGATATACTACAGGGAAAAAAAAAAAGAATAAAAGAAGGGGAATTTTGTGGTTTCATCAATATGGGATATGCCTGATATTGCGTCTTCTGTCTTGGAAATTAAAAATCGGCATCATATTAAAAGTTCCGAGCAGTACAGAAGATGTATTAACTTTGCTTAACCTCACACTTTGTAGAATTTCACCTTGCCATTACCTCTCCCACCACTTTTTTTTTTTTTTTTTTTTTTAATATTACACCTTTAAAGACGCTAATATAAAGTGATCCTGGTGAGGCCCTGGCTGGCCTTACTAAGGGAGATGAAACATGCAAGGTGGCACTTACACATAATGGGTAATTGATAACTGTCATTATCTTCAGTCCCGAATTAGCAACTATCAGATAAACCCTTGTGTGAGACCTTTATATCCACACATATGTATTTATCTGTGACAGGTGCCTCCCGTTCTCCACTCACAAGGTTTTGCTGTTTTGACTGCCTGGTCAGTACTGAAGCATCATCTCAGTAACTGCTAAATTTCAAGTGTTTGTCTTCATTTTTCACTTTTCGTATTCTGTTATTTTATTTTTCGGTGTCTTAATTTACTAAAGACTTCTTTGTGGTTTCATGGCCGGCTGCCAGCATTCTGGGAAGTGTGTGTTTTAAAATTATTTTTCAAATATCCACATACAAAAAACATTCCCAGTAAGAAAAGCCACCTTCAATATTGCCATTGTTTTACTTCGCAAGAACAAGTTGAAGGTGACAGAGGCAGCACTGTTTATTTCTCATGGGCCTGTCCTTTGGCTCACTCTCTGGGAAAATCCTCATCAAAAAATAGAACTGCCTCCCAATGAATTAGAATACAATCCTCACTTGCCCACAGTATCTCATGGTAATTTCAGAAATCCGGGCTCGTTCACATCTGGGGACTGTTGGCAGGATGCTGCTAGTTAGAAAGCCTTCCAGAATCCGCGGGAGTGACTTTGATTCCCAGTGCCTCAGTTTTCATCTTTGCCTGACTCGATTTCTTGTTCTGTTTTATGCTTCACTTGCAAACATCTCCTTCCCCTGCCCAGCCCGTCGTGACTCATGCACGCACATGTGTACACACACACACACACACACACGCACGCACGCACGCACACTCAGACAAGTCACAAAAGCGTTGAGGGGGCAGTGAAAGGTCACCTTCACAACAGGTTTTCCAGGATTATTTAGATGTAATGAATAAAATTGCAAATTCTATTGAGGCTTTTAGAACTAATGAAAATTATCAATGTGTTACACAGCTGCATTTCAGTTTTGTTTGTCTGAGCCTGGAACAGAATAGATTTTATAAATAGAACTTAAATGTGACCACAGAACGTGCATACTAATCAGTTCATTTTAAGATATTGTTTTGCAATACTTTTAAGATGCACACATGCTGGGAAAAATTACTTGTCAGAGGAACAATGTAGAGCAATTTCTTACCAAAGTTGCTAATGGAACTACTTTTTCTTTTTTTCTTTTCTTTTTTAATCATGAAGCATCTATCCTTATCTATCTTTTAAGTAAATGGTAAAACGTAAAGATTTAGAGAAAAGGAAGGCTTTGCCCCAGGGAATTTCTATAGCAAACGTGACTTCTTTGTGGGAGAGTGTCCATTAATTTGGGAAGGTTAAGATAAAGGTAATCAAAATATACTGGTTAACACACGCTGAGTTATATCATCTATTACGCACTTTCTTGGCTCATGTAAATGCGAACGAGCTTTTTTTTTTCTTCTTCTTTCTTTTCTTTCTTCTTTTTTTTTTCCTTGCTGGCTCCAAAGAGATTGGAAGCATGTGGGATGGAGTGCTAAGTGGTCCCCCACTGAAAGTATTCTCTACCAGCCACTGATTTCCTCTAAGTAGGCAATCCTATCTGAATAGTTCTGATACCTGGATAACTCCATTCCTTTTTGACAGCACGCCCCCCTGAGGGAATGCATTTGTTTCACTTGTTTGAAGGTAGAAATCCCAGGGGCGAGTTTTGATGTGGGATGAAGCAGGAAACTCAGTGCTGCCCATAAAGGTGAAATGCAGACGCTCTTTCAGAAGTGGAAAGGTGACTCAAAGGAAAATTTCACTTCCCCAATCATTAGCAGAAATGAATGTGAAATTGTTAAAACTCTAATGTATTTTAAAAGGCAACTGTGGCCTCTGTAAAGGTGTGTCTTCTCCATTTCCCCACCGGGCCTCATTGAAAGGATTCTGAACTTCCGGGCACTAGTGGAAGAAATGGACTACAAAGAGTGTTGAACCACCTGTCGTACCGGTGGGTAGGGCGAACGCAGAAAAAAGCTGCATAATTAAAATCCATGGGAAACGAAGCCACTTCGTGTTAGCCATCTCTCCCCCACCCAAACTCTTCCTAAAAATGTTCCCAATGTGAAGACAATAGACTTGCATACCCACTATGTCCAAAGTACTATATTTTTACCAAACTCTGCAGGACAAGCAGTTGTACCATCCCAGGAGTCAGCAGTCATGGCCAGTGAGTCAAATCCAGCCCACAGCCTCTTTTTGTGCAGCTTATGAGCTAAGAATGGTTTTTACCTTCATAAAGAAGACAAAGACAAAGAAAGGAGAAAAGGGGGAGGGGGGTGGTGACAGAGATAGCCTGTAGGCCCCAAAGCGTAAAATATTTACTGTCCAGTCCTTGACAGAAAAAAATGTGCTGTCCCTCCACTGTGCGATATTCAGTAATCAAGAAAGTCTGGAAAATTGCAGTTCCTGAATAATTAAATGCTACCTGAAGAATCGAGAAAGTAGAAAATTTTAGTGCAGCAAAAAAACATCAGAATGGCCAATGTTTTCTTTCCAGAACTTGTAGAATCTTGGGATTGAAAGGAGACTTAGGAGTCCTTAATCAAAATTTTCCAAAATGCAGTTTCCAAATGAGACTGTGCAAAATCATTGCAGCAAAACCTGGAAAAACAGATTTATATTTTAATATCAATAGCATGTGAAATACATGATTTCCAGGATTTTATTGCTTGAGATGAAGCTAAAGTATTAAGTAAACAATTGTACAAATGGTAGTTCCTATGTTAGGAAGCATTAAGGTGGTTGTGAATGAGTGTAGTCTACGAAATACAGGTTCTATCCAGTCTCTTTCCTTTCTATTCTGCAGTTGTAAGGGCTATGTTAACACTATATCTGAAAACAAAACCAAAAGAAACACACTTTAATATACCTTGATTATAAAGCAACACATGCTCTCTATTTTAAAAATCAAATATTGTTAAAAATATATAGTACAGAAAATGAAAGTTTCCAAAAATCCCCTTGCCAGATTTACCCATTGTTAATAATTTGGTTTATATTTTTCCCCAAATCAAATTTTCTTGGCACATAATAACAAACTTAATATCATAGCTAGAGCTTGATTTTTTGGTTTCTAATACTTTTGACCTATGAATTATCGTTGTTATTGGCCTTTGAATCATGTTTAGATGTTTAAGGGAAAACAAAAGGGGCTTTACTTAGAATATTGGTTGCGATCCAAGTAGGTGCATATTGGGAAGAATTTTATCCATTAAATCCAGACACAGAAAAGGTTGGGAAGCTAAATGAGTGATCATGAGTAGCTTATTCAGTTCTCCCCTACATCCTTCATTTCTGCCCAGACCGCAGGTTAACCTGAAAGGTTAATATAATTGCTGACAGCTTGTGGGCCATGGGGATGATGAAATTTACCACCTCCTGCTCAGAGGAGTTCCTGCTTCTCTTTAAGCTCTCCTCACTTTGTATTCATAGTAGACATTCTCAAACTTTTTAGATCACAGTCCATTTTCAGACAGGGCAAAGAACATCAAGAGTCAGTTCTTTCCACTCCCACCCGGGGGCACTTTTCAGTGGAAAATAAGCTTGTTAATTAGTTCAAAGGGACAAAATAAACAAAGAAATAAAGTTTTTCACTTGGTTTAAAAAAGTAGGAGCTTATTTACAAATGCAATATCTTAGAAGTATATATAGTAGTTACATACTGGTGTCCCAAATAAACTTACAGTCTGCACTTAGTCTTACACGCTTCATAAGCTATTTAAATGCCACAAAAGCATAGCTGGCACATCGCCACTGTCACACAACTGCTTTCGCTATGGAAATATGAGTGCTTCATCTTTGCACATATGCATGTTATGATTCTGGTTATTAAAGAGTTAAAGGTAGAAAACACTGGTAATGTCATCCATAGACTTTAGGATTAACTAATCAACCCACACCAATAATGATTAAAGCAACAGTATTGTATAATTTTCTAAAACAGAACAACAGCAAATGAAAACCACAAACAAATCAAGTCAGCTCTGATAACAGATAGTAAAGAAGATGCTCTGCCTGAAAATTCCAACTACAGATAAGCGTATTGACATGCGCGGTGTGCCCCTTGCTTCTGTCCTGCTAGTAGCCAGCACATATTATTCTACATGTTCAAACAAAATGAAATCCATAAGTATATTACTGTATGTAAAGGTAATTCTTGGAATCTGAGCGCAAAGTGAGAGATGCAAATTTTTACTTACTATCAGTATATCTATTTCCCTACTTCTCCGATATGACCGTGATAGATATTAATCCGATATTAATCTCAGTGTTTCTTATGTTTTTTATTCTTGGTTACTTTTCTGACATATTAGTGTTTAGCAAGGAAAAAAACGACCCAGTAATAGCAGACACGGATTCCACTATCTCTTCACAGCTCACTAGGTCCAGTAATAGATAATGGCGTAATTACTTTTTGAGTTTTATAAAAAGTCCAGTTGAAATGCCTGCAGGTATATGTACATTTATTTAGTTTGGAACTTATTTTTTAGTATAATTCATTTACTGTATTTGAAATGATGGGTCCAAATGAAACCAAGCATCCAGAGGAAGTGATTCTTTAATACAAACTCATAACCCAGGAATTAAGAATGCTTTTTTTCTCATCCAAAGGCAGTGAGGTGGTTTTTCCCCTCAAATCTATCACTATCATCCAACAGAAATATTTATTATCATTATTATTATTGTCGTTCTGTTTTCTATGGTAGTTTTCTGTGAATTGAAGCAAGGCAGAAAAAAGCGATCTGTACCCATCACGCATTCACTCTGTGAAAATACACTGAGTATTGTGGACGAGGCATTTCTCTAGGCACTGTGGGTACAGAAGTAACTACGAAACAGACAAAAATCCCCACCCTTGTGGAGCTTTTATTCTAGTGGCATTTCATTGCTACAGTGCCACCACATGATGGCTAAAGAAAGACTTACAGCATCTCTCCTACCTAAGCTGAAAAAACAAAACAAAACAAAACATAACAATAATCTTTTCTGGCCACCCAGTCTTAAATGTGCTAACTTCTTTCTTATATGTGTTAAATCAGGAAGTGTGAAGAGTCCAGGAACTAGGAGACCCCTGGGGGAGAGGCAGAGTTTATTAATTACGACAAAAGCAGCAACCAGAGTGACGTTATCACGCCCGTTCCCAGCAGTGCAGTGAGGGCTTGATGGTACCTGTACATGCAGTAGGTACATTACAAGAGAGGAAAGTGTGATCTTATATAAGGGTTGGTTGCAGATCTGCCCATTCTTCCTTCAAGCAGTAATACAATTTTTATTATTGTGGAATGTAAGCAAATATCTTCAAGGAGAACCGTTTCATATCTCTAAATCTTTCAGGAAGAATTCACTCTTTCAACTTACCCAGGAATGACTATGTGTGTGTGTGTGTGTGTACACACACACACACACACACACACACACGTATTCTCAGGAGTTCTTTATCTCTTTCTTTTCAAGGCCATGTGCTTATACAAACATTCCTAAAAAGATAAGTCCAGAGTATATTGGCTGTTAATTACTGAGCATGTAGGAATGGCACAGATTCATGGAGAAATATCTCCCAACAATACAATATTCCAATTAGATGATGAGCCCCAGAGAACAGGATGCTGTTCTCTTCCGAATGCCTATAGTAGTGTTGGGCATGTGGTAGGTGCTCAGTAAATATTTGTTCAATGAATGCATAGGACTGGTTTTGAAGATGATGGAAATGATGTTGGGTTTTACCCTATCTCAATTTTCAGAAGGAAATTAGTTCTTCTGAGGCTTAAGGCAAAAATACTCCAGAGAGTTTTTATATAAAATTTCATACACATTTGTTCAAAAATTTGTCTGAGCAGGATAAACTGCTATCTGTACATCAGGGAAAGAGTGGTTTCCAAATTAATGTCTTTTCTTTTTTTTTTTCCTTATTTTTTTGTGGTTTTATTTATTTATTTTATTTATTTATTTCTGGTGAGCACTACAATTAAAAAATGTTCAATATAGTAATATCAGAATTATTAGGAAGCATTAAATATTGCATCCTCCACTGGAGATGTGTAATGTATGTTGACATCTTAAAAATTCTGAGAAGTTCTACAATAAAATAATCCATAAAACTAACAATAACCAAAAAATGAAAAAAAAGCGACCTGTTTAACTTTCTTTACCTACCATTTTTAGAGGCACCTCTTTTAATCCGTTTAACCTTTACTAATATTTCAAAGGATATGCATGCAACAGAATATATTTTGAGACATGCAGCTACTCTTTAGGTTCCTTGATACCTGCACATATTTTATAGGTTAAATCTCTAGTTCCTTCTACAAATCTTGGTTCTAGAAAGTTAAACCTCCTTGGAGCTCTCAAGCCAGGAAATATTTTCACCGTACTCTTGAGCTTTATTGTGTGTAATGATGCAAAAAGGCAAAAGGGGGATAAAAGCGGCTTTTATCAAAAACCATGTTGGTCACCTGGCCAGGTGTATGGTCTTGGAAGAAAATGAGAGAACTTTGCCAGCATTGTAGGATTCCGCGTCAGCGGTGTCATTGTCATGGCCCCTCACTGCCTTCTTCCAGTTCTCTTCTCATGCTGGTGAGATTCTTTGCAGCCAGGCAGCATTTGCACCTGACAGTGGCTGGCTGCCGAAAGAGTGAAGTGTTGGGTTTTTTTGTTTTGTTTATTTTGTTTTCCTAAATGATTCTTTTCAAGGTAAGGAAAAACCCTTTGTAGATGTCTTGAGAAGACATCTCCAAGGTCTTTTCAGCCAAAAGAGATGCTACTTAAGCTTAAAGAAATTGTTAGCCCGAAGCGGGAGGGCACATGATTAGATCAGACTGGTGACTTTATCCCCTGGAGACCGCCACCCTTGAAGACATGGTCTCCGTGAAGATAATGCAAAATAATCCATAAAACTAACAATAGCAGGGAAGAAGATAGAGAGAGGATGTCTGTTGGGTGGGCTGCTGCTAAGGTTGTGTGAGCAGTGTCCTGCAAAAGGCTGTTGGGGTTGGAGTCTTACGATTTTCAGTTTAATTCACACAGAGTCTCAATACCTAAACATGGAAGCCCTACCTCACAACCTAATATTTTATTTGTTTACAAGTTTGACAGGAGAGGAAGCTGAGGCAACACCTCCAATCCTTTACTCAAAATCCCATAACCAGCCGATAGTAAAGAATTACTGAAATCTAGATACCCTAACTTCTAGAACCACGCCTTCCTCCATGTTCCTAATGAAGTCTTCTCTGAAACTGGTTATATCTATTGGATAAGAGGTGAGGTGCAGGGGCGGAGGTGGGATGGGGGTTCCTTGTCTCTTTAAATAAAAATCACATTTATAAGTCATCTCCTGTATTTGCTCATGAAATTACCCCATGGTTTCATCCAAGGAGCACAAGTCGACGGCAGCCTGTGTTAGCAGGGTGAACACCTGGCACAGCGCCAGCCCCGCCAGCGAGCAAGACCGTGTGAAATGAAAGCAACTCCATGTTGACAGCTTTGACAGAAGGTGCCACATACAAATTACAGTTAGCTCAAAAATTAGCTGCCAGATCATTAATTTGAAAGAAATGTGCACAGCACAGTTTCTCCCTTCTAGATCTCTGGCTGAGCTTTCTCATCTGTTGACGCTGATCCCCCTGTTTCCTTAGCTCCCTATCACAACACGAGAGGCTCTGAGAGCCCTTGCCAGCAGAGATCCGAAAGGCGGAAGGCAGCCAGGCAGGCTTTTGCTCTTTTGAAGTTTCCGGTGGGCCTTGATTATTTACATGGCTTTCTGAACAGTTAACTCATGTGTAGAATTCAAGCCAGTCAATCCTTAGAACCCAGATTACTGACCTTTAAAATAAATGAAGGATTGGAATAAATAGGATAAGGACTGATAATCTCTCAGGATCCTTTATACAGTCTTTTGTTTTCTGATGTTAAAATAATACATGAGTATTAAATAGATTAGCATAAAAGTCACAATTCTCCCTTACTCGGAGATAACTCTATCAATATTTTATTGTATAGCCTTTGAGATTTTATTTCCTGATCACATACCATTTTTATATTTTATGGTTCATAGATACTGTTCTGAAATTTGTCTTTTTGCTTAGTATTGGAGCGTAATTTTCATGGCAATAATCTATGTTTTTCTTTTTAATGGCTGTATAGTATTCCAATGTATGGGTATTTTATAACTTATTCACTCAAACTTATATCCGTTTGTATTCGTGTGCTGACCAGTTATTCACCAGAGCAAGTACAACTGTAGAAAACACCCCTCTAGACACAGCTTTGCATTCTACAGGATTAACTCTTTGAAAAGGAATCACTGAGCTAAAGGCCTGAGATCCTTTTCAACGTTACTTAAGATGCAGGATCACCTAGGCAACTGCCTCAAGCCAGATCTTGTATTTGAGAATTCCCTTTCTAAGCGATGGCCCGAAAATAAACGAATTTCTAGAACTGTACTTCAGATGGGGCTTTTTCACTTTGTATCCAACAGCAGGCCTAAAACGATTCCTTTCTTGCTCATTTTTCTGGGTGATAATGTGTTCCTCCCACCTGGCACTTCTTTTTATTTCACTACAGCTATAACAAGCACTTACAAAAGCAGCAATCTAGGTTACCTGCAAACCTTTTCCTTGTTAACTTGACTCAAAAAAAAAAAAAAAAAACAAGACTAGAGATCGAATCGGAAGGCAGTGGCTCAGCCCTGCTTATATAAAGCTGTTCTTGGGCATATTGTTAACTTTTCCTCGTGGGTTTATCTGTTAAAAAATAGGGATACAATTCATTAGTTAGCCTTTCACGGATGGGCTCATAGGCCCTTGTTAGGGCAGATACACTGTCACTCTCCCTTCATACAGATGCAAAGCGGTTTACTTTAGAAAAATGATAAGTGAATGAGATGCTTAATAATAATAAACAAGTATCTTAATACTCTGTGATTAGCACTCAGTAATGACTAATGTTTAGACCTCCATGTCTCTGTCAAAAATCCATTTTATCAGACACGGAAATGGCCTAAATTATTTGATGTGCATTAGCTATGATAAAGACCTCTTGCAGCACTAGATATTCAAGTCTCTGACCCTTCTGAGCTAGAGCAGCAATTAGGCAAGCCGTCTGTTCTATTCAGACCCAAAAAAGAAAGTATTCAATGCCAGCAACACAAAGCACAGTCGTTTCAAACTCAAGATACTCTCATTTCAATATTGACTTATATACCCTCCCCACCCCCACCTCTTACCCCTAAATTGCTCCAGCCATCTAGCATTTCTCAAAGACTTCTCAGGACCGTCTGTATAACAATTGCCTGCTCGTTAAATTGCAGACTCTTGGGCCCCATCCAGCTCTAAAAAAGGAAGCTTGGACATAGGCAATTTCTAATGAGTGCCCCTCAAGTAATTCTGACGTACATACTCTAATATCTGCGGGCCTCTACCAGGCTAGACCTTGCATCTGAAACAGTCACAGGCGTAGGAGGGACCTGGCATCTAGATGAGATGTTAACTCTGACTCACAAGATCTGAGCTTGGGCCTGAGACTCTGTATTTCTGACAAGATCTCAGATGATGCTGATGCTGTAGGTTCATGGACACGCTTTCGAGTCGTGAGGATCTACTATAGAACACTCATTGGGCAAGGCTCTGTCATTCATCGTTATTACCCCAGTATGTAGTATAGGTTTTGAGTCTACTGCATGTTTCATTGACTGAACAAATGAATGAATTTCAAATCAGTGAAGGCAAGAGCACCGGAAGTGTTATCTATTCTCTAACTAACATTGAAAGAAAATTCAGCACAGACAGCGTGTTATGTTTTTGTTCCTTTTAATACAGGACCTAGGGGTGGTTAGTTGCCCTATTCACGTGTACACATTCCGCACAAAATGTCACACTCCAGAGGCAGCTATTACAGTAGAAGCTATCTTTATCTATGAACAACACTGAGGTTTTGTTAAATAACAAGGAATGTTAGTAAAAAGATGTTCCTGGGATATCTGTGATGTTCAAGACATATTCATTGATAAAATATTGTAGAGGTCGTCCTTGATCTTGCAGGAAATTAAGAATTAGGAGAAAACAGTAGACTGCATTCGCAGGTAACAAGGCTACTGATCAGTTAGGTCTCCTAACTCTGTGGTTAGCCAAATTCTGCTGAGAGCACCTGCCTCAATGAAACAGTCTATGCAAGGTGTTCGTGGAGCGCCTAAGTGGCTGGAGGCTGGGCATTCTGGTATATGTTTGTTATGTGCCTGCGTACTAACGAATGCCTGCATATGGAACCGAATTCACCCTGACACTTGTTCTCACTGTGACCTGATGTTGAGTGTGTAAGGAAAAGGTCTATAGCTCACTCTAACAATAGTGAATAACCAAACTTGCTCAGGTCAGCAAGTAACAGGAAGTAGCCGGGTTCAGACCTGCTGCCATCTTTCTAGTTCATTGGTCCACATACATTTAAAATAATTAAAGTGACTCACAAAGAGTTATGTACCCACAATGGGCAATGTTAATTGAAATCTACATCCATGTAATGCTCTTTCTCTTTTTAGCAAATTCTTGACACAGAAAAGTAAATGATTTGCCATAGACAAAGTTTACACTTAGAATGTCTCTTCTCAGGACATTTCAAATCTGGGAAGGCAGAAGCAAAACAAGGCCAAGAGCTGGCTCTAATTATGTGTCCTCCTAGAACTCAAGGTTTAGTGTGGAACTAGCAGCCATGATCCTCATCCTAGCTCCTAGAGAAGAAAGGGAAAGATAAGGAGCAGTGTAGTTAAAGCAAAAGATAGTGATAATAGTGATGATGGCAATTTAAATATTGAAACATAAGTGAGATGTTACTAACACACTTCGTGATATATCAGATATCCACTTCTGATTGAACCCTGAGTGTTGAATGAGGTGATATTTGGGACAGTGTGTACAATGGTAAGAAAATGTGAAATAAATTTCAATTATGTTTTAAGAGACAGAAATCATATGTCAGT
Source organism: Pteropus medius (assembly GCF_902729225.1). Classification (NCBI taxonomy): domain Eukaryota; kingdom Metazoa; phylum Chordata; class Mammalia; order Chiroptera; family Pteropodidae; genus Pteropus; species Pteropus medius. Next base: position 6,629,382 of record NW_024340699.1, read on the forward strand.
CACTAAAATATTAGGAGGTTTTTGGTTGTGAGGTGGTAAAAGGCATTTTCACTAACTGTGAAGAATATAGAAGTCTAATTTAAGCAGAGCTTGAGAGAGACATCCTGCAGAGAGTTTATCCTTTTCTCTGGGGAATCAGAAGATTTGTGGCCACACATGCAAAGGCAGAACAGTAAGGGGATTGGGGAATTCTAAGGCTCACAGCACAAATTGTATGAATGCTCTTCCAAAATTTACTAAATTACACATAGTTTAAACGAGAAGGGGGAGGAGAATGTGTTTTGATCATCAAAGTATAGGTTAAACTTTGGTCCGACTCAAAGTTGTATTAAATGTGCTATGAAAAGGGTTCTGGGCTTGAAAGACCAGGAAGGGGACTCGCCGCTGGTTCCTTTTGCTTGTCCTGAAAGGTCTTTTCATTCTTCAAGTAAATCCCGGCCTGGTACAATTGAGGACATTCTTGCTGTGTTAGGCCACCCAGGGAGGTTACTGGTGGTTCCATATACAAAGGAGCATAGAATGGCTTTAAGGACGCAGGCCTAAGATCTGTGACAGGGGTTGACAAACTTTCTGTAAATGGCCAGATAGTATATATTTTCGTTGCCGTGGGCCATCTGGTCTCTGTCACACTGCTCAAGTGTACTGTAATAGCACAAGAGCATCCGCAGATTGGATAAGTATAAGCACAAGGATACATGTGAGTGTGCGTGCCAATGTATCTTTACAAAAGCAGGTGGAGGGCTGTACTTTGCCGCCCCTGCTCTGTGTCAGTGGATGTGTGTTTTCGCTTTGCTCTCTCTCCTGTGGGCAAAAGAAACATGTTTTTCATGATAGACTTATCCCTATTGATTCTATATTAAAAGTTTAACAAACATTTCTTTAGCACCGAGTATACAACTACAGTATATTAGTACTACATACTAGGGGATCAGGGAGCAGTTTGGGATGAGGAGAAAGGAAAATGGATTACATCAAGTTTCTTCCCCCTGAAGTACTTTAAGTCTTCCTCGGGAACACAGGCATGTAGGAAAATAGGGCAAGTCAAGGAGCAGAAGAAGTAGGTTCAGTATATAAGCAGCCAGGCACAGGTTATAGGATGTCTCTTTTGGCATATCCCGTTGCCCCAGTGTGGTAAAGAATTCTCCCAAAGCCCAGAGTTGACTGGAGTGATTATGTCTCTTTTTCTGAAAATCAATCCATTGTGATTAGGAGTTAGTTGCCTCATCCTCCTCTCTGGAAAGGCAACATTACTAAGGCATTCGCCTGTCTGCTACGTCTTTTCTCAAATGTTAATGTCACAAAGAATCATCGCCAGATTCTGGTTTAGCGAGACTGGGGTGGGAGCCAAGATTCTGCATTTCCAGCAGTGCCACTGATGCTCGTCACCAGGACATACTCCCAGTGGCAAGGTCTAAGGCTACTTGGACAAGTCCACAAACGGCATCCTCGTTCAGTGAGAAGCCCACATGTCAGACTAAAAGTCTTTTCTACTAGAGGAATTTCAAAGGGTAAATGTGGAATAGCGAAACAATCCCACTTCCTTAAAATATCTGCCCAATTTTCTTCCCCAACAGGGAGTATGTAAATTTCCCATTTATTTATTACTCATTTTTATAATGCGAAGGCTGCCGTGAAAATATAAGTAGATTATCTGTGTTGGTTAACACTTTCTGCTAAACTTTAGTATTGCCCTTTAGCTGGAAATAGCTTCTTCAATAAGTGTGTGCCCCCAAGCAGAAACATGAGAGAGGGAGTGAAGGGAAGGGGAGATTTGATAGGGAGATAACAGATCAAGATGGTGAGAAGAAGGTCTAGAGCAAACGTGGGCAGGGGAAAACTAGAAGTCCATCCACTTCACAGCTGAAAGGGGTCTGAGGGCTGATCCGCTTACTTGTTTCTCAGCTTTCTGGTCCCCTGCTCCTATGGCCTGCTTCCCGTTCGTAACAGTGTGTCCCATCAAGAGGGCCGCCCCGAACCTCTGTTCACCATATCGTTCCTTCTACCTCCTCCCCACACCCAGGCAGGTGCATCAGAATCTCAGGGAGGGGGTTGGGAATTCCGATGTCTGATATAGCCCACTGTTGTGAAAATCCATAAAGCTTCCTTATTTTATTTATGGGAAACCCGAAGTGTAGAGACAACTGACTTGCCAAAGCTTAGCTAAGTTATTTTTTGAGAGTTGGTCTTCAAATTCAGAACTCTCAACACTCAAGCTACTTTCACTCTACTATAATCTCTACTCTTTAGTGGATGGGGCATTTTGTTAGAAACTCACTGGAATTTTGTAGACTATTTATGAACTATGTATAAGGTCATGTTTTCCCTCCAGTATTATGTAGTTCTTCATTACAGTGCTTTGGAAAGGTAGGTATCAGATAAGATTCACTTAAGGTGCTCACTTATCCTCATAACAGTGCCTGAGCTATTGATTGTATGACCTCAAGAAAAGTTTGATGAAACAATTGTTACTACCTTACCTACTTAATAGTAAGATTAATTTATTTAAAACATGTTTATTTAACAAATGAGGTGTGCATAATAACACGAGAAGGATCCTAGGAAATACTGCATATGTAAACAGAGACCCTGTTTTTACAAGTCTTGCATTTTGGGGGCTAAGGCATATGTTCATGAATATCTTTTGAACAATGTTCATTGATTTGCCAGGAAGAATTTTATAGGATTTCTCATAAAATCTTATAAAAAAATATAAGCTGTGCACTATATTGGAATAGTCTGTCATACTGAATTTTAATTGTCTGCTAATTGTTTGCATCTCTCGCCATATTAAAAGAAAAAAAAATTTAAGCAGAAAAGCAGAGGTTGACCATTGCCTAGTGTAATGACTTTCATAATAGTCATCGAATACTCACTTGATCAAATATGCATGAATATATAATCATAAGCATTCTATATATGGTTTATGATATATTTTTTGTATTTATAAAGTATATTATCTAAGTATACATTATTTATTTAGTATATTTATATAGTTTATAACTTATGTATAAGATCAGACTCATTCGGCCATTGCGTTCTTTTCCATTTTGGAAAAATAATTTATCAAAATTTGAAAACTAATATATACCAAATATTTTGAATATATATATATATACTTACTTCATAAATACCAATATATTCCTGCTACAAAGAAGACATATCCTCTTCTAGTAAGTGCTTTACAGAAATTATTTAATTTTTATCCTTACAACACACTTATAAGATAGGAAACCATTATCACCACCATTTTATGAATGAGAAAGGTGAAGTAAGTTAGCTAAGGTCACAAAGTTATTCATGTTGCACTTAATATGGAAATGACATCAATTCCTTCCTCCAATTTTTCTCATATTTCTAATTAGTTAATAGGTAAAAATTCATCATAATTTGTTATACTTTCTATCACGTTGATTAATGATTTATAAGACAAAATTAGAGCCATCTTGCATTAGCTCTTTACTAGACATTCTAAACACTCAGAATTTGGTTCAGGGTATGTTGGAAATGTATGGTTATTAGGATTAATGTTTTAAAATGTGCTCTTCTTAAACAGATTGCAAAATATTTGTAATTTTGAAATCTAACGAAGGTTCAGTTGTATTCTTTTGGGGTAATAACTTCAAAAATACATTTATTTTTAATTATATTTTCTTACCAAGCTCTATTTTAGAAACAACAGAAAAACATGCATTGTAAAATTGCCAATAAATTGTAGAGGGGTTGTGTGGCACATTTTTCTTACTAATTTTAAGGAGGAGTTTTTCAACATTATTGTGAATCATAATTATGTCATTATATGTTATAAATATATTACATGTATTTACACTACATAATTAGACCTAATTCTAATTATGTAGATTCATGGTAATCAGTTAAAATTTGCTTTAAAAAACCAAGATAATTCCTCTAACAGATGCTACCTTAATAGAATATTAAGTTTGAGAAAATATCATGAAAATAGGAAAATTAATAAATAATGATTCTGCAAGCAGAATAAGATACTATGTCACTGTTCTCCTAATGCTTCATTATAAGAAGTGTTTATTCAGAGATACCCTCAAAAATTTTGTAAATAGTGTTTTGAAGAAGTTATCTCTTAAATTGAAAGAGAAAGCAATCCAATAAAAAAGACCGCAAAGTTTTAAAGATTTGTTTTGCATATAACATAAATACTCTCTTTTCAAAGCTCCTTATATAAAAATGTTTTTTAAAAAAATTGTTCTAGTAACAAAGAGGTAAATAAAAACACTATTCTCCACTGGAATCTTGCTCTCTAGATGTTAAATCTAGCATCATTGCCGTAAATTGCTAGTTGTAGTCTTTGATTGACATGTTTACCCAGATAATGTAACAGTTTTTGTGAAAGAAATGTACTTAGTGTCTGGATGACATGAAACATGTTTCTTGTGGAAGGAAAAGCCCCGAAGTGTTCTTTCAAATGGGAGTCTTTTCTCTCCCAATCTTTTCCTAACGATAACGAATCATGTAATTTGTTTTATTCCCTCATTTACCCAACATTAGTAGTTCAGTTGCAGTGAACATCTAAATATACTTTTAAGATTCCCTATGTGCCTCTGTCCTTGACTTTATTTCTGATTAATTTTCGGCTCTGAGTTGTAGAGGAGCCCAATCTGTATCACAGGACGTTCGACCAAGGAACCTCTGTGGTTGTCTTGAGTGTGTTCTGTCTTTTCTGTGAGGTTTTGGCTTTGTTTTCTAGATACCCAAACAAGATGTCAGTATTCTACAAATGGAGGAAATCGTTCATTATTTCTAATATTTTTTTTCACTAAGTATAAAGGACATTTTTTCTTTCTCTGTATTTTAAAGTACATTTTTTTTTGAAGCTGCCGCAGATGTCAAATTAACTCAAAGATGATAAAGGATGTTTCCAAAGCTTTTTGAACTTGTGCAGGTGAACTTGATCTTTGCATGACCCTGAGCCTTGACCCTGTAAAATAGCAAGTGGTTAGGACACTACAGCAAGAAGTAAAACATCCTCTTCTTCGAAAATTGGTCAGAGTGGGCAAAAAACAGGCTGATAGTAAACTTGTGACTACTCAGCCAGTGAACTTGAGGGTCAGTAATTGGTCTCTGCCAAACTCCTCCACAGCCAATCAACCCTCAACTAGTAAACCCAGAACTTGTTTTAACTGGTCAATCACATTTCCCAGTGTATTGCTGTGGGCATTACCTCTAGAAACACTACCTGGCCACTGATTTGGGAGGTCACCTTCACAAGGGACTATTATTACCCTTTTATATCCACATGCAAGTCAGTTTCCAAGACTTTAATCTTTTCTGAGTTAATATCCCTTTGACAGTGTGAAAACCCCAACCCAAAAGGCCTAACTTCTGCATTGGAAAAGGTTTTTCCAGCCTTAGGGGCAGTAAACTCAGGTTCATACTCACTTCGTCTCGGTCTTTATTTTACTTTTATCAGGCAAATCCAATAAACCCTGATACAAAGGAACCAGGTCAACAGAATTTTATATCAACCTTATCTACAGCAGAACTTTAGTGTCTAATGTGTGTGATTTCAGTTATTCACATGCTATTTGTAATTTTTGTGCCAAGATACAAATTTGATTGAGCTCTTCAAAGTCAGGTTACCTTAGAGTCAGTCTCTTGGACAGCCCTCATCTTGGAACAGTTTATTCATTTTATTTTCATTATGTATGCAGCAACTAAGGGAAAGTGAGCAAGACTTTTTTTATTATTTATTTTTATTTTTTTAATGAGCACTAGCTACTAGTCTAACAATGGCTAGTCCTAGCCATTGAAATGGGAAAGTTCAAGAAAAGGGATGGTTCATAAGTAGAAAATTATTTTGTAAATGATGACGATGATTATTATGTATTCAATATTGATCTAAAGGAGTTTTTTACAACCACGTATATAGCCATTTTTAGCCCTAAAGAAAGGCAGAAGTTGCCTTGTCTTCAGCCTGCTTACAAAACGCTCCTAAAGACTAAATCCATACCACTCTCTAGATGCGAAGGGAAACTGGCCTAATATTTGATCTTCACAACTCTGAAAGAGAAATACTAGGAGAACATTAAAAAATAATTATACAGATTTTTGAAGAAACTGCATTCCTTAGAAGTCAATACTTTGTGACTTTTTTTTTTTAAGAGTGATTTGTTTCTTTTTCACTAGATACCAGAGTAGTGGACCATTCATTTTGCTATAAAAGACTTTTTTTTTTTTTTACTAGATAACATGTCCACAGAGCCTAAAACAGTTCCTAGAGTAGAGATGGTTCATCAATACTTAGAAGTGACCTTTATTTTATTGTTTTTTTTTTTGGATGCGTATTTATTTATGCAACAAAAAAACAGCATATCACAGTTTCATCACGTGCTTAAAATAATCCAGAGAGCAAGTCAGTTAAAATGACTAGGAAGGAATGGGCCAATTGCATGAAATATGTGCCATTACTTCCCTCTACTTGTCCAAGGCGGACATCGCTAAATGTACCACAGCCATCTTTCCTGCTGAGCCTGGACGAGTCTGTCTCGGTGTAGGGCTACCATCAGCCACTACCAGTCAGCTGGAGCTGGCAACCATTTCCAAAGTATTTGCCCTTGCTGAGCTAGACTGCATTTCCCTAAAACCTTAACCAGAAGATAACATCATATGATGAGACCGTCTTGTCTTTTAATCTACCACTGTGATTATTTTCTACTACCTGTCCCGTATAGTCAATTAATCTTAAAAAATAAAAATTCTGACTTAGATGCAGGTGTTTTGTAGATGGAATATATTTAAAGAACAGCTTCTCAGACTTTGGAGCTATAATGCAAATTTCATTGTTCTGTTTCTGCATTATTACAGTGAAATGGGAATTTTCTAGAGAGTGATTTGAGATGCATCATTATCATGAGAACTAAAGCATCCTCTTCTACTAATCCAGCGGTTCGCGATCAAGAGCATTTTACCTACCAGGGGACATTTGGCAATGTCGAGAGACATATTTGTTTGTCACAAGTCGGGTGGGGAGCAGTGCTACTGGCACCTAGTGGGTAGAGGCCAGAGGTGCTGCTAAATATCCTACAGTACACAAGACAGCCTCCTGCAACAAAGAATGATCCAGACTCCAAGTCAGTTGTGTTAAAATTGATGAAGTCTGCCCTATCTACTAAAACACTTAGTTCTAGCATAGTGTCGAAGGTAATGTTTAACTGAAATCTTTATGCTATTACTTTCATTTTAAGGGAAACTGTTTAATCTTAAAAAAAAAAAAAATGTAGCCATGCTCATGTTTGAAATCTACCTTTGGGTCCAGTGTCACCGATTTGATAATTAAGACATTCCTCAAAGACAGACATTCGGCGGGACGCCCAGGGACCTGCCTAGAGCTGCGACTGAGGCTCAGCATCGCACTTCCTTTCCATCGTCAGTGAATGACCGAAGTGTGAGTTCTTCAGTGCTTCGCGCTACATTGAATCACACACTGAGAAACTGCTCTTGTAATACAATTTGGATTTCAAGAGTTCTCCGTTTTTTAAGTGTGAAGTTTAGTCTAGCAGTATTTTATTTTTCCCTATGAAAACTCGGTTCTGTCAAACAAACAGACCAGTTGCTCATTTATGAAATGTTCCCATTAGCAGAGGTGCATAAGTTTCCCGAACAAAGTCATGGGAGTGAGAACATTTTTCCGTCACACCTACCCTGAAACAAAACTTTACTTCCTGAGAATTAAATCCTCTCCCCTTCTCCCTTCCATCATCAAACAGAGATAGTGAAAGGTTTTTTAGACTAAAAGATTCTCAAGGCACAGTGGCTGAGAACATTTCATATTAACTCAAATATATAAGCCTTAATAAGCCAATTTCCCATTCAGTTTAATCTATTTTCAGCAGATCAAAATAATTAAAAATGCTAACAGTTATGGTAATTTTTAATACACTGTGAGAGAAGCAATTTAGATAGCACCTTCCCTACGAATCTATATTTGTATAAATGCTGATCAAGAATATTTGTTCAATTTTATACAAATCAAACATGAATAATTTCTTCCATATTACTCCAGCCATTGTTGTGTTTTCCCTCTATCTAGTTATCCATTTGCCGCTGGCATGCTACTCTAGGAAGATTTGATTAAAATCAATAAGTTATTGGGAAGATGGCAATTAGCAGTCTTTCACCTATAATAGCATTGTCTGTTAAGCTTCCTTTGTGTTAATCACAATATTTTAGCAAGACTCTCCTATCCAGCCATGCAATTTAATGAGATGGAAGGTTTAAAAAGCATCCTTAAGTAGTGGCAATCCACTACTCTGTTTTTCACTGTTTTGATAGGAATACCTAGCATTTCTGCAGTACATCAGAATCTTCATCTCCTTTGAGAATTTCCAATTTTAAGATCTCAGAAATATCTGCACAGAAGTTTATACTGTGTAAACTTCAAGTTGGTTCAATGTAGCATAAAAAGATACCAGCAAATATCAATGTACAGATTTGTTTAACTATTTCAAAATGACTTGATAGTTTGTCTGTAACAGATAATTGACATAGGGAAGTTCTTCACTGTGGCTGTATGTTATTGAGTGGTAAATGCCTGGGCTAAAGACTGAACCTTGACTAATGCCCCTCAAAAGCAAGCAGTCATTGCCAAGGTCATTAATTAGAATGAGGTCATGGTATCCTTCTTTATACGTTTGTTATCATTTACTTCTTAGTTCTGAGACTCCTTAGTTCATTTTAGTCTTTCTTTGGGAAAACACACACACACACACACACACACACACACACACACACACACAAACTAATGTACTTGCTATTCATCTGTTTATTAGAAGGATCACTTTATGTAAAATTTTTATATAATGATAATTGCTGTGAAAACATAGGCACTTAAGCTAGTAAGTAAATATTGTTCATTTTAGATCTGTAACTAAGATCCTAATTCATAAATTTAATACTATTCTCTATTTAGAGACTCAGTACCAAACAAACAAACAAACAAACAAACATTGAAATGGAGACATTCAGATAAATAGTGTCCATTTGGAACCATTTTGATCTCTTAGAACATTACCTATTGAGTTTTTGCCTAATAGTATAAGGCTTGGTGTGTCTGTCACCTAGTACTTCTAAACATACAAAGCCCCAAACTAGGATATGCAAATTGTGCAACATAAATATGGAAATAGGGTTTAACCTCAAAGAGAATTGTTTGTCTGAAAAGCCAAAAGAAGTAAAGGGGTAATGCAATTACATGGATCATTCAAAGGAACTCATTTTTGGAGGAAAAGAGAAACTATAATAGCAATTAATCAGATTTTTTTTTTCTAATCTATAATGTTCAAATTCTCTTAGTAATTGTGCAGTGCTCCATTGTATTTGCCCTTGTAGACACGGCCTCAAATAAACGAAAGCAACTTAAGACACTTAACGTGCTTTAGCTCTTTTTTTTTTTTTTTAAATTTTACCTCTATGCCAGACAGATTTCAGGTACTTGGTATTATTTTTATGCATCTAATAGGTTTAAATGACTATTTTCAATAATAATGGGTCTCTTATTAGACTCAAAAGAAAGTCAGGGTATTTTTTTTTCTTTTCGCTAACATCTGAAATTCTTATTGCGAAATCATTTTGCAAGTGATGTTGACATTTAAGTAACATTTATTGCAATATAAAAATTCTGCGAAAAGACAACCATGGCAGCAGCTGAGTATCCAAAGAGAGGGGACAGGACTCCATATATATATATATAAATATATATATTTAAAAAAATTTATATACATATATATATATTTTTTAATGCCTAGGTGGTCTCCCATCGAAGTACTAACCAGACCTGACCCTGCTTAGCTTCTGAGATCAGATGAGATCAGGCACGTTCAGAGTGGCATGGCCGTAGGCCCAAATATATGTATATTTTTTAATTGTATTTTGTCCAGAGCACTAACTTTGCTCTTAAATTTGCAAACAACATTAAATCAGCTAGAATTCCTGAGCCCTCTAGGGATTCTGATAAAGTATCTACCAGGCAGGGCTAAGGAATATATATTTAGTTTAACAAACATCTTTATAGATTCAGATGCAGGTGGTCTAGAGAAATACTGGCCTAGAAAAGAAGAAAATTAATGTTCTCTGTAATAATTCCACCCTCATGAAAATCACCACCTGGTCAATATTATAGCACCAGAATCAGAAGCGATTGAAAGATTTGTTCAGTGGGATTTGCTCATTTGTCAGAAGAAATGGTGTAGGTTTTGTCCAGTTCCTCCAAGTTCTTGAGCATGTTGTAGGGTATTTTTGATGGGAGTCTGTTTTTTGAAAGTTCAAGACATTATCAGGTCCAGACTCAGCTTTAGGGCAGGCTACTTGTGCAGTGGTCCAGAGCACCGGTCTCTATAAGGGGCACTAAGGTATTATGCAAGTGTAATGAAATAGAGGAGATTTTATCTTTATGAACTTTTCTCTGCTGGAAAAGGTTAACATCATTAACTGCTTGGGGGTTGAAGGTGGGGGCATGTGAGATCCCTATAGTAAATATTTGAATAACTTTAATTCCATTCCGCACCCCGCCCCCAAAAGGAGGAGCCTGGATAACTGGAGGGAATTTATTTTGTTGAGTGGGTGAGAGATTTGGCAGGGGCAGAGCTAAGTCTCTTGGGATTATAATGAGACAATTTTCTATTTGTTATATACCTTGCAATAGAGCTGAATTGTTCGAGTTCCTCAGGGAGCAGTATCCATTAACTATTTTTATCCATTCATCAAATATATTTTAGTCATCTCAATGAACTTTAAAAAAAGACAGTTTTTTTTCTTGCTCTCAAGGATTTATAGTCTTTTTGGAAAACAGATAAGCAAATAAGTGTACACATCATGGCATGAGTGTAGTTTTCAGCATTTTGGCGCTGAGAGAAAGATTATCGTGCCACAGCTTCACACGATAACCTGTGAACTGACGAGACAGTAGAAGATAGCCAGGGAAAGGCTTTGTGTTCTGAGCCGTAGGAACAGCATATGCGAAGACAAGGATGGACGGCGAGGACAATGTCCTGTAAATGGGTCAATTTTTCTAAGAGTAGAAGAGAATGTGAAGAAAGCTGAGCAGCTGAGCAGTGGCCAAACTCAGTCCTAATCTTCATGCTAAGATGTAGGGGTTTTTATACTCAGGATTTATAGAGGACCGTTAATCTGAATTTTCACAAGTTTTTAGGTGAATTTTACTAAAAACTGAAATATACCGATTCTTGGAAACATAAGGTTTTTTGAGCTGGATGTTGACATGGTCATAATGGCATGTAAGTTCCTTCTGAAACAAGAGCAGAATGAAAGGTGGCAAGACTGGAGGAAGAGGAGTTAAATAACTGGCTAATCTAGACAAGAGATGATACACTCCTCAAAGAGCTAGTAGTGAAGAAGATTGAAAGAAAGAGGTAAAGTAGGGAATCCACTGGAGAGAAAGAACGGAGGTATATTTTAAATGACTTGGCAACTAATGTGAGGGGTGAGAAATAAAGAGGCTAAGGTAACACTTAGGTTGGCAACTATGCCAGTTAAAGTGCCATTTACTCATAAAGAGAAGAAGCAATTTGTTTTGGGTTGGCGTTATGGATATGGAAGAGGGTAAGAGAATAAAATTACTTTGAAACTGTTAAATAGAATGAACACTCCTAAAATTGATCAGTTCTTTATTAACATTAAAAGTATCCTTAATTAATAGTTCTGAATGTTAATGTGTAAGTGAAAAAACAATCTCGTCATCTGCTTTAATTCAGTCCACAAGAATCACTGAGCAAGGGAAGGTACTACGTAAGAAACAGTTGGGGGAGATCCTTTTTTGGATCATAGAAGCAAACAATTTTAGAGATCGACATGTCTTTTGAATTAAATGTCACGTTCTCATGGGGACAAAGCAGGTTTCGGTCGCCCAAGAGCACTCCTCCAAATCATAGTAGCTGTTTCTGGAAACGAAATTACACTGTAGCCAGGGGGCATTTACAAAAAAGAGAAAATGGGATCCAACGAGGTCTGAGTGGAATAGAACACATTCTCTGTTCCATAAGCCTTTGGAGAATCTCTGTAAAAGACCCCAGCTTAGAAGGTCTGAATAGGAGTTGTGTTCATAGCGCCTTTCATAGTTATAATGAGTTAACTGTGATGTAATATTTTGAAAAGATATTTCTTCCTATCTGAATTATGAACTCCACTAAGACAGAAATTATAATTATCTTATTTATGGCAGTATGAGTCAGGGTTCAATCAGAGAAGCAGGACCACTGGGAGATACATCCATGTAATACTAAGGGATTGCTACAGGGATTTGACCTTGCAGAATGTGGGAGCTGGTGAAGCAGTCTCTGCAAGGCCGTCATCTTCACGTATCATGCTAAAGCATAATGTCCATAAACAGATGGATAAGAATTCAAGTTGAATGCGAAGTGGGGCAGATCAAGAGGAGGCTGGAATCCAAACGCATAAGCGGGATCTCCACAAGGATAGACTGAAACCGTATCAGTTCTCATTTCCTCTGCCTGTGGTGGTGTGATGTCCTGCACAGACCAGGGCCTGTTTTGATGGAGTTTAACATATTCCTGGCCCACAAGTCAGAGAAGCTTAGTGAAGATCCAGGTGCAAGACAAAGGTGCAGCATTATAGGCCCAGCCATAACTCACATCAACAAGGTGGGCCAGTAGACCATTGACAATGTGTGTGAAGTACAAAAGGCTCTTGCTTCACATCCACCCAACAGGAAATGTCTCCTGTGGCCCAGCCTAACCAGAAATATACAGGACAGAGGATTCTGGGAAATGTAGTTCAGCCCAGCGAAGCTGATACATTACAAAATCGCCACAATAGCTAGTTTTTTTTTTTTTTAGCACCTTCAGAGTGCCTAGGTCAGAGTAGGCACTAAATTAACATTTATCGAATGAACAAATAGATGAATTAATAATCTATAGAAGGGGGAGAGCTCACCAAAAGCCAACATGAATTAAAAGAGCAGGGATGAAATGAATGTTTAACCAATCTTTATTGTGTCGCAGAATGGAATCTAATGCGAGAGGAAAAAACACATACAGGGCTCGCTTGCTCGCTCGCTCGCTCTCTTCCTTCTTCCTCCCTCTCTCTCTCTCACTCTCTCTCTGTCTCTTATGCACACACACACACTCATATACTCATGTATGCAACGCACTTTTTTCCTCTTCAAAATGTATAAAGTGTAGGTAATGAATTAGTTAAAACAGCGTTGTCCTAGTTTCCAGGCTATAAACTCATCACTGTAATAACTACAAAGCCTTTACAGTAATGGCACAGAGTAGGAATTTGTGAAATGAAATTTTTGGCAGTTCATTAGTAAATTTGGGTTTTGCCTCAGCCTTAAGGAACAGAAGGGATCCCAGAAGGTATAGCAATCAGCAGATGAACTAACCCTCCCCTCAATAATATGAAATGCTATTTTAAAAGAATTAAACAATGAGAAATAATGCCTGGAAAATGAAATAATAGCTCATTAAAAATAATCTTTTTGAGTAATGTGGGATGGGAAAAAATACAGTCTAATCACCACTGTAATTCAAATAACTAATGTGGTAGTTTCAAAGAATTTTTATTGTATATTCCCCCAAAAGTCCTTTTATACTGGTTAGCTAAATATTTTTAGGTCTATATCATGTTTTTAATATATTTTGTGTCCCTGGAATCTATTAGAATGCCAGCATTTCTGAATGCTCAATAATATTTGTTGGAAGAATAAATATGAAAATGAATTAAGAACATTTAATGAGAGACATGAAAAATATTCACTCCACATGTCTGATATGACTTAAGAAGAGACTTAAGTTAGTTAATTATACAGACTTGAGCTGTGGGCATAATACACACAGGATACTAAATGGATTTTTGTTGAGATTACAGAGTGGTCTGGGATGTTGGTCTCTCTCCCGAAGTCAACCTTAAACATACTATAGAAGCTAAAAGAAAGCGTGAATTTGAGGAATGAAAAATGTAAAACCAGAGGACTCCTGAGGAGTCCGATGTCTGCCTTGGCTGTTGGAAAGTTTTGGACGGGTGATGTTTAAAGTATGGAGCAGAGAACAAAAAGAGGCAGCCATGAGGACATAGTTTGTACGATCCTATTAAGCTTTGCTCCTGCTCTTTTACTACAAAAATTGGATGAAAAACTCCAGCCCTCGAGTGTCAGGTAAGAGCAGGGGTAAATCAAAGCTATGTCAAAACCATATTGGTATGGCTAGATAAAGACTTGCAGGCCGGACAGACATGCTCAGGCATTCACATCTCCATTCCACCGACCCCCAGCAATAAAAGATTTAGGATTTGTGGGCCCTGCCTCCTTTTCGTGCTGCTGTTCCCAAGTGTTTTTAAAGGTGAAATAATGATAGGTGTGTTGCCTGGCGGGTTGGAAGTAAACAGGAGTGCTGAGCAGTCTTTGTGTTGTTTCTGGAGTTATATGCTCAGAAACATTTCTTCTTATATGTACCTGTGGGAATAACAACCAAGCTCCCAGCTCATCCTATCACAGATTTCACACAGAACAGCAAGAACTCCATGACATGAATTCACAGCCAAAATAACTAGACACTTGAGGAGGGCAGCTACTACTAAACAAAGGTCAGAAGAACAACATATACCATCTGATGCAGAATAACTGAAATACACAGAAAAGATATTTAAAATAGCGTGATCAATGGACTTAAAGATAAAACATAATGTTTGCAATATAAAGAAAGAACAACAAATCATTTAAAAAGGTGGAAAAACAAGAGTGAAAATTGTTAGAAATAGAGAACTCGGTAATTAGGATAAATAGCAGGACATATAGAGATTAAGAATAGAAGATCAGATAGATGGATTTTGAAAAATGTTGGAAAGGAGATGAGAAATATAAAAAGAGACCCAGCAGGTGTAAATGTTCAAAAATAAAAATACCAATATCACTATCTAGGCAATAAAAATCACAGAATAAACAAGATAAAGAAAAACGGGAAAAAGAAAGCACCTGAAGAAATAATTGAGATAAATTTTCTAGAATAAAAAAGTGCAAAAGATGACAAGTTAAAGTTAGGGCTCAAGTTGGGAGAGATAAGGGCATTGTCATATTTAAATATTTTAGTGACATTTGAAAACAAAAACAGGAAAGAATAAAACTTCTAGAAAAAAAGAAAAAATCATCTTTAAACATTAGTCTTATTAAAAGCAGCAATGAATACAAGAGAATGACAAAGTTTCTGAAGAAAGCAATCTAAATATATATCTACCCAAACCATCATTCAATATGAGGGCATAATAAAAAATATTCTCAGGCATACATAATCTAGTTTTCCCATACAAAGGCACACACTAAAAATACTCTGGAAAGATGCACACAAAGAAGGAAACAATTCCAAGGAGAATTTTGTAAATGATATGGGAAATGAAGGAAATTAAATAACTTGGTTAAATTTAGGTTCTGTTAAAAAAAAAAAAAAGCTTGAGTGCAAAAAAAATGTAAAAGATAAAGTATATTTATTTATAAAAAATTAGAACAATCTAGAATGAAAATATAGACAGTAAAAAGGAAGATAAAGATATTGATAAGTTTAAGAAATTAATGAGTCATGAGAGATAGGCTTTGGTCTAAAATGAAAAGCAGAAACCATGAGTACATATGTGCAATATGTAATTTTTAAATGTGAGGAGCAAAACTTGTTTACATAGAGGAAAGTAAGGCAAAGATAGAAAAAAATGCAGAAAATGAAAAATATCAAAACAGCATAAATGTCCTACTACAACTATAGTTAGAATACTTATAAATGAGACACACCAGAGTCTCAAACTATATTTTTAACAATAACAAAAACGATCCAACAAAATGCTCTTTACAAAAAAAGGCATTTAGTACAAAAAAGATTTAGAAATATTAAAAATAAAAGATGAAAAAAAAAGACCAAGCAAATATGAACAGAAACTAAAATGTTATAGTGCTTTTAATATTTGACAAAATATAATTTAAGGGAAAAAAATGATATAATGAGCAGATTCGTTCAGAAATTTTTTCTGTTACTTAAAAAAATGAACCAGCTGATTTCAGTTTCAAGTTACTCTTTTCTCCCAAGAGACGAGAAGGAACAAGAACTCAATTTACCAGGGATCTGTGGCCACCCTCCTGCAAGTAGAAGCGATGTAATGACAGACAGCTCCTATGAAGAGCCATTTCTCCATATCCAAAATACCTGGCATAAACAGCATTTTTTATTGATAAATTTGCACTCACCTTTGTTCTACAAAAGAGCTCAACAGGAGATCCAGTTCGGTCGCCTGAAAAATAGACTCATGCTGTGGGCCCGCAACTCCGATATGCCTCTCTGCGGGAAAATGGGCAAATGGAAGGGTGCTCTCTCTCCTTTTTCCTCTTATTGACTCTTGGCTTCATCAGATGCCCATTTCTTCTTAACATGTACAAGATAGTAGGTGGACTTTAGCCTGAGTGCTGGTGTACTGCAGGGGAGCAGCCACTAAGGGATGTAACCTCTACAAGAAATTATAAGAAGCAGAAAAGGACATTACGTACTTGTTGAAAGAACATGAGAGAAAGAAGATAATTACACGCATGCATCTAACATGTTAAAGACTAGTAAAAACAGAAGTTGGTTTCTTGAAAAGTTTTTCAGAGTTTTGGTAAGACCATCTTAGGGGAGAGAAGAAGGCAGAAGACAGGTGGATTGTAAAAATATTTTTCTGAATTAAAAAGAGAAGAGAGAGAGAGGAAAGGGAGAGAGGGAGAGGGAGGGAGACAGACAGACAGACAGACAGAGAATGAGAATTATCCCTTCATTGTTGAAATACACTAAGATACATGCAGCAAAATAACAAACACACATTGTATGGATTACACCAAACTATAATTGCCAAAGTTAGCAAATAAAAATGAAGAATGCCACGTTAAATTCGAATTTTAGATAAACAATGGATTTTTTTTAGTAGAAATATGTGCTAATATTTAGTATAAGTATGCCTCATATAACATTTGATATGTACTTGTATTGAAAAATTATTTGTAGTTTACATGAAATTTAAATCTAACTGGGAGTCCTGTATTTTACCTGCCAACTCTACACATTAGAATAGTTTCATTTCGTGGGAAAGAAGAGGAATATATGTGGGAAAATATAGATAAAATATAGATTAAATGGAATAAAACAATGAAAACAAAAGTAGGCATTCCAAATATCGATGATGAAGTTTCATATTTTGAGTATAATTAACTGATTCTAAGAATAAGAGCTGAAAAAAAAGGCACAGTAAGTTGGAGAAAAGAGGAATCTCCTTCCACGATTTAAAGGAGCTTTAATATAAAAAAGGTACGGAGATCGTAGTGTGGAGTGGACTTGTGAGATTCCCTAGTAAATTTAGAAGTTACTTTTGGGTTTGGGAATAATTATTTTTAGATAAGCAAAACACCTATTTTCATTCTTTGTGAAATTTTCCTCTTTAGTGAATAAAAATGTTTAATGAACATTCAGTGCATTGAAATGTCAAGTTCACAGTTATAGCATGATGTAAACGTATTTTGAGATACCACACCATGTTTTAGCACACATAAGTAAAATGCATATACAAACTAATTATTTGAGCAGCAAAGAGAGTCAGGTCCTAGCAGGTTTTGGTGTCCTGTGGTCGCCACTTATTGAAAACGCCCTCAGCCAAGATGGACAAGACTCCTGAATCATGAAGCCTCTAACCTATCATAAGCCCGTGTATTTTAGCAGCAAAGCCATCCATATGTTCTCATCAGTCTTCAAACATAAATCGTTGCCTCAGGCCCACCTTGGCAATCAAAACACTGATTGCAAATCTGTACCTTGCAAATCTGCAACAATGTGCAAATCAAAATGCCGCATTAACAAACTGGTACAAGCAGCCCAATTCAGACAAGTGGGTTCACTCACGGGGCTATCTAGGTGAACAGAGTGCAGAATTCCTTGCTGGATTCTTTTTACAATTAAAGCAGTATCTGGGTGTGGAAATTCTCTTCTCATTTGCAGCAACTTGAGAGGTTGGCACCAGACAGAAATGAGAGAACAATCCTTACACTTAAAAACCCAGTTCCTCTAAGTCCCTCATGCTCATGCACAGAGAACACCAATTTCCTTTCTCTTTAGTTATTTCCCTTCACTCTTTTTTTTTTTAATTTTTTTATTTTACTAACTGTTCTTCACTCTCTGTCCCTTTGCCCTCCTAAGTCAGACCAATCAAGGTTGGTACATGTTCTTTGTTGCTTTAGAATACAGCTCCACAGGTCCCTCATGGTTAGTCTGTATACCCACCTCTCACAAAGTTGGTTTCTATAACTCAAGAATCTTTCTTTGGTTTCTATTTCTGAATTTATTATGAAAGTGCTCAACTAAGCAGCTGATACGAACTAGCAGTGTATTTCTGAGAGCAAAGATCTTTGAGCCGATTTCATATTTTCATAATAAACAATCAAATATCTCTGCAATTTGTGCAGTATCATTCACCTTTCAGAGCCTATTAGCTGTAATGTGGGATCTGAAGTTACACCGAGTGATTTGGAATCTAAGCCCAGATTGGCCAATGACTGTGTAGATAAGTCAAGTAGTAACTTCTCTAAGCTACAGTTTCTAATGTACCAACCAAATAACATCTTTATTTCTTAATGCACATAAAGGAGTGCCCATTGCCATTTTTTTCTCTAACTTTGCTATTAAAGTTCTTCAAAGAAAAAGCAAAGCCTCAAACTAATTTCTAGCAGAAAATATTTGAGATCTATGTCACTTAATTAGCTTGTGGTCTTAGGCAGCTAATGTCATACATATATCGTTATATGTATATAATGTATTAGTATAATATAGTGTACAAATGTATGAATAATAGTTGTACCCACCTAATGATATTATTGTGGGCTCTAAAAATTCAACTAATATTTATTGAGTGTAATGTGTGCCTTCAGTAACCAAGATGGTCTCTTGGAACTTTCAGTGTGCGGAGACAGATAATAAGCAAATATGAAAAAGGACAAAATATCACCAAATGACAAGTAATTTATTTTGAAATATACATACAGTTTCAGAAATATTTGAAGGTTTTCGTTTAGCTTATTTAATTGTATACTTATACATTAAAGAAATTAAGTTATATGTTCACTGTCCTGTGTTCTCTGACAGATAAACCAGGGCTGGCAAACATTTTCTGAGGAGACAGATCATAAATGTTTTAGGCTCTGCAGGTCATAAGGTCTCTGTCACAGCTGCTCAATTCTGTTCTTACAGCACAGAAGCAGCCACAGACAATACATTAACAAATAAGCATGGCTATGTTCAATTAAAACTTAATTTATGGACACTGAACTTTGTATTTCGTGTAATTTTTATGTCACTAAATATTAATCTTCTTTTGATTTGTTTTTCAACCATTTAAAAATGTAAAACATATTCATATTTGGCCTGCCGTACAAAACAGGCAGCAGGCTGGATTTGGCCCCAAAGCTTCCTGATATAGACCAGCTTCTCAAACTTTACTATGTGTGCAGATACTCGAGATTTTGTTAAAATGCAGATGCAATTTAGTAAGCCTGGACCTGAAATTCTGTCCTTCCAACAAACTCCAACTGAATGCTAATGTTGCAGATCTGGAGTAGCACAAATATAGAAATGGGGTGTGTGTGTGTGTGTGTGTGTGTGTGTGTGTGTGTGTGTGTGTGTGTGTGTGTGTACACACACAGAAAATGTTCTGCAGAGGTACAGAGAGAAGTGTTATAGAATATATCTCTAGATCGGGGAGCAGGACAGTCGGTTGTAAATAGGGTACTCAGTATGTTTTCTTTAAATTTATATTTTGCTCGATATTTTTAAAACAGATTTCATTTCTAAAATATTTTTAAGAATACAAAATTCAGGGCAGACAAAAATAAACTTGGCAGAGTCATAGGATGGAATTTCGAGCATCTATTAAACTCATGTTTTTTAAGAATAGTAACAAATGTGGAAGATACATGTGATGATGTGCTAAGAGAAAAAAATTCAGAATACATACATTCAGAATGCATGCATGTTATACTGTATGTACACAGGTACACTTACCTACCTGAAAGAAACCTAGGTAGGACCTAGTTTAACTGACCCTTTCTAATTCCAAGACCCATGTCCTTTTGTCCTTCTTAACAGCTTTCCTCTATGCAAATTTGGGGTTGAATGTGTAGATCCTATACCAATAGGTAGATCCAATACCATCTACCAATAAGATCATCCTTAGGAGAACTGTAAACCTACTAATGTTTGTCTTAGATAACTTATAAACTAAGATGTATAAGAGGCGCATTTTAATTTTAACAAACATCATCCACAGCAGTATATCTCACATGCCGAAACTTGAAGATGCTCATAGTTTGGGAGGGAGGAAGAATTTTCATCTAAGAACTGGGTAGCTATACAAATTAGAGGTTTAATTATTCTTCTTCAAAGAACAAAAATGCCATCTATTTTTGTTCAAACTGAGGCAGGTAAAAGGAAATACATACTTACGAAATAAACCTTAGAAAGTAAATAACTCGATCTCTAGATGGATCCTTGTCATCTCCCTAGACAGCCCATGTTTTGTTTCAACAACATTTAGAAAGTTCTCATATTGTGTTCAGATTGGAGAACTTTCACCCTCTGGCCTTCCCTGTCTTCCTGAGACCATGTGGAAAACTCATGAGATGTGCAAGGCTCTGTGTGGGACCAGAATCTCAGAATATCACTACCCTCCTGCTTAGGTGACTAATATCATGATTTGGCCCTTCATTACGATACCCCACATTCAGTCCAACTTTATAAATTTCAAAAGCCTTTAGTACCCGCATCTCATTTAATCCTAACAACATTCTCTACAATAGGCTGAGCAGGGACTTAAAAGACAGGACTCAGGCTGTTTATGTGACTTGCCTGAGGACACAGCACATAAATGGTAGAGCCTGCAATAGAAGCTGAAGTCTGATTCTTGGCCCAATTCTCTTTCCACTAAGCTTCCCTGTTGATTTTGCAAATGGGGATAAACACAGAGCCAGATGACAGACAACTAGATTTGTTAGGACGTTTCACTTTGTTTCAAGTCAAAATTTTCTGTAGTTTTTGGATCCTACATTGAATCCAATATAAGTAGAGCAGAAACTGAAGTAAACTAGGGACCATTTAACCCTGATATTATGTGTCAAAATACCATTTGGATATGTCTATTTGAATCCACATTCTAGAATTTTTCACAACAAAGAATAAATACATGCATTTTTGGCCACAATGCTTCATGTATTTGAGAGTTTCATTTTTATGATATTTTTTAGTATCCTGATTACTATTTCAAGCTTATCTTTTGATCTTCTAAGATAAATGCTATTTTTTTAAAAAAAGAGAAATTGCTTTTGAAGTTGCCACTGTATTTTGGCTTTCATATGTTGCTTTATTCACATTTTCTTGTTTTCTTAAAGACCCGTTTCAGGGTTTTTGAGAAAAAAAACCTTTTCATTTGCAAAATTCCAGTTACAGAGTTTTAATCAAAAAGGGTGTGGTCAGATTTATTTGTTATTGTAGATTGAGTCAAAATCCATTAGTAAATTAAACTGAAATTACTTCTTTCACAAAGGAAGAAATTTATAAATCAAAAAACCCAAGGTTACCATAGCAATATGTGGCATCTAAAGATTGGAAACAGGGGACAATATTCTACTCTCTAGAAAACACTTCATTAGAGAATAGATATCTGATATGTCTTCAGGGTGGAATATGACAATAGAAGCAGATCACTGCTTAAAAATACTTCCCTTTTTTTCCCCAATTAAAAATAATGCAGAGTAATTTGGAATGATTTTTATCAAAAATGTGTATAATACCTCTGTCTTTGGCACTGTTTTATATTTATTCAATAACAGGAATGGGGGAGGATTGCATACTCAGCTGACTGTATTTATTGAAAATACCATGGCTTTGGCAAAAACGTTATGTGGGCAACTGGGCAAAAAGGAATGAGATTGGAGAGAGGAAGGCATTTTTTTGAAGAGCAAGAGGAGAATCAAAAGGAAACCAAGTCAATTAACTCTGAGGTGGACTTCCTCTGGGAATTGGCATAGTGTGTGTGTGTGTGTATGTGTCTGTGTGTGTGTGTGTGTGTGTGTGTCTGTGTGCATGTGCACACATTGCCTGTGCCTTTGCATGGTTTCTGGTCTCTTGGCTCATCAAAGAGATGCCAAATCGACCTGCTGCAGTGGACATCTGTTGTTTTTGCCTGCCCAGCATCCCTTTCTCCTTCTTTTGGTAACAGCATTTCCATTTTTCTTTGCAAAACTACAATTTGCCCAACATGTGTAATCTTTGTGTGATAGTCATTCAAGGCATCTTGGTCTCCACTGGCCAGAGGGTAGGCATCTGACCCGAGCCGGCCATCCGGACTCTCCCTTGGGCATCTGAATCTTTCACGAAAGATATATGGGCAGGAAATGGTTGGCGGGGATTCATCTCAACAGTAGCTCCATGAAGAGGTTCCCGTTTGCTCCCTGTAATTTTGATACTCTGAGTCTCCTCTCCCCATCTTTTCAGAGGCCTGAGTGCTCGGGTTTTCCTGGTATTCAGATTTTAAAAAATTAGCTGAAGTTACCCAGACTTAGTTTCTGTTCCTTGTAACCAAACCCCTGATCTCCATGCCAAATGAAGCACAAAACACTACAGATTGCTAGAATGCATACTTTAAAATTTTCTGTTTGGCAGTTGAGTACCATTTGGGAAGCACAATGATCTAAATACGAAAAGGCTGGATTCTGCCTTTCTTCACCAGGATCTTCATTCTCGAGGTAACAGCAAGTATCCGATGTCACTGATTCACTGAGAGTCAGGATACATGGGAGCTTGTAGTCCAGTTTGGTTACACCAGTGAAGCAGCAAAAGGGAAAAGAGAAAACACCCCCATGTCCAGACACGTACCCACAGTAGGACTTTGTGTACCAAGGACAGCAGTGGAGTTTAGCCACAGACCGACAGTCCAAAACATGAAGAAGCCCAGATGAGCACTTCAACCACTCAATCACCTAAGTCCTTTAAAGAAATAGAGTAATTCATACAGGTTGTTCAGAAGAGCTTAGTAGAGAGAAGTAATCAACTTTTTATGAAGGGCATTAAGGCAACGGCTCTTGCTGTGGTTTGGAATGCACTGTCAGACCCTTGTTATTCTTAATTTATTTTCAGAATTCATCTCTGGAAATTTCTTTAATTAGATAAGACAAGCCCATTTTTCAGATGAGAAAAAATTAGTATGTTGGGTAAATTACTCAAAATAACAAAGCTAATAAGTAGAGACACCTAGTCAAGTCCTTGCTTTTAACAGTCTAAACTTCTGTCCTTTTTATAGTTTGAAATAAATTTCAAATGCCATAAATTTTACAAATCACACTATATTTGTATGGTATTGTATGTATAGAATTGCAAATGGGGATTTCTTCTCACTGTTAAAATACTGTTTGTTTTGGTCTCAGAAAGGTTGTCAGTTTTTCCATACCTTCAAATGTTCTGAGCCTTATATGCACCTCTAGAAAGAGCAATTGATAGCAATGCTGATAATAATAAGTTAAATATTATAGATTGCTTGTTATTCTCAGACTCTGTGTTAACCTCAATATGAGGTTATTTCATTTAATCTTCACAACAGTTTAACAAGGAAGACGTTGTTATTACTGTTATCTTCCTTTTATAGGTGAACAAACTTTAGAGGAGCAGGCATGACCCGCTCGAAGTCTCCCAGTGACTGAGAGGCAGACACAGGATTCAAACATGGGAAGTTCAACCCCAAAGCTTAACCCTCCTAACACCACAGTCTCACCTTCTAAACTTGAACTTTACTTTTGCTTAGTGGCCTGCATCTCTGAGTTACCATCTCTTCAAGGGTTTTTGTAAAAGTTACTGAGAATGATATACTTGTTCTTTTAAAACAGTAGAAAAGGACTCAACTTTAATTCTCCTTTTTTTTTTGAATTAGTAATAGTACTCAGCTCAAAAGGTACTGTGGCAAGCCTCCTCCTCACCCTATCTCCTAGGCATCCAGCTCTTCTGTTTTGTTTACTTTTAGCTTCAGCTGGAGTCCATCCTTAGTTAACCTTCCTGGCCATTGGATGCTCCCTTCTCTGTTCTCCCATAGGACCAAGCATAGCTATAATATCATTGTTGATTATACAGCTGTCTTCCTCAGTAGACTGTATACTGCTCCAAGTTTAAGGCTCAGTTAATTCATCATTGTATTCTCAGAGTCTCACACAATTCCTGGCACATGGCAGCACTCAGTAGTGTCAGTGAATAAATGATCTAATGAAGCCTTTATCTGAAATCTAAATTGACCTCCACTTTGCAAGCACATTTTTAAAAACAAAACTCCCTACACTCGATGTCCTCCCCCTTCCCTTGATTTCAATTATTTACATCAGAATTACTTAATCATGTGGCAGATAATTAAGGAATACATTATTTATGTTAAATAAATTAACCTGACATCACTTCTCCTCTCCGTCCCCTTGGCTGTGGTGCCTGAGTTTTCGTCATCTCACAAGAAGCCCTGGCATCTCCTGGGCCCAGGCGGTGGCACCGTCACGGTTGCCTGCTCTGCCAGGTTCTTTGACAAGTTTGCCACTAAGCACCTGTGCTCCCCCTCCCCTTTCCCCAACCTGTTGTTGCTACACCTCAGCTTTTAGGCCTGAAGACTGCATCACCATGGGCAGCTTCTGAACTCTTTGGGACCTCAGTTTCCTTAGCTCTTAATGGCTCACAGTCATGATAAGGGTTTAATGAGGTATTGCCTTGGACCTTTTGGGAAATGAAATGCCAGCTTAAACAATTTTATGCTCCAAAAATGCGTTAGTATCCTACGTCACGTCTGTGGGAGGCATATATATTTACCGGCAATAAATTGGAGTTACAAATCTATGGAATGCTAGGTCTGGAAGCATCTTATCATAAAAATCTATTACAATTTCTCTTTCTACAAATGAGAAAATAGGCTCAGAGAGCATAAGTCATTTTCCCAATATTTACCAAACTATGAATGGCATTGATGAACATTTATTAATAATAACTAACATTTAATGAGTCTTGGCATATACCAGGCATTGTGCTAAGGGCTTAATGTCTTTTAGTGCTTTTCCTGATCATAATGATACCTTGGAAAAGTATCAGTCTCCTCATTTGACTGATGAAGGACCTGCGGTAAAGAGTTTCTATAATATGCTCAAAGACACGGAGGTCATGAGTTGTAGTGCTAGGGCTCCAGGCCAGGCTCCTGTTAAGTCAGGAGCCCAAGTTCTTGCTCATTATGCAAATTACTTCCCACAATAGTAGCCTCTTAGGAGTCCGGTCTAAAGTGGGCACTGGAACCTTGAACTCTTGCTTCTAAGTCAGCGAAACTTTGTGATACTATCGCTTAGCCTACGAAATTTCCTGCTACACATCTCACAGGTCTATGGCTCATCTCAGAAAGAATGTCTTTTTGCTTCAGAAACAACCACACTAGGTTCTCACTGACCTCTCGAGAGAGTTTTATGCCTGGGCCCTACATGTCAGCATCCACGTTTCCATTTAAATGCCCTTTGTGTGTTAGCTTTTGTACTTCTGGAGTTTTAATGTTGATAAGAGCAATCTGTCTTTTATACTGAATAGTAAATGCTCTCTGAAATATTTGTAAGGATTTTCACACCTAATGAATCCAAATGAACACATTGATTAATAACACATTTAATCTATACAGACAATAGCCATGTCCAGTGATTTAGGTAGGCACTTACTGTGAGGTATATGGCACACAGGTGTTCTCTCAGCTGCCAAATAGAGCTCTTTGATTTTAGATGTTGAATATAACGGCTGATTCTGGCTCAGCATTGTTCCATTTTCTGTCCAGTGTTATGTGGAAGCAGTTGAAGGCTTCAGGAAATTTATGCAGCATGCCAGTACTTTAGTTCACATGAGAGAAGATGCTGTGCCCATATTTGCTGCACGGACTGTGTAGTTTATTAAATCTGCAGTGGTGGTTGAACATGCCATGTTGCACAGAAGACAGTGTTTTCCCCAGAGAAGAGGTCCTGAGTCTGATTGACAGGACAGGTGACCGCAAGGTCAAGGTTGCTTAGTGGTATCAGCCATCTGTTATCTTGGCAAGTATTTAACTGGATGGCATTAATGTGTTTCTAATTTCCCACTTGGTCTGAATAAGGCTAAAAAGACAGTGTCGCCATTGGTTGCTGCAGAGCAGAGTGGCACCAGCAAGCAGTTCACCTCCCGGCTGGCTTCCTGCTCAGAGTGGCATGGGCTGTGCTCAACTCTCCTTTCTGCTCTTCTTCCCTGACAAGTCATTGAGAGGGCAGCCCATTTTGTCATGCTGCTTATTGAGAAAAGCAAAAAGTAGCTCCCATCAGCGGGATTTTAATAAACAGTTTTAAATCATTCTAAGAGGTCTTGATCATTGCAAACCTTCCTAAAGTAAAACAGCCAACTCTTCAGTTTTGCTAGAAAGCAATGAAATCTCAATAATTTTTTGCAAGTTCATTTCTCATTGCCCCATTTGGCTGAGGAGTCTGTGCTGAAACAGGATTTTGATTAAGCGCTTAATATTCAAGGAGATATTTACCCATTGTTAAGCCTGCCGTATGAGTGAGAACAGAAGTGATAATTTGAGCTTTTGTGGTAAATGATCAAATCACTTCCTTGAACTTTCATCAATGCGAAATCCTCAACAAGTAAAACATGTCAGAGAAAGATTAGCTATAAAGTGTCCTCACAGCCAACATGAAAGCAAAGGTGAGCCATACCGACTAACAGGAAACAAGATTCTAACTTTATAATGAATGTATTAGTGTATGCTGCTATCCATTGATCTACTGAATTTAGGCAGCTCTTCCTTTTAAACTAAAACAAGGGCTAAAAGCAGATGGAAAAGAAAAAATTCTTAAGCAGACTATAAATGAATAAAAAAAAAATAACATATTTTCAGATATTTGCTTTAGAAAAGGATAGTCACCCAGAGATAGGAGGATTTATTAAGAAGACTCATACTGCTGAAGTTTAGTTTTTGCTTAGGAACTTCAATTCCCTAGAAATGCTAGTCTAATGGAGGACCAAAAGGTATAAGTTAAACTTTCATATCAAAAAACTTAAAATATTATGAAGATAATTCCAGATCTCTCTTCATGATTTTTATCTTTATCAACATCATAGCTGAAGACACGCAAATAAATGTATAGACCTTAAAACTAGAAATATCTCTGCAAGGATATCAGACCTGGCTCTGAAGATAAGACTCTATGTTTCCTTATCTTAGAAAAAGAAAGGAATTTGGATGACTCCGGTGAAATCTGTAGTAGGGAAGTCTAGCTGATTTGGCCATTGTGATAATACTGCTTTGCTTTTGATTAATACCAAGAAAATCATTCCTAGAAAGTACTGCTTCCTTATATTCCCCCAAAATATACTTATATTCTTTACTATGTCAATCATTCAAAAAATATCCTCTTGGGTTTGTTTCTTTTTGTTTGTTTTTGTTTTTTGGTGGTGGTGGTGGTGGTAGTGGTGGTGGTTCTTTTTTGCTCTTCATTCCTGAAGGATATTTTTGCTAGTATAAAATTGAGTTGACAGGAATTTTTTTCCAACACTTTGAAAATGCTATGACACTTTCTTCTGGCCTCCATGGTTTCTGAAAAACTTCACTCATTCAAACCACATGTTCTTTTTCAAAGTTTTCCTTTCTGTTTTGTTTTTAGCAGTTTAATTTTTGTTTGGGGCATGGATTTCTTTGAACTTTTTATCTATTTGGGATTTACCAACTTTTTTGAATCTGCAGTTTATGTCTTTCACTAAACTTAAGAAGTATTCAGCCATTATTTCTTAAATTATTATTATTTTTTGTACTGCACACTTTCTGTTCTCTCTGAGATACCAGTAGACATTCTGTTACTGTCCCACAGATCCCTGAGACTGTTTATTTTTTTCAATTTTTTCTCTTTGTTGTTCAGATTGGATAATTCCTATTGTTTTACCTACAGGGTCACTATTATCTCCATTCTGCTGTTGAGCTCACTCAGTGAGTTTTTAATTGTACTTGTTGTATATTTTTTTCAGTTTATTAGTCTAACTAATTCTTCTTTATATCATCTTTTTTTATTGAGGAGTCTTTCTGTTTTTCCATTTGCTTCGAGTGTATTTGCAGTTTGGTGAAAGAATTTTGTTCTTTAAATTCTTCGTTAAATAGTTCCAATAATTCTGTCATTTGGGCATCAGTGCCTATTAATTATTTTTCCCATATAAGTTGAGATTGTTGTGGTTCTTTCAATATCAGGTAATTTGGGGTTAAATTGTGGACATTTTGAGTATATGTTATAAAATTTTGCTTCTGGTCAAATCCTAAAGAGAGTGTCTACATTTTTGTTTGAGCAGGTCAGGTTCAAGCTGCAAGTTATAATGTGCCACCTTTGGGCTATTGCCTCAAAATCATTTCAGTGTTCAAATTCTTTATAGTGATATTCAGATGGGATCTGGGTTGTGGTTTATTTGTTATTCTGCTCTCAAATTATTTATTGTGTCTAGTAGAATCAGATCTATGCATGCATGAGTCTAGCAGTTCATAAAGAAATTTATGGGGTTATTGTTCCAAACTTCTTTACTGTCATCGCGATATTGTCCGTTTCCCCGTAGTGCCCTTTTCAGTTCATCTAGAATGCTGAGGCTTTGGTAACCCAGCACCCAGCTCTGCTATGGACTATTTTGATTATGTCTGTATCCAGGGTTGAGTTGCAAGAGGATAGAGACAGAAAGAGAGAGAGGAAAAAGAAAAACTAGAATGGAACCAGTGCTCCACCATCTAAAAAAGAAAACCCTCTGGCTTTTGGCTCCTGGAGGCTGCCATGTCTGTCAGTCTTGCTACTAGCACAGGATTGCTCAGGGGCTGGAGTGTGAGGAGATGGAGAAAATAATGAAGGAAGAAAAATGGGGGGCGGGGATTTCTGCTCTCTCTGTCAGTGTTGGGAGTTCCTCTTCCCACTCTTCCATCTAGAATGAGAGGGAGCTCACTCTGTCTGTGCCTCACTGAACACTTTTGACATTGAGACCAGGCTCAGAGTAAGAAGGAAAAAACTCGTAAACTCATTGACAGTGTGGTGGTACCATGAATTCTTGTCTCTTTCCCTAATCTGCTCTCTCCTGTTCATTTTTCAGAGTCCTCACATAGTTGCTTCATGCATTCTGTCTGGGTTTTATAGTGGTATATAGTGTGAGGGTTAGGGTGGAGTGAGCATACCCCATTTTATCTGGCATGGGAACCAGTCTGCTTAATGTTAAAAAGTGCTAGTAATAATAGCACCAGTCTCATGTAAAGCTTTTAAAATACTTAAGGGCGAAAGTTTTGGGAATGTATAAGGTTAGAGCCACTATTTCAGCTGTAATCTTACTAACAAAAGAAAAGGCTATAAGTAAGCATTAGTGAATTTTAAAAATTAATAGTTTTTTTAATGCTCTCCATTGAGTAAGTAGTAATCACAAAAGATAGTCTCTTTCTCAAGCTCACAAATTGTCTTAAGTGAAACTTCATAGCTGCTGCAGTAAGTACTTTTAGCAGAGAACTGTACTATATGGTTATGGCTCACCTTTTTTTTTTTTTTTTTTTTGTGAACCAACAAATGCTACATTTAAACAAAGCTATAACATATTACCCACATTGTTAAAAAAGGGGAGTTGGGTTGGGAATATCCTGTTCATAAAGAAGTCTCTCAGAATATCAGCACCATGCCAAAAAAAAAAAAAAAAGATAATTCTGTAAAACTGTTCTCTATTTTTTGAATTCTCCACAAATATACCCAAGAACTATCCAAGTGGCTCTATCCCAGGGAATGCAGAGTATCTTTTTAACTCTGGGAACCATGATTCTTTTTAATTGGTGCTTTAGGTAAGAGTGTTTCTTATGAAGGAACTGAAGCAAAGTGTTGTGGGTATCTAGGATATAAGGCTTTACTGGCACACATCTTATCTTTTCCTAAGTAGAAAGGTGGGTACAATTGGAGGTATGTTCTCTTGTAATATTGCTTGCTTGTCCTGGCACCTCTTTGCTTTTCTTTCCCATTTCTCATAGGTATACTGTCTTTTTCAAAGCCAATAAAGTGATAAGTGAGTTCTTATTAATGTTTTAGCTAGAAACTGTATTACTTCTCTTATGATGGTAAACTATTGAAGAATGGGAGGGTTGAAAGGATGAAATCCAGTGGTAGATTTTTCAGACATAGTAGTTGGTAAGAGAGAAAAAGTCCGAGTTAAGGGTAACCCCATTCCCGTGTAATTATACCACATGTGTAAATGTTCATTTGCTCATCTATAACCTGTATCCATCCTATGCCTCGTTATTGTCTTTGAAACATGTGTTTTTAACACTCTTGTTCATAGAGCTGGGAAAAGTCAATGATATATAGCATCACCATTTGAAAGAGGAATTGAATTAACCATTTATTAACGTATTAGTAAATGAGGAGAGCAGTTCCCTTCACAGACCGTAAAGGGTAACTGTGGGTGTCCTTTCCTCCCCACCGTGACTTGGTTTTCTTTGTTCTTCTTTCAAAAGGAATGACTCAGTCTGCAAAAGAATGTCTTCTTACTTGCAGAATCAGACTGCCAATACGGAAAGAGTGGATCTCTTCACGTAGAGATTTTCGATCTCTGAGGTTTCCAAGTGACAAAAAAAATATCATGTCCCCCATGAAATAGTAATACTAATAGATAAAATTCACCACCAGGTTCTTCTGTGTGCCAAACATTATGTCAAATCCTATATATGCATTAGTTAATCACACTTTACCACACAACACTGTTTTTATTCATATTTATAGATATATTAAACTAACACTCTGAAAACTAAATTACTCAGGATAATTCAGGTAGTAAGTAACAGCTGGCATTTAAACCTAGATGTGTTGTTCAACACTAAGGTCAATGTCTTATCTGTTCTGCTACAAATTACAGGAAACAATTGTTTCCCTAAGCTTAACTTTTTATTTTGTGTATTTATCTCTCCCTACTTTTACAGTCTCATAAGACTACCCTTATCACCAACCAGAGCTACTCCAAGAGTTTTAGAAATTCCCAGGCCTTCATTCTAAGGTACCTGAAATAGTTTTATTGTTTCGTTTTATTTTGTAGCAATTACATGGCATCCAGGTTTTCTCCTGTTTTCTTTTTCCGTGGGACTGCAGGAGTTTCTCGCTGTCCTCACTGCAGTACCATCTCTCGCTGCCCTCCTCGGATCCCGCCACCGGCCCCCAGAAGTCCCATTGTTTTAGTGCCTCACGACACCTAGTGATGTATCCTTAGGGAGGTTGGCACTAGCTCTTTCTCTTTCCCGCCATGATCTGTCGGTTAATTTCCTTTCTTCCAAGTCTTCACGATGCCACCTTCGCATCTTGCAGGTCTCTTCAAAGATCTTTGATCTTATCATCTAAATTACATCTATACTCTGACTCATGTTCCTTTCCATCAGGTCACTAATTACAATCTGTGAATGTACATGCATTTGAATGGATTTTCATTCACTAGATGGTAAATTCCAAAAAAAAATGAATCCTTTTCTGTTTAATTCTTCAGTGTCCCTAATAATTGTCATTGTGCCTGGCATCTGGTAAGGGCTGAATAAAACTTGTTGGCTGTGTGAATGAACTTCAGTTTGGGTTTGAGCCCCTTAAACCAGGTATGGAATTTAATCCAAGCAGCATAGAAGATGGCTGTGTGTACACCAAAGTATAGGAAGAAAATATTAGAAATTGTATTTACATTTACTGTCTATATGAATATAGAGGATGGAATTAACTTGAATCACATTTTATATACAAATTAACCTGAAATGTCTTTGGGGAAGAGTGGGCAATCCCTAAAATGGGGTATCGACAAAGGCCCCCTCACTCCTTTGTCTTCATTAAATATATTGAAACACATCACAGTTAGCATATGCTCTGTTATGGATTAGCACAAATGGATTAGCACAAATGGATATTACCAAGTTTTAACTAAACAAAGACAGGTTAAATAGATTCTTGCAAAGAAACGGAGATTGGAGATGATAAAATACTAACCATGGAAGCTTAAATGACCAATTGAAAATGAAAAAAACACCCTGACACTTCTAGTGCTAGAATGAAATCTTTAGAAGCCACCAAATCAAGTTGGAAAAAAAAAAAAAAAAAGACAAATAATGATTACCTAACCACATTTGACTTATTGAA
Organism: Pteropus medius; assembly: GCF_902729225.1. Lineage (NCBI taxonomy): Eukaryota > Metazoa > Chordata > Mammalia > Chiroptera > Pteropodidae > Pteropus > Pteropus medius. The sequence goes on from NW_024340699.1 coordinate 6,661,612, forward strand.
AAGTTGATGTTCACCAATTTAATTTATCAAGAAGGATATCTTCTTGATAAGGATACAGACTTAATATACTGTAGCTGAGGATTACCTTTGCACTAAGTATGCCTTGCGCCTTAAGATATTAGCCAGAATGAAGTCATCACAATTAGCAAGACATTTAAAAACTAACCATCCAGAACTTGAAAGCAAACCTGAGAGTTGTTTCAAGGATATTGAAAGGCATATAATGCTCATTCCAGTACCTTACAAATTTATTACACTTAATGATTAATGTTTAGAAACCTGTTTTGAGGTTTCTTAATAGCAAGAAATACATGGCCACATATTTGTTCTTCCTGCTCCTGCAAAAATACCTAAAATAACATACAAAAAATAATATAAAGGACTTATATTTGGCAATAAATACTATAAAATGATGACAAAATATCAGTATTCAAAGAAACAGCCATCATTTTGAATTATGAAATGTGGAACTTATCTATACAGTTCAGTAAATATACAGGTAAATTGTAGTTTATCCCAATTTGTGATATTTGCTAAATTTTTATTCAACAATGTAGTACATAACTCACTTTTGCATCACTGAGGAAAGATGTTCCCAATAAGGTTTTTTGTTTTTTTGTTTTTTTCATTCTTGCATGGCTTCTCCAATACAAACTATATTTTCTGGAAAAGAGTAGGATTATATCCATAAGTGGAATTATTGATGATATAGATTCACTGACTAGAATACAAAAAAGATTCCAGGGTTAAGTTTATGGAAGAGGCACCAGACATGAAATGTATCTGCGACCTCATCCAGGTGTAAACTACAAATGCTCATAGGAATACAGGTTATCAACAATGTGTCTAATTTTATTAAACAAGACTGTTAAAATATAGAAGTCTCTTTATAGAGTATATAATGAAATGGAGATTGATTGTAAATAATCAATCTGTCCTTCAGATTGTCTCAAATTTTCTCTTGGTAAAGTTCTTAAAACTGTTATTAAATTCATAGTTGAGTTATGTGTTAGTGTGCTACCCAGAATACATCTATATTTTAAAAGACACATTTGAACTGTGTCTTTGGTGATATATTCATAATGAGTGTGAAAGAAAAACTCATGGTTCTGGGAATGAATTTTGAAATACGATGTTTGATAAAGTTTACATTGAAAGGCGATTGTCTTGTTGAAAACAGTGTGTGCCACACTAAAAACCAACTCATATCTGAGCACTTAAAACTGGACATGTTATCTTCAAACCTATTTTTAAAATACTTTAAATAATATTTTAAGTTAGGTTTTGGACTAATCTTTTATATTAAAATAGAAGTAACATTTTATGAATAGTTGCAAGAATAGCTGAATTACATCAAAGAAGATAGAATTTTATGGGCAAAAAAACCCTTAAATATTTGGTGGATGCAATTGAAAAATAAATCGTATAATGTAGTAAGCAGTCAATGATTCGTGAGGTTTTCTTTTTATCAATGACAGTGATTAAGAACACATGTTAAGAAAAAAACAAACACAAAAACTGAACTTGAAACCAGACCTGTGAAACACTAACACAAAGTGAATATTCAGTACTTTGCCTTAGAGATGACGATGATATTCTTATGCTTCTAGACTGAAATAGAGGAAGGGACAGCAGATAGAATAGATATTCGATGAGTCAATCCACATGATATGCCTATATTTTCCTAATATCCAAATGTAACCATTTCTTCATTTTTAAACTTCATATTGAACACAAAAGCCATAAAATGTCTATTTGTCAAAAAAGTACTACTATGTGCAGTATGAATGACAATGATAATATTTGTTATGAATGTATTTTAGAAAGGACATGATGTTTAGGACCGCTAATAAATTAAATAATATAAAATAGCATTTTATACTTACCTTATCCTTTTAAGTATCCTTATCGATGTGTTTCATAATGTATATTAATCGGTAGAGTGTTAAATGCATAAAATGTCATTTAAATAAGAATACTGGATTTATAGTCAATACATTTTTTAAAAAAAATTTATTAAAAAAATGGGAGGCCCATGGAGTGAGTTTTCCGTCCATGGGCAGCAGTAGACGATGGTGGTTTAGAGCATAACTTTCAGAGTCAGATCTGTATTTGAAAATCAGGCCTGCTCTCACTTGCTAGTCATTTCCATTCTCTGAATCCCAGTTCCCTTTTCTGTACAATGGAGATAAAATTACGTACTTCAGACTACTTCAACGAGCGGTATATTATGTAAAACAGAGCGGTATATTATGTAAAACAGAGGACAGCGGTTGGAACTAATAAGAGTTCAATACATTTTAACTTTTTTGAAAAAAGCAACATTGTAGGTTGTCCCAGAATATGTAGGGAGGTGGCACCATGTATGTTGGAATAATTATTCCAAGTAGATGATAATTTGTATACGAGCACAAAAATGATAACAGCCATGTGGTGTAACAGTGTTGCTTATAATTGTACTAAAAATGGAAACTGGGACTTAGTAGAAAAGAATGTGTAATTAAATTGTATTACATTTATTTAAGTAGACAATACGTGAAATGAAAACAAGAGTTCTAACATGGATATATTTCAGATACAATTTTGAGGGTTTTTTTAAAGCAAATTGTTGAATTTTTAAAAAAGCAAATCATGCAGTATAAAAAGTTTGAAAACATCAAAAGTTTGAAAACAGAAAAAACTAAATTGTTTACAGATGGGTGCACATAGAATGAAAATATAAAGAAAAGCTTGGGAAGGATATGTACCGAATTCTGGAAGGACATGTATCTCTCAGTGTATGGAAAAGGAAGGTAAAAACATGCTTTCAACAGCATTTGTAAGGTTTTATTCCTTAAGCTTAGTAATAGAAACATGAAAGTTCATCATATTCCTTTCTTAGCTTTTCTATTGTAATTTTCACTATTAAAAAAAAAGTCAGAGAAAGAAAAATATTTGTACAAAAAGTAATGAGTAGCCAGCCATTCAAGACTGCTGTCTGGAAAGAAAGAAGGATGAAAGGAGGGAAGGAAGGAAGGAAGAAGGAAAAAAGGAAAAGGGGAGGGAGGGAGGAGGGAGGGGAGGGAGGAGGGAGGAAGGGAGGGAGGAAGGAGGGAGGAGGAATTAGATGGAAAATGGTTATTATTTCAACAAAAGAATCATCTTCGTCTTCACTTATCTTGAATCCCCAACCATCATTAATAGTTGATGGACTAGCATTAATAGATGTCCACTTACAGCCTACGGACTGTTCTTATCTGAATTTATCAAATGCTTAATGTAACAATCCTAGGTGAAAGCAGTGAATCTCTCTGCCCTTCTTACAACAAAATAGATATCAATATGGGCTCAGATATAATTGATCCTGTGTTCTGTAAATATTACATTGTTCTATGATATTTTCACGGTGCATAGCAGGGCACTTGTACTCTGCAGCTATATGACAAGCAGGATTTTTTTCCCCCCTTCATATCAGAGCCTCCAAAACAGGCTCCATGGCACCAGGCACAAAGACTATCAATAAACATTCCATCTTTTAATTTTTTTCTTTGTTATTTAATAAAGAAAAGGCGAGGCCGTAATTTTTGACTGTCAAATAGCAAACATTTCGGAAATGATTTCTCTTCTCATGGGTCTTCGATGACCAAGAACTCTCCCTCCTCCAGCCTGTTTGCTCAACCCCAGAGGATAGACTGGAAGCTATGCTAGGGGAGTGTAATTGAGAAACTTGCTGGGCACAGCTACTGGCTTTTCCATTGATCAGACTGCAGGCAACTCGAGAGAATATCTGTGGCTCTTTCTGGCACCTGTGTGTGTCCCCTCCTTGACTGTACCCGTTCATGTTCCCTCCACGTCTTTCCTATCAGCGGTAGTGGCTTGCCGACATACCTGGCAAAATACAGGCCACTCATGTTAGCATACCAGCAGTGCAGCCTGGGTTGCTAGGGAGCTGCCCTCTGAGCATCCCTTGATCTATTTTTAAATTTCCATGCTTGTTTCCTCTCTGAAAAGAAGCAAAGAATAATACCGCTTGGCTTTCTCCTCTCTTAAGAAAAAAGTAACCAACAAGGCTAAGACCTGTTGTGAAGTTAAAAAGCATTTGCTAATTAAGCTTCAGAATGTTACGGTATTTGTGCCCATCTAGTTTCTGCTTAATTAATTTCCAGATAAGGCAGCATCTCAGAAGAGGTAGAAGCAAGTGTCTATAAGGAGTGTAGGTGAAATTTGCCGGTACTCTTTTTTTTTTTAAATCCATTATGAAGCTCTTGAACCACTATTCTTCCAAGCATTTAACAATAACCCATTGTGAGGTGCCCAGAATCCCCCACCACAGGGAATAAATGAGAAATTTGGAGGGCTATTGAACAGTGAGTTTTCACAGCTGATACACAGAAAAGTATTTAGCACAGGTGTTTCGGTAACTGTGAAATACTGAAGAAATTCAGTCTTCTGTGACACTTAGATTCACTGTCTTGTGTGGGATGGAGTCTTATAGAACTTGCAAAATATCTGTAATATAAATAAAAGTAGAAGAAGGAGGACAAAATTAGCTTTTCACAGAACTCCAGAAATTGTTCCTTGTATGGAAAAGTCTTCCTTTTTGGCCATTGGTAGCTAGCAGTTTTCTTGGTATTTTTTTTTTTTCCCAAGTTAAAATGAATCCAATTTCAAATGTTGTTAGTGAATTTTTAAAATGATGTGTTATATGCATGCAGGTGTGGAGAAATCTGGTAGAATAACAAGTGTGCTAGTCTCCATGTGTCAGGATATTTTTTTTCAAGCTTGTAAGAAAAGATTTTTTTTTTCTCCTCCCGTGGCTGCTTTCACCCCTGAACAGCAGCTGATCAGCAAGTGAGGGGCTGATCAGTCTTCAAATTGCAATGCAGGAAGTCAGTTGCACTTTCTAGACCCCATTGGAATATTTAAATGCCACTGTTTGAGAAGACATGAGTTTGGATATTGTGGTTTCTCTGTACATCACTGTGGGTGCGGGGTTCAGGAAAATAGATGTATTTCGAGGGGACTGTTAGTCTATATGTATTTTCAAAAAGCTCTTTTTTTCTCTTTGATAAATGTCATCTAATGTATTTTACCAGATGAGATATTGTTAAAAAATAAAAAAGAAAAGCGTGCATCCATAGGAGAGTTTATATAGAAACCACCAACATCACAATGGCGTTTCTTTATTTAAGACCCACAGTTTAATTTCTGAAATCTGTAGACAACTTTCTGGGGGGCCCCCTCATTACTTAAAACTTTTCATTACTTTTAATAGTCACACACACACACAAAAAAACCGAACAAAAAAAAAAAAACTACAAATGGAGTACTGTTATTCCCATTGTAACAACTGAAAATACTCCAGTTTTCTGAGAGGAATTCATTTGCTCTAGGACAGGAATCACCAACCCCTGGGCTACTGACCAGTACCAGTCTGTGTCCTGCTAGGAACCGGGCCAGACAGCAGGAGGTGAGCAGCGGGCCAGCGAGTGAAGAAGCATCATCTGTATTTGCAGCCACTCCCCAGTGTTAGCATCATCTCAGCTCCCCCTCAGATCATCAGGCATTAGAGTCTCATAGAAGTCCTGGTCCCTGGCACCAATAAGGTTAGGGACCACTGCCCTAGGACATTCCAACCCAGGGCTTTCAGTTCACAGAAGCTACACATTTGACTACTATCCTATGTGATGCCCCTTCTGTGGACACATAGTGCAAATAACTGATGGTAATCTGAATTTATGAAACAGTTTCTCAAAAAAACAAGATATTTTACCAATATGGACCCTTGTAAAGTTGCACATGGGCTAGCTCACTCTTAAGAAACTAGCTAGAGAGAGACGAACTGGCCTTGGGGGTCAGCAAAATGTGGATTTTAATTCTGGTCTCTCCACTGGCTAATCTGACCTGGAGAAGTTAATTCAGTTTTTCCATCTTTAAACTGATGGTAATGTTATTTCCCTAACATGGTGGTTATGAGGGTTAAATGAGATGCTATACACAAAACACTTGGTAGGTAGCATCATTCACTACACAGTAGCTAAAAATTAAGAACTTCCCTGCCAAAGTATAGTGTGGACATTGTAATCACAGACGACTTTAGGACTCTAGGGCTCAATTTTAGTCTTCCAAGTCGAAGGACACATGCTTAGAGGTAGGCTCTGAGCACCAGATCCCACTTACATATTTTCAGTAACAAATGTAAGGACGTAGCGCTAGTTATAGAGGGAAGAAACCAGAAGGGCACAGCATGTAATTGGCATGAACTGCCAGGGACATCTTGAAGTCTGCCCTCTTTTGACCATCTCGTCAGTGTTTTGATGGGCAATGACATTCTTGAAGAGAGAAGAATTGTTCCTTGTTGTCATCTGTTTTTTATGGCTAAGAAATCCTTTAATATCATAAAAGGAAAGATCACCAGTAAGAAATTGGTTTTCGTTTTTTAGGCTACTGTGGCATGGCTTAGAAGCCAGTGACTGACATTCTGAAATCTCATACTGTTGTCCTGGGGAAGAGGAAAACAGGAAAACATTGAGTGTCCTCAGTGAAGTGTGATCTTGCCATTTTTTTCTGGTGCAGACCTATCACGTGTTCTACCTTATCTGGGATGGGCAAAGATTCTAATGTTTCTGCTGCAATGGTCAACTGAAAGGTGCTGAAATAGTCTCTGGGACTTACGTTCTCTCATTTACTGAGTACCTACTATGTGCTCGACACAAAATACTCGATACACAAAATACACAGCGCTATGTACTCTGCACCAAACGCTGCTAGATACCGAGGATACTAATGCCAGTTGGTTCTACCCCAGCTCTTTTGCACGAAAAAACAAACAAACAAACAAAGAACAGGCAGGTAAACAGGAAAATGAGTGTCCTCATTGTTCTCTGATAATATTGCTGAGGGAGGTGGGGGCGGGGGCTGTGATGGACTTGTTCAGTATATGACTGTTATTCACTCGCTTCTCCTCTCTGGCTTCCAAACCAATTGAGAAAAGAATATAGGGGTGAACTAGTGATAAAAGTCAACTTATTACAGTAAAGCCGGGTTGGAGAAGGTGACTAGGACTAGGTGTGTGTTTCTCCCGGCCCCCGTGCCCCACTGGCCAGCCCACATGAACGAATTACTCCCCTGGTCTTCTGCAGAGGAGCGTGGCCACTGCCGTCCGTCCGTCTCCCCAGGCTGGAGCAGAGCGCCCCGGATGGCTCACCGTGTGGCGAAGACAGCCGAGTGTGGGGCTCCAGGCAGCGAGCTCTCAGAGAGAGCCTGGAGGGAAACGGATGTGCAGAAGCACTTTTCCTCTTACGACGAAAGTTGTCACTGTGCCTCACGTGAATGTAAGTGAGAAAGGGGGTTGGAAAGAAGGGCGAATACTTTTCCTCACCCAAGAATCCAAAAGAAGTTGTATTTTGGCTCAAGAAGGAAACATGTTTGGAGGGAAAAATCTGTTTCCCTTACTTACAATCATTGCTTGAGCTGAATCATGAAGAACGAAGAGGAGCCTGCAGCAGCAGATCAGGCAAAGCATTTCAGACGACACAGGTAAAGGGCCTGGCAAGAGGTCCAGGTGAATAAAGGGAAGAGAACAGATTTACTTTCGAGTTTATGTTTACAGCTCCCAGTGGGCTTTACTATCACTGTTTCCTTGCTCTTCATAATAATGTGGACGGATAAAATCATGATAGCAATTGATATTCCTTTTTTAGTGAGCTCAGTTTTATAAAACACTTCACGCAGTATCTTGAATACAATGAATGGATATTAGCTATTAATATTGTTACCACTACAATTATGTTTATTATAGTTACTGTTATTATTTGTATTGCTATTGTTACTGGCAGGTTCCCACAGCTAGTGAGTGACGTAACTAGTAAGCTGCGTTGACTAGTAGGCCATGCAGCTAGTAAGTCCTACAGCTAGTAAGTGGTAGAACCGCGGCTCAGTGCCACGGCATCTAGTGGAGTCCAGGGACTTTCCAAGCACTCTTATGAAGTATGAAGAGACTGCGATTTTCCCCTACTGTATTAGCAGGGTAGGCTGTCACTGTTCCATGGGCCTTGGCACACAAGAAAATAACTTTACTATTCATGGCACAGAAGGAAACAAGGGCTTCACATGCCCAGTGGTGCTCCTCGACCCCAGGTGTCACACGCGAGCTGTGGAATGGCCCAGGTGGATGTGGCCCACACAGCAGGCCAGCATCACAGGAGAAGAATCCAAATCTTAGAAAACTCCCAATTGGATAAGGTGTCGAACCTCCCAACCTTTGTCTGGAGGGAGATGTTATACTGTTTAGCCTGATTAGGAAACAATTGTGCCCTCTGCCCCATCTGCCCCAGAGAAAGACAGGATCTCTGTCTTCCAATGTCATTTGCTACACCATCATCCTTGAAAATGATAGTCCCAAACAAAAATCTCTGTAAAACAAAGAACTGTCTCCCAGTAAACATGTTGACAAAAGTCATATTATATTTTTTAGGCCACTTGGTTAATCTAATGGCAGACAATCTAACACAGAAAGAGCCACCATGGCTGCATCTGATCGACTCAAATAGCAGAGGGATCATAGGCAAGCTTGGTAAGCAGGTTCAATTCACCTGAAACTTTCTTACTATTCTTCCTTTAAAGTACTGGTAGAAGAGACGTTTTCCAGAGAGAAATTCAGCAAAGTCTCAGAGCTCTCAGGCCATGTGTTGCCCAGAAACTCATAGGAACCAGAGTCTTTCCAGAGCTTGGAAAGACGCATGATCATCGTGAGCACCGTCAACTCCAGAAAGGGAGGACAGACGAGTAGATATTACCAGACAGAGACATGGTCAGGAAAAAAGTCACAGTGTTTAGTGGAGGCAGACATGAGACAGTATAATCTCATGGACAAAAGCATAGATTCAAGCACAGAATTCTCTCTTTCTTCCCTCTAGATGCCCAGGTACATGTTTTAATGAATTCTTTAACTTTTAGGAATACACATTTCTGGTTCCCACCTCCAGAATTTCTCATTCAATATGATCAGAAGAATTCCTATTTTGAAAAATTCCCCCAGGTTATTAATGTACAGTAAAGACTGGGAACTGATCTTTTTGGACACATTTTAATATTTGGCTTAATAGATGAATAAGATAAGTGATTTGTAGATAACTGTTTTAGCAACTTACAGTTTAAGAATTACCTTTTTTTGAGGGAAAAAAAAAAGCCCCCCCAAACAAAGTAAGGAGAATTAAATAGTAATCTTCTAAATCTTTTCTCATATTTGGCATTAAGATGTCTTGTTTCATTAAGTATCTACTCTTGGAAACTCTGATGCCTCCTCTTATAAGAACATAGGTTATCATATAAACCTGTGCTACATAGTATAGTTTGGTTTTGTCTTACAGCTTCAGAAATATTCGGCCCCCCTCAACGTACAGGGAAATTCATGTTAGCTTTGCTCATTTGTGGTGCCACTCTCATGCACAACTTCATAATTCATCTTGAGTCTGTCAATTCCACCATCTAATCTCTAATCAAAAATAGGTGCTAGGTTACTCTGGTTGATTGTCAGCATAATCACATGCTAATGTGACTTTCTGTTTTTTTTTCCTGATACCATCATACAATGTCAAGACTCTTTATAACTCTCTTCCATCATTCAGTTTTTTCAAAGAGCAGACCTATCAGGCAGACAACCTATGAGATCGTCTTCCTGTTTTCCAGACTTGCAGATCAAATGCAGCCATGGTGGCTCTAAGACAATTGACTTTGCATAGGCACCTCCAGTTCAATATTAAACCTCATAGAGAGAATTTTCATTCTTCCCCAGTATAAATATTAATATGAAATAAACAGACGGAGCTATATATGGTCCGGAGGAGAGTTCAGAGACTCATTTCAGGACATTATGAAAGAAAACTTGATTTTCCCTGTGGTTGCATTGGTATTGTTTATTACATGTTTTATTAGGAAACTTCTGTGTTGGGTACTGGAATTGTTTTGATATGTTAGAGTTGGTCTAACTAGTATTTTTAAAGAAAAAAAATTAGCGGAAACAGCTCTCTATTTGCAGATGGGAGTGAGACTGAAATGTTTGAAAGAGGTAATAGTCTACTCTGTTTTATACTAGAATGTCATTTATTCAACAAATAATTGAATGCCTCTTAGGACAACAGTGTAATTGGCACTAAGAAATGTACGAAATAATAATCATTGTTTCCTACAGCATTTGTAGCTTAAACACCTCTTTGATATGTATTGTCCTATTTTGTAAAGATGGAGAAAGTATTGCATTTTTCTCTGAGGAGATTATACAATTTGAGGTTGGGGGGTAGAAGGAGCGGGGTAGAGTAAATAATAAATATGGGCTATAAATTAAAGTATAATCTCTTAGCAATCAGAGATTATATAAAACAAAGTACTGCTATGAAATTTATTTGGACTGATAATTCACAAAAATCCAAATCAATCATGGTGAGTGGGCCCAAAATATAAGCTTAGGCTATATGAGATAGTAAGGTAAAAATCACTTCTCTTTAAGATAATACAATTCGATTTGACGAAAAATTTCCTAAGCAGTTTCACTTTCACTCTTAAAGGGCCTCTGCGTTTATGCTTTCCAAGAGGAAAGAGTGGTTCCTGCTCGAAGCTGAATCCTGCTGCTCATCAGCAGTCCTAGCAATGGAATCCCTAATGTGTACTATCAGCTTCTTCTATAACAGATACAGCAAAGGCCAGGGCACATCTGTGATTCCAGGGCAGGCTCAGTATGTAGCACTCATTCCAGCTTCAAAAGAGATGAGGAATAGAACCAGGAAAATGGGTTTTCCAAAAGGTTATCAAAGATTCAAATCAGGATCAATATTTTCTCAAATGTTTAAGCTTTACATAGAAGCTTTACAAGCTTTGTGCAGACAACCACAGATGCTCATCTAATGCCTGTTAAAAGCACCTCAGAAATACATTACTTTTCTGTGTAGTTTTATGTTGCTGTGTAGCAAATTACCTCTAAACTTCACTGGTTATAAATGTGGACCTCTCCGAAGGATTATTCACAACTTAAGATTCCTTCTAAGAGGAAAAGAGAAGCAGGGAGGGAGGTGGGAGTGAGGGGGTGGGAGGAGAGAGAGAGAGAGAGAGATATCACAATTTTTTTACTGTAATCTCTGAAGTACCACTGTATCACTTTGATCTTATTCTATTAGAAGTGAATAGCTAGGTCCAGCTCACACTCAGAGTCAGTTAAACAGAGGGATTTATACAAGGCATGAATACCATGAGGTAGGGTCGTTGGGGGGCCATATCAGAGGATGCCTACCACATGTAGAAATATAATCTAATCCAACATCTCATTTTATCTCCAAGAAAACTGAGGTGCAACATGGTTAATTGTCCAGTACGGCAGAGCCCAGCGCTCTTGTTCAAGAGTCTAAATATACTGATCCAGTCCAAACCTCTGTAATAAAAGAAAGGCAGGAATGGACAGGGAAGGAAATGTAGAAGCTATTTTTTACCACAGGGGTCTTCAAACTATGTACACAAGGTGGGTGGGCTTGAGATGGCTCATCCAGCCCTTCAACTGGAAAAAAACATGTTTGAATTCATTTCGTATATTGGTCTTTCTTGTAAGATGGCTTTTAAATAATTCTGATGCTCAAAAATAACTTGAAAATAACTGTTATTCATGAACTTTATTTGACAAAGTTTTTCAGGTTTAATCCTAGAGCTGAAAATATACTATGATCATATTTATGCATTTTTTTTCTGACCCTTACGTCATTTTATCTAGAAATTATTTTTGCTACTCATAAAGATTTTTAGTAATTAGTTTTTCTGTAAAGCTCAGTATGTATGAAAAAGTCAGTTTTTTAAATCCTTTTTATCAACAATTTAATTAAGACAATTCAAAGTATATCTTTTTGAATTGTTTTCTCACATCGCATTGAGTCCATTGGAGACACTTGTTGGGACCAGCGATATATCCTTGAATAAACTTTTGTCATCTAGTAAAAAAATGCTGGGTGAATAATTAGTTTAAGCACCTATTACATATAACTAAGTCTTTCATATATTTCTGTCAAAATCATTTTATATCCTGTCACATACACATATAAAACAACTGCAAACCTCAGGAAGACACAACCAAAAAAGAAAACTTCATGGGAGGCCTTTTGCAATTTTTTTTATTCTTTTGCAAATTTCTGAAACTTGCCTGGAGATGGAATTTTTTTTTTTAAATACATCATCTCAACATTCCATTTTTTTTTTAACTGCTTTCTTCTTTTTTTACCTAATATTTTATAGACCCTTTTTAATGTCTCTAAAAACACATTAAGTGGTAGTTATAAAATATTCATAGGGATGTAAAGTATAGCAGAAGAAATATAATATTGTAGTAAGTATGTGTGGTGTCAGATGGGTACTAGATTTAACAGGGTGATCACTTTATAGGTTATATAAATGTCTAATCACTATGTTGTACACTTGAAACTAATATAAAATTATATGTCAACTGTAATTAAAATTGTAAAAAATATATATTTAAAAAACATTTAGATCACTTTAGTCTCTCATTGTCACTTAGAATGTTTCCAACTTTAAAATTTGTTATAAGCATCACTGTAAAGGCTATCCATGTACATTTATCTGTGACCCCTTCTCTGAGTATCTCCTTCCAGTAAATTTCTAGGAGTGGAGTTCTAAGTGAAAGTGCATAAAGTCTTTGGGTAAAAATCACGAAATTGCCCTTGAGAAATTTTGCATTCTGAGGAGCAGATTAAGAGAATAGAGAAACCTAAATATAGGTTTCTACAACAGCCTTTCTTTGTGACAGCCCTTTTGTTTAGCTTTTCTATATGTCACCATTTTATGAGAGGATGGAAACTTGGGTAGTAGGAAAATAGAAACTCTGGTTTGTGTCTCGATGCCCAAGGGGTCCGAGTGGATCCTACAGTTGGCCAAACACACTCTTGCATCCTAATCACCTATGTATTACAGTAAGGAAAGATAGTGCTCTATTTTGCTCGCTGTCTCTCCCATCCATTCCTATAACACATCACTTTAGGAAGTATTAAAAAATATATCACATTTACAGGGGAGCAGGGGAACTCATTGATTTTTCTGAAAGCAATTTGTTAATTAACATCAAAGGAATGAAATCTGACTTGCATAGCCTAGTGAGTGGCATTTTTCCATAGTCCTGGTTGCTATGGTGATGAAGGAAACTCGTTTGTTCTGGGTCACTCCTAAATTTGTGCATGAAAGCATAAGAGATTATTCCTGTCTAATCAAGTTATATGGAAAAGTTGAAGGGGAGGTGCTGTGTTTTACAGCATCAGCTCTCAACAGAATAAAACACAATAGCTGAGAAAAGGGGATTGTATTTCCCTTTTAAAAATAGAGCTGAGAATTTCTAACTGACCCCAAAGCCTCTTCTGGCAAAATACCATTTCTCTCCACTCCCCTCTACCCCACACACTAATATGAGGAATGTGGAATCACGTTTCTTAAAGGGAATTAGAGTACATATTGAAAAACTCTACAACCCGACTTTGCATAATGAATAAGGAGTAGGGTGTGCATTCATTAAACAATTTTACTTTTGAACTTAAATTCTACAATGTGTCAAATGCCTCACTAGCTCTGCACTGCCAGGAAGCCAAGTCGTGTTACGATTAACGTAATTGGGAAAGCTGGAATCAAGAAGGAATGGCTCACCTCTTTTTTTACCAGATGTCTTGGCCCCTGTGGTGTATCGATTTAGGCATGTCTTGTACATTCCTCTGCCTGCCCAACACCTCACTTGCTCCTTAAGCTGATGTTAGATCTCTGTGTCATTAGTAAACTTGCTCCATTAGCCCGAACATTATTTTTGTAAAAGATTGTGTGGCTTCATTATATTTTGATTTTCATTTATACAAAGTTTTCTTTCATTTTTCCCCCAAGATGTGAATTCAAATCTTTGTTGTCATTTCTTAACTCTGTAATTTGGGAAAATCCCTTAGCATTTCGAAATTTAAGTCTTCTTATCTACAAAGTGAGTATAATAAGATTTATCTGTACAGGGTTGATTTAAGGTTTCCTCCATATTAGTCATCTACTGCAGCGTAGCAAATTATGCTGACATTTAGCAGCTTAAAACAGCAAACATTTATTATGTCACACAGTTTTCAAGGGTCAGGAAGAAAAGAGCAATTTAGTTGGGTGATTCTGGCTTAGAATCTTTGATGAAATTGCAGTCAGACATCAGTCACAGGTCCAGTCATCTGGAGACTCGACTGAGGCTGGAGATTCTGTTGCCAAGCTCACTCGTGGTTATTGGAAAGCTCCAATTTCATGTTGGCTGTTGGCCTGAGGATGCTGTTCTCCATCATGTGTAGCCTCTGGCTTCCCCCAGAATGAGTATCCAATAAGAAAAGAGTGAGAGCACAAGAACAAGCCACAGTCCTTTTTATAACCTAATCTCAGATATGGCACCCCATCATCCTTGCTATAAACAAGCTACTGATACCCAAGGAGCTCAACAAGCCCACACTCAAGGAAAAGAAAATTAAGCTCTATTTCTTGAAGAGGTGACTATTGAAGAACTTGTGGGTAGATTTGTAAAACCACCAAGTCTTCCCTAGTTCACAATTTACATTCATCTCACATGCAAAATGTGTACTCCCTTTCAAGGGTCCTCAAAACCTCATCCCACTGCAGCCTTACCTCACACTCCAGAATCTCCTCATCTAATTTGAGGCCAGGGATGGATCAGACTCTTAGGGTTAAGTTTCTTAAGCACGGCCCCTTGAGTCAGTTCCTCTGTACTTATGAAACTAAGGCATACGCTATCTGCTCTCAACAAGCACAATATACATATTCATATATTGCTTGGATGGGCCTAGGGTAACCACTCTAGGCATTCTTGCCCCAAATGGGTGAAAATTGGAGACACAAAAATGTCATCTATCTATAGCTATTGTGAAATCCAGCAGGGCAAATGTCAGTAGTCACTGGTAAGTTCCCAGGGCCTAGGAATAATTGTCCATGGCTCTCAGATCCACCACCTCATCTCTTAGTTCTCCTTCCTCCTTCCTTTTCTGTGACGTTTGCAACTGAGTAGTTTTTTCAACCTGCTTTCCGCCAGAGAGTTTTGGAGGTTCAAGGGCCTCTTTTCATTTTGTGTCATCTCCATCCTTTTCAGTTCTAGCTAATAATGTTTCTACATATATAATTCATGTAAAAACCTAGGTGTGAATCCTGTTGAGGATCACTGTATTAGACAAAAGCCACAACCCTGATTTTCTCAAGATAAGCCCTTCTCTACCTTAGGACTCTGCAGAGACTATTGAAGGACAATACCCTCAAGATCCTTAGAGCCCCTGTTGTCTGATGGGAAGATCTGTAAGACAGTTGATATCTTTAGTGAGTCTTTTATCTGATCAAAAGGAACTTTGAGGCAACACTATAGCTCTTTTCAAGGTCTTATGAAATAATTTTACAGTCAAACCGTCGGCTTCATATTTAGACTAGTTTTCCTGTATATGCTCTTTGCTGAGAAGTTCATTTCTTAATTTTATAATTGTTTGCTATCTGGAATGTCGGAGAATTTTGAAAACCATCAAGTCCTCGTTTCCTCAAGCATTATAGTCTTTCCTTTATTTTTCTCCTCTCTCATGTTACTATAAGGAACAGGAAGAAACCGGGCAGTACCCTAAACAACTTTCTTAGAAGTTGCGAGGTTGAAGTCAACTGTCGGCTATAACTCCAGTCATCTCAAGGTTTGAGTGGGGCTGGAGGATTCACTTACAAGTTTCCTCATACAGTCATTGGCAGATTTTAATGCCCTGGCTCCCTGTGGCAGTTGGGTTTTCCTGGATCAAGCGATTTGAGACAGAGAGACCTAGAGTGGGAGAGTGAATAGAGCACCTGAATCGAAGCTGTAGCCTTTTTGTGCCTAATCTTGGAATAGCATACCATCACTTCCATCATATTTTCTTCATTAGAAGCTAGTTATAAATCCAGCCTACACAGAGGAGGAGAATTAAGCTCTACCTCTGAAAAGGGGGAGTATCAAATAATTTTTGGACATATTTGAAAAAACACCATTCCCTATACTTGTGGACCGAATTGTGTGCTTCCCCAAATCATATGTTAAAGCCCCGACCCCCAACATGACTGTATGAATTTGGAGATAGGGTCTTTAAAGAGGTAGTTAAGGTTAAATGAAGTTGTAATGGTGGGACCCTAATACTATATATAGAACTGATGTCCTTATAAGAAGAGGAAGAAACACCAAATCTCCTCCTCCCTCCCCTGCCTCCTCCCTTTCCCCTTCCACCCCCTGATCCCTCTCTCTTCCTGCACAAAGAACAGACCATGTGAGGACACATCGAGAAGCTAAGCAGAGTGGCTGCACCAGAAACCAGCCCTGCTGGTAATTCGATAAATTTATGTTGATTATGCCACCAGCTTGTAGTATGTTGTTACGGCAGCCTGAGCCGACTGATGCATTAACAAAGCACTGCTAAAGTAAGAATGGGGAAGTCAAACCTCTGTGGGTCGTACAACCCAGCACCAAATCCACCATGTGTGAAACATTTATCTGCAGATTTTCATTTGTAAACTTCATGGAAATATTATACATTATGCGAGATCAAGTAAAATTGATGTTCTGTAGCAATGTGCTGTTGTTATACTGTGCTAGCTTTGAGTAAAAGACCTATTACACATAGTAGGTGTGCAATAAACAGTACTTTTTTTGAATTAAAGATAGGCATTTTTCTATATCAGTTATTCTAACCTGCATACAAACCCCATGAGGAATAATACTATTATCCCTGCTTTACAACTGAGAAACTTGACTTCAGAAAAGTCAGTGGATTTATCTCTTGTTGGCATCCCAATAAGTAACAGAACTGGACGTATAGTATCAAAACTGTGTTCTTTGCTATACAAAGCTGCCTTTCTAAAGAGGTTACACTAATATTTCAAAACAACTCACTTTTTGGAAAATTGACATTTTAAATAGTAAAACTTTAGGACCCTCCAGTGACAAAAACCACAAGTAAAAAACCCAGTACAAGTTATTTTACTTTATAGAGTCTTCGATTACATGAGATTCATGCATTTTTACTGCAAAGATAGCAAGCTTTACATAGTAGCGCACTTTCGAAATAGAAAAGAACATAGGCATTTATTCATTCAACATTGCTTGTATACTCACACCCTGCAAGACAGAGCATTAGTTTATTTCGGAGGTTTAAAAGAAGACGAGGGCACTGAATATCTCTGGAATGTATAATCTGGTAAAGGAAATTAGGTATGAGCACAAAAAATAACCACGAGTGTATCAGTTATGATCACCATAGTAATGCTGCATAACAAACCACTCCAAAACTCAGTGACCTATAATAGCAATATTTTATTCTTGCTCACTTGTCTGTAGGTTGCCTAGGCAGGTGTTGGCTGACTTTGTTCTTTGCTTGGCCTGGCACAAAGTGATTGTGTAAAGGTTTGCTTCAAGTATCTCTCATCCTCCCTGATACAGTGCGCTAGCCAGAGCATGTTCTTCTCATGTGATGGCAGAAGCATAAGAGAGACAAACAAAAACCTCCAATACCTAAACTGTAGACATATTCCAATGGCAAAAGAAGTCACACAGTCAAATTCACCATTAATGGGGTGAGAAAATAGACTTTGTCTTTAATGAAGGAATGACAAAGTCACATAGCAAAAGACATGGATACAGAGAAGGGTATCTTTGTATTTCGAGACTTAGAATAATAATACAATTTATCACAATAAGTGACATTGTACGATAAATTCCTTAAGAAGCATCTAAAAAGGAGGAGTGAGTCATGGTCAGAATCTTCAGACCTTACTTTAAACTTATTGCCTTCTCTTATTAAATGTGAATTAATTGTTTAACCTTTTGGTGCCTCAGTTTCCTCATCTTAGCAATGATTTTTGTAAAGATTAAATCTGATCACATCATGGAAATAAATACTAGTGTCTCACACATAGGGAGAACTCAATAAAAGAAGAAATTACAAGATTAGAGCTGTGAGAATTCATATTCTACTGAAGGAATGAAGACATCCATTTATGAAACAACTAGAGAATGATTAACAGCAAACTCTAAGAATAAAAAGCATATAGAATTCCATCCATGCGGAGAGGGCTTAGGAAAATTATCTTTATCCATGTAGAATGTTGGTTACCAAGTGAATAACTTTAGTTCTCTCTTAATTCTTAACAATTTCAGGAGAACACGCATACATTTCCATTCATCTTAACTGTTTATAAGATATTCTGGCAGTGAAATGACATGGTTGTCATGGAAGCAATCAGGAATCAGAACTCAGGAGAATACAGGCAGCTGACCAGGGCTCATTTTTACAATACAATTTTTTTTTCTTCTTTACAATAAGTCACTTGTGAAGGAACTTGTCTATCAGAATTTTCATTTTGTGATTCCAACTCAAATTTATTAAACAAATACAGTCCCATAACTGTTTAAAACAGACACACACACACACACACACACACACACACACACATACTTTATATCAGTATGTGTCTTAAACATTTTTGTACATTTTAGGTATGGCTAATTATCATTCCCTCATTACCTTGGCTAAGTCTAGAATTTTTCTTTTATTCTGAGTATTGATACTAAAACCCAACCCAAGAATCCTTTATATTCAAGTTTTCTTCCTCATTGGGTAAAATCTCTAAAAGAATTGCCAGTTCATTTGAGGAGGCAAATATACATATTCAAAAAATAACTGTTCAAGAAATCAGGTAAGCATATTTAGAAGGAATTATGCTCACTCAATTCCCGTATGTGCCTTTCTATGCATTCTAGCTACACCTCCTTCATTTATTTTTAACTTTAAGTATTTGAAAAGACTGTTTTCAAAGGTGTCATCTTTATTTGTTCTACCCAAACTATTTATTTCAGTTCAATTTAGCAGTGATCAAAAGATGCTCTAATTGTGGAAGGACTGTGCTAGACGCTTTGGAAGGTGCAAAATAAAATGACACCATGTTTACCCACAGAGGTTTTAGCACAGGGGAGTCACAAAAACTATTTATTGTTTCATCCATTACAAGGAAGAATGGAATTCGTATGTTTCTTCCTCTAAAGGAAGACGTCACAAAGTAAATGGCATCTCTTAATTGATGACTAGAATTTCATTAAGGAAACACAAAGTGGAGGAAAAGTACTCTAAAAATAAATTTATGGAGATGTCTTGTAGGCCTTTGGAACTTTGTATCTTAGACTTTGGTGAAAGACCAAGGCTGGAAATGGAGCTATGGAAGTTGTAAGAATATTGGTGTTATTTGAAGCCATATATAGAGAGCCATAGATAGAGACATTATGAACAGAAGGAAAAAAAAAAAAAAAAAAAAAAAAAAAAAAAAAGAAATCATCAGGTATGGACAGAAAAAAAAATCAGCACGGACTAAGAAATTATCTCAATGTTTAATAAGGGGAGTGCAGTGTCCTCAGAAATGAGGGAATATGAAATTCAAAAGAAAAATCGATCGTAGAATAAATGAGTACTATGAAGAGGCTGTTGGTGAAAATTAATTATCTTACTGGAGAAAGAATTTTTCTTATGAGTCATAAGAAAATAAAGGAGTCATAAGGAAATAAAAAACGGGCAAGTGAACACATAGTAAAATTTTTAAAAGAATAGGAGAGAAGTTGAAGAAGTCCATATTGAAAAGTCTTAGTGTGATTATTTTATTGAATGATCTGGATCTAGTTGAAGTCAGGTAGTGAGTTTATTCTTTCTCTCACTAATCCTTAAACTGGATCCCTACACTCATTCTCTCATTATCTGGATGAAATCTCAGGCAGATACCACAGCTTTTTTGAACTCTTTAATTCCCAGTAACACCCTTATTTTGCCAGATGAATAGTCCCAACCAATGTAATATTTAATCTCAAAAGGCATTCAATTTAAAATGGTCTCAAAAATAAATAGATAATAAAATAATAAAATAAAATAAAGTAAAATAAAATAAAATAAAATAAAATGGTCTCTACTCCCACAGCTCAGGCTTACTTCAGGCTTAGACGCTTGCAGTGGGAAGGGATGCATGCATTTCTTCTTCTCTCTCCCTATTCACACGTCCCTCCCCCACTTCCTATTTATAGTTCACTCCTCCAGGATCTAGTTAGGTAAAGAGTGAAATAAGAGAGAAATCTGCTCAGTTTCTGTGACTGGAATAGTTGTCATCTACTTTCCTTATCTTTTCAAGATACATGGACAATTTCAGTCTCCATGTTTCTTTTGTTGAGTTTCTCAAGAAAGAATCTTTCATTGAGTTTCTCAAAGATACTCCCACTGGAAAGCATAATTGCAGCTTCTGTAACCCAGGCAGGGCTTCTAGTCTGGCCAGTTGCTTTTAATTCCACCCTTATCCTCTGGCCTCTTGGTTGTCCACTTCTCTGCTGGATCACTTCATCCCTCCATGCAGTTCTTCAGTTGCCCCTAGGTTGGCTCTCTATCTTGAGGGCCATTTTATTCCTCAGGAAGTGAGCACCATTCCCAGCTGTTGGTGGAGCGATGCTTTTCTCTTGGGACAGGTCAGATGGCAAAACTTAGGTCCCCTGATACCAGGGATATATATTAAGGTCACTTTGGGCTTCTTTTGAAAAAAAAAAAAACATCATTGTATAAAGTAAGGAGCAAGGACAGGATGTGACGGTATTTCGACAATTTCTCTCCAGTGAAGTTCCCTCAGGACCTCTTATACCTCAATGTCTTATACATTCAAAAGTAGTGATGGGCCTATGCTAGCAGAATTGGTTTTGAGCCATCTCCTTTGCAAGTCCTGTGTAGCTGGTTTAGCAACTCTCTTTAGAATGGAGGAGTATTTGGCAACTATTGTGCTATTCTCAGCCAAAAACCTATGCAGAAATTTCAAGACAACAGGAAGAGTCGAATTTAACATCCTGATACATTAGTAAAATGGGAGATTAGATCATTTGTTGAGCCTGAACCAGGGCATTTAGGGAATTTTGTGGTTAATAAAAGAGAAACAGGGACAACAGTAAATGAGGTAGACAGTCAATTAGCAATGAGGAAAAGATTTGGTAAATAACAATTGGAAGGCTTGATAACATCAGTAAAAACTACAAGCCATCAATATAGTTATGGGAATTTTGCTGTTGTAAATCAGTAACACGGAAGCAAAATATAAAAAAAGGAATAGATAATGTGATCCAATGACGATGACAGACAAACATTTTGCAGCATAAGATGGTATTAATCAATACTTAGAACCTACAAAAGAAGCCAGACTAGGTAGAAAGGGAATAACAATGACATGAACCATCCATTAAGCACTTTCTCTGTGCCAAGGAGTTGTTAAGATCTTTAATGCATATTATTCTGTTTCACAGAAAAAGAAAGGGAGTCTCAGGATAAGTTAAGTAATTTTGCCTTAAAGTCATACTCTTAAGTGGAGTGTGGGGTTTGAACTCAGATCTGTCCTACATAGAGTTGACATTAAAATGTGAATCAAGAGTTCAAGTAGAGTACAAATAGACTTGGATATGAATGGTTATATGGATCCAAATGAAAGGACGAGTGTGGTTAGTAATGATGGCAGCCTGTCAATCAAGAATAAAAATTTAAAGTTACTCTCGTAGGATTCTAATGAAGTGCAAGTGTGGCTGTGCAAACAGGTTGCCCCAGTGACATGGAGCTGAAGGTCACTGGAGAAGAAATAAACCGAACAACTGATTCACTAGGGTGTTGTTTTCTTGATTCTCGTGAATGATTTATCCATCTAAGCTAAAAGTGGAGGATAAGGAGCAAAGTGGAGAATCTGTGATCTAGGGAATAAAAATATCAAAGAATGTTGGGGAAATGCCATGGAAGTAGGAAATACATGATGGCCAAATGAAAAAATTAAATGGCATGGGCTTCATAAAGAGCTGGAATTATCGAATGAAAGGAATGGCATAAAGAATAGGAAGGTGGCAGTGGGAAGTAAGTGCAATTCAGCACTGACTCCTGACTCTAAGGTCTGAGAAAAGGAGTTGCCGCTAGAAAAAAAAAATTGTGCAGGATACATGGTTTTCAAGGAATGACAGCAGAAGACCACTCTCTACAGTTTCCACTTTCTCAGAGAGGCCTTTCCTTGCCACCTAATCTAAAGTAACTCCTTCCTCCAATAATTCTCCATCACATCAGCCTCTTTTAATTTTCTCCTGGTACTTATTATTATGTAAAACTGCTCATTTGTTTATTCGTTCATCACTAACATATGAGCAACATGAGGGCAGGGACTCCATCATGGAAAACAGAGCCTGGCCCGTAGTAGGTGCTCAATAAATATGTGTTTGATGAGCGCATGAGTCGGAGTGAATGTTTGAGGAAAACCTTGAGAGTGAGTTCAAACTTTTAAACAGCAGAATAGGAGTATCAAAGGGGAGAAGCAGAAAAGGTGGTCAGTGTACGTCAAGAAGAATGGGCTTCAAATAGGTAGAGGAAGCATTTAGTGAAATATAAATTACACCCAACTAGAGAAGTTTAACTTTTATCGGTTAATGGAAATCCCCTGAATAATGGAGGTAGAGAGCCAAGAAGGAACAAGTTGTTGCAGGATCAAGTTCATTGTGAGGAGATAATTGGATTATAGGACTCAATTTCTCAGACATCTTTGGGACTTGAGTGAACCATGAATTCTTTACCACCTCTGATTCTACCTGACTTCAGTTGCGACTGCTAAAGAACGTAGTAAGGATGCCGAATATGATCCCTTCTTGTTCTCATTCCTTTTATATTTATCATGTTTCTGTTAAAATTATAAAATGATTCTTTGATTAGTGGCAAAGAGTAGACTTTTTCGGTAAAGTGGAATGTTAATGTTATTCCATAAATAATTGGAATAATTTAAGATAAGAAAGCTACTATTGGAGAAGAATATAGGTGAGGATCACCCACAAAATATAAGGTTTCAAATATAAGGAGAAAATGGGCTCTTTAGGGTATGATTATTTCACAGTGTTCAAGTTTAAAACAGGTAGGGAAATCAGAGAATGGAGGCAAGCAGAGAGCTGAGGAAGCCGGAGTTGTTTTCATCTACATTGAAGACAAACTGGAATTTGGATTAAATGAACAGTATAATTGTTACTATACACCAGATTTGCTTAGGGTTCTGTGCTGAAGTTAACCAGAAACAACCTCCAGAATACGAATCTGGAATGGCTACTTGGCCTTTTGTTTCAAAGGAGTGAGGTGGTCTGAGAAAACCTCATGAATTCCCTATAGAACTTTCCAAGAGAGTCTATTCTTATGATAGTCTATACAAATCAAGCAAAATAGACAAGGTCCTGCAGTTTGCATTGATATCTTATTTAGACCTAAATCGACTAGAGAAAAGAAAATCACCCAAATGCTTTAAAAAATTGATTCTCTAAATTCTGGCTAAATAGTTTGGAATGGTTATTTATCCTAGTGTATTAGTACTCATTAGATAAAACACAGGAATTGCCAGAGAGGATTAGCAGGAGTTCTATTTGTTTGTTTGTTTACATTTCCTTACTGGGACTTATAAATTCAGCCGCAAAGAAGGAGGGATACAGCAGTGTCTGATCTGAAAGGAAATTAATTTAAATATTGGAAAACGAGGGATTTGATAAATGAACCAGATTAAAAGTTTGAACAAACAGGAGAATTTCAGAGAACAAACATAAAATTTAAAAACATGGTAATGCAAGAAGTCTCATTATCTTTATAGTCTACTTATAAGAACCTAAAAGGAGCTCTTACAAAGCCCCAGGAGGCCAAGGTGCCATCACTGTGTGTCTGTGACAATGGAGGCTGTATGGTTTAATGGTTAAGACTGCTGTACTCTTTAGTTAGATTTCTGGGTTCATAACCCATCCAGATCACTTTTTAGCAAGACTTGGGCAAATTACTTTGTATCTCTGAATCTTGTTTTCTCATCTTTGAAATACAGATAATAATAGAATCCACCTCATAAGGTTTTTATGAGGAACAAATGAGAGCATGCTTAGAATGATATCTGGCTTTCCATAAATATTAATTATTATTTATCATCATCATCATCATAATTTCTGGCATCTATTACATTGTCTGACACATGGCAGACAGTAAATGACCGACTAAGTGAACGAATGCTAGACAAAATGAGCATTTCTATCTCTTGTTATTATATTTAAAGTCTACCCTGAGGGGCTAAAATTGGGCCACAAACTTGGTGTCTACATGGTTCAGTCAAGGCACATAAATGAGTAAAGCATGCTCAATATAAAAAAAAAAAAAAAGAAAAAGAAATAAGTCCTTTTATTTTCTCACTGGATAGGTATCTGGGCACTGAGAAGTATTTATGTACTCTCAGTAAAAGAACAGCTCAAACACTGATAATGGCAACTGGATACTCTTATGTGTCAGAGATGCAATAGGGAGTGGTGGGGCTTGTGGCAATTTGGAGATTCCAGAACCTTGTAGAGTAGCCTCTGCACAGTTTCAGCTGATTGTTGCATTCCAGAATGCAAACTTAGTGTTGCCAATTCTTTGATTTTTTCAGAAGGACCTGGAAACTTTTTTTTTTTTTTTTTTTTTTTTGACATGTTGCCTCAATAGTATTTGTAGATATTGCTTGTCTTTTAAACACTGGGCAGGCTAAACATTCTATGACCACACACTGATTCTCTAGTGCAAGGGCCTCTAGGTGGGAGAGTAACTTCTTAAAATGCAAATCCCCCTAGAATGCATAGCCCCTAACAACATTGTTATCAGCAAATGTCACTAGAGAGAGGACTAAGGGGTGAGAACACCTGGGGGAGTTAAGATAAAAGGAGGGGCGGGAGGAAGCCAGAGGCAAAACCTGCTAACTTTATCATTTCAGCTAAAACTGGTCACAATACAGAGAACTGGAGGAAAATGAGAGGCTATTTTTGAGTGATCATGAAGGGAGGGTTAAGGAGACTATTCCAAAGTAAGAGTTCTTGGGAAAAAATGAATAAATTAAAAATTAAAAATGCTGTTTTCCAGTCAACAGAAACAGTGAGTGGCAGTTCTTTTTTAAAATCTCCCACTTATAAATACAGTGTTGTTTTCCATTTACCTCCATCTATCTCATTTTTGTTTCTTAGAGACCCAAATATCTCAGTGCTTTTTGATTTGTGAGACATTTGGGAAAACTGAGAATTCTCTATACCACAGCTGAACACATTTTTGTTCTGCCTGAGCTTGCTGCTCTTGTCATTGATAATGGCCTTGTCCATATATTTGCAGAATATCTGCCTTTGATTTTGAATTACACTTTGAAATGTATCTGGAAGTGCCCTTCACTGCAAAAGTTGGCCATGTCCCTGCTTCTGGGTACTGGTTCCCTGCCATTGTCCACGTCATTGATTTAGGACTCATTGCATTTAATTCTCTATTCAAAGAGAGCCATGCCATAAAACAGAAATAGACGGTACAATCATGGCCCTTTAGGAGCTTAAAATCTAGTAGAGAAGACAAAACATTAAACAATAGCAATGTATGATACTCCCTATAATATTATAGTATGTTAGTATATATAATATGCTATAGCATAGTGCGTGTTTATAGTACTCCATATACAGTATATAGTACTGCTGAAAAGTATTGCCTTGCAAGTAGAAAAGCCAGGGCTGAAATCTGATACCTCCATTGACCAACTGGTTGGCTTTACGATTATCCGTAAAAATGGGATAAAGGTACTTACTTCCCAAATAACTGAGGATGAAAAGAAATAGTGTTTATTCAGGAATTAGCATACAGTGCCTAGTGTATTGTAAGTGCTCCCAAAACACAGAAAATAAAGTGTTACTTGCTTTCAGGTAGTTTATAATCTGGTTACTTACAAAATACATGTCATGTAAAAATTTAAATAGCAATTTCATTGCTACCAAACTCTGGAATATAGTTAATGCAATGTCTCAAGTCAATAGATAACTTATAAATGATAAAGAGATGTTTCTCAGGGTTGCTATATGGAGTATTAAGGTCTGTTAAATTATATATACTTAAAAATAGTTGTTTGAGGAATAACATACATATAGGAAATTGTGTGAACCTTAAGTGTACAGCTCAATGGATTTTTTTTCATATGTGTATACACTCATGTAACTACCTTCAGTGAAAGTACAGATCATTTCCATCACAGTAGAAATTTTGTTGCCCGTTTCCTGTCTGTATCCTGTGACCTCCATCCCTAATTAATACTCTGTCCTAATTTATTATACTGATTTCAGTCATCAAAGATTAGTTTCACCTTTTCTTAACTCCATATAAATGGAATTATTCAGTATGTATTTTTTTGTATATGGTTTCTTTTGCTCAACCTTTTTTTTTCTGTGATGGTCATCCATAATCAGTGTGTGAAAGTTCACATTGCTTCACATCCTCACCAACACTTGATATTTCCAATTTTTAAATTTAGACATTCCGGGGAGGATATATTAGTACTCATTTGTGGTTTTGATTTGTTTTACTCTTATGTCCAAGGATGTTGTACTCTTATGTCATATTCTTAATGGCCATTTGTATATACTTTCTCTTTTCTGAAGTAGCTGTTCAAGTCTCTTGCCCATTTTAAAAATTGCTTATTTGATTGTTTTTTTCCTTATGGATTTTCTTTCTTATCTCCTAGATATAATTGAGAATATATTTTATTAGTTTGTGGCCTGCCTTTTTACTCTCGATGGTTCTCTGAAAAGAATTCTTAATTACATTGAATTTTAGCTTATTAATTTTTTTTATGATTCTTTTTCTGTGTGTGTGAACTTCAGGAATCTTTGCTTATCTAAGTAGTCCAGATGATATTTTGATTCTTTTGATATTTTTTGAGATTGGCTATTTTGGAACACCGAGGATTAAAGATCTGTCAAATGTTTGTACATACATGCTATTCCCAATCAAAAGATTTATCTAACATATATCAGATCTTTTACTACTATTTCCGGTCCTTTAATTTGAAAGTGAGAGTTTTCCATTATTGGAATAGCTCTAACTCTTAGGGCTGGTTTGCCACTCAATAATTCTGGACTGGTCTTAAATATACTTTATCTACAGCCCACAACCCATGGCTGAGACATTATCTAGAATAATTGTAGACATTTCCAATTCTCAGAGGGAAATAAATGTTTCTGCTTTTTTTTTTTATTTTTGTTAAATAAATGCATTTATTCTAAAACTGAAATTCTCCACAGGTGACTGCATATTACATCATCAAGACTCTGTCCTTTGATTCCATCCTCCAGATTTTTCTAAATGTTTAGAGAACATCTGTGACCAAGAGGGGCTCGGCTTTATTTTAATTATTTTCACCAGGACAGAAATTATAGGACCATGTGACTCTAACTCCAACTTCCTTTTAACTTACATGAAATACCAAGGGACAGATTTTTCCCTAATCCATGGAGGAAGACTCACAGTAGATTCCTTAATAAAAAAGTTTGAAATAATTTATTTGAAAATATTATTCTCCCTTATAGCTTAACTTTCCATGTTAATGGAGGATTGGAATTTCAATCACTATATTAGTGTGCTGTATAACAAAGTACCACAGACTGAGTGGCCTAAACAACAGAAATTTATTATCTCTCAGCTCTGGAAGCTAAAGGTCCAAGATGAAGCTGTTGGCAGGTGTGGCTTCTTCTGAGGCCTCTCTCCTTGGCTCGTGGATGGCCACCTTCTCTCTGTGTTCTCACATGGTCTCTCCTCTGTGCTGGGTGAGCCCTGCTGTCTCCTTGCGTGTGTAAAGTCCCACTTCTTGTAAGCACATCAGTCAGACTTGATTAGGACCCATCCTAACAGCCTTATTTTTTTAACTTAATTACCTTTAAAAGACCCTATCTCTAAATATAGTCACATTTGGAGGGTCTGGAGGTTAGATCTTCAACATGAATTTTGAAGGAGACACAGTTTATTTATTAGCCCATAACAATCACTGTTGTATATTTTAGAAGACGATGATAAGGAAAAGTGCCACATTAGAAAACAGAGGTTATGTTCAGCAATCTGCATATATACATTTGTCACAGAAGCCGAGGGTTCAATTAAAAGAGTAGACGTGGAAACCCAAAAAAACAACATTATCTCCATGTGCAAATGAGTAGAGAGTAGACTGAAGAGATAAATGCTGAGGAGACCCAGTTTGGGGTTACGCATCGAGTCAAGAGGGATTATAAATGAAGATTTTCTCACTGAGGAGATTTCGTAGTAGATTTTGAAGGAGATCAAGACCATGGGTTTTTTGGAAGATGGAGGACATTATAGCAGAGAAGAACATTAAGCACACAGACAGAGGAGGTAGTCAGATATAAAAGGGTGGGGTATAAATGAAAAGAGAATGGGTTATATTTACTCAGTTCCTTTCAGGTCTGCTTTCGTGAAACTCAGTTTAATTGATACAATCCTGTCATTGGTATGAGAAACATTTATTAAAGTACCTGTCAGAACCAAATTCTTGTGAGGTTTAAGCTCTTGTTTCCTAAATGGAAAAAAAGTCCCCTTATTATGACCTCTAATAACAGTCAAAATCCATGTTCTCACCAATGTCTCGAAATCCTAAGAATCAGATGTCCTGTGGAAGATCTTTCATTCCCTATGGGCATCTCAGATCAGTAGACCATTATAGCAGTTCATATGCAAGATCAGTCGAGGAGAGAAAGGAGGACTGACAGCCACAGCCCAGGACCCACAGATGTCTCACGTCTGCAGAGGTCCCACATGAGGCAGCCATCAGACATATCCAAGGGGGAAAATCTTTGAGAACTGTTTGTCTAGTGAGCTACATGCCTAAAATATATTAGAGTATTCTATTCATTGAAAATAGATTTAAATAAAAATGAACTCGATTTTTAAATTTTCTCCACACAAATCTGTGCATATTATTTAAAAGAAATCAAATAATACAGCCGAATATAAAGAAAACAAAAATCTTCCACCTCGAATTAACTTTCGTTATCTTTTTAGGGACTATTATTTTCAACACCTCTCTGTGACTGAGTATTTACAAAATTTTATATAATTGAAATCATACCAAACCAGCTCATTGGCAACCTGCTTTTGTCATTTGATGATATATCATTGACAACTTTTGATCTCAATGTATTTAGATCTGCATCATTATTTTTAATGGCTGCATGGTACTCCTTTACGTGGATGAACCATCATTTTTTAACTCTGATTCTTTTTTGAAGGAACTTGAAATTGTTGCTGACAATTTTGCTATTAAAAACGGGCTTTAATGAACATCCTTGTGCACCGTGTGCGCTGGCCCTATTATTTTCTTTGGATTAATTCCTAGAAAATTTCCTCAAAATATGCCAACCTCCTCTTTTATTTTTAATCATTTTGTATTGAATATTTATAGCTTTCCCTTTCACCTTCAAAGGTGAAACCCTTCTGCAACCCTTACCCTCAGACCTTCTGATTTGTGAGAAGAGGGAAACAGGCGTTGCTACTTTTATTTCTGTGTTCAAGTAGCCATGGGCTATTACTAATGGGTAGGGATGGTGGAAACTCTTACTGTAGTTCAGCGAAATGCACGTTTGCTGTGAGATAGGTGATTTTCCCCTGAGTCTTAAAAGAAGGATGGAATTTGGAGAAAGCATTTTAGGGAGGGAAAAATTGGAATGAGCAAAGTAATTGTAATGTGCTTGACATTTTGGGAGAAAAGGGAAGTAGTGATTAAAACATTTTGGCTCAAGATCTGTCCCTGCTTACTTCTCCAGGCAATTCTCTCTTTATTTCCCTTCTGGTTCTCTTCCTCATCTAGGGAATGTCTTCCAGTTTCTTAAACAGGACATCCGTCTCATCCGTCTTTACTTATGTCATTTCCTTTGCTCTCTCTCTGGAACACCCCGACCCTGCCATTTCTGTCTTCTTAGAATAAACACCTTTCAATAGATGAAGAAATGCCTACGGATGGTGCTCATCTTATGCCCAATTTTGGATGTTAATCTTATTTGGGAAGGCCTCTTTGAATCGCCCGGACTGAATTAGACACCCCTTCTATTTGCATCCATGCTGCCACTAACACTGTATTGATCTCATTGGATTTAACTATGTCATTTTAGTTATCCGTTTCCCCCTATTCAAAGATGATATCACTTGTGGATAGTGACAGTATCTGTCATATGCATCACTCATATCATTAGCGTCTAATCCAGTGCTTGGAAACCGTGGACACTGATGAATGTTTTTAATAAACAGATGAATAAGTGAACAAAATATAGTGGACAGAACAGTCTTGCTGGAATGAACACTCATACAAGCAGATAGTTGGGAATGAGGCTGGAAAGTCAAGAGTATTGTCGAGTGTCTTGGAGGCAGACAAGGCAATGTTAAAAATAGTTTAGCATTAAAAACCTTAATCTATAGGCTCCTACAGAACTCTAGAATCTAAAAGAAGAAATATCAAAGATTTTCCAAACCTGGTAAAATGTAATTAATTATCTGTTATTCTTGCAAAATCGGTGATGACCAATGGCAAGTTTCAGACTGGCTACTTGAGAATGAAGTCGTCACAAGAAACTCAGTGATTTCTTTGGAAAATACGTGGTTCTCTAGAAAATCGGAAGAAGTGGAAATAAAAAGAAAACTCTAGACAATATAGGATTCTCTCTCAAGTCATGGATAACTTAGAAAATAGCATTTTGTGGAAAACAGTTTCCGATTCTAATAGCAGATGTGCACAATGACATTTAAGTTTGGAAAAGATTGCCTATAAAATCCACTTCTTGGTTATTCACTACATACATTAGCATATTAGATGTTCTCAGAACTCCTGCAAGAAAGTCATTTAACTTCTTTTAACCTCATGCTTTCCAAACTTAATTATGACACAGAATACTTTCCGAGGCCTATGTCTTTATTTGTTACAGAAAAACAAAATCTGAGAGGCATTGTCCTAAGAAGTGAGAGGGAGAATTTCAGGTCTAACATATTTGATATCATCTGCAGTTGTGCTTTGTAGGACTTATCTGAGCTTGTACGCTCTTGTTATAATTAAACTACTTATTTTCAATTACTTAAAATACATTCCAAACTCACCACTTTAAGACAAATCTATGGAGACAAAACATTTCTGCTAAAGTATACTAATGGTAAAATATGTTCATCATTCTTGGGTCCATGTGAAACCCAAACACACAGAAAGCAGAGGTGCCAATAGAGTCCTTTTAACAATAATGTAAAAATAATTTGAGATGGGCATACTGTTTATAAACAGCTACAAGATTTCTGTTTGTGTGTTTTTTTAAGTGCCCCAAATGTGTTTTCCTGAGGAGGATAAATATTCACACTGAACTCCTACTTATCCTTCTAATTTGTTCATCTCTAAAATTCTGTAAGTCAATGAATTTCAAATTGGCAGAATTTGAATTAATGTAATTTAGATCATAGATCAACAACTTAGCATTTTAAAAGAAAATACATTTCTATTGTACTTCTAGGGCAGAGTTTTGTGAAGTGGATAAAGCATCCTTCATATGAGTAAGCAACCCTAAGAATTATCTATTACATTTATTTTCAGCATGGGTTTTTTTTTTTTGGAAAAAAAAATTCTACTCCGAAAAAGTTTTTCATGTGTAAAGAAATCCAGTAAATCAGAGCAGATAAAAGTAGAGTGTTTTCTTTGAAGTGGGAGATCATCATCATTAAACAATGACCACAAGATAGGATGCAGAAAACTTTTTAAAATTTGATGTAAATACACCTTAAGAGTAGAGTCTACTGCAGATGTCAAGGGTACATTGCAGTGGTAGAGAATGTGTAACTGGGTTCTGACTGCAGCACAGCCACTAACTAATTCTGTAACCCTGGGCAAGTTTCTCTCTATAAAATTGGAAAAATACTTTGTGAGTGTTGTAATAGTTAAATGAGTTAATAAATACAAAGTTCTTAGTATATGCTGGACACACAGAAAGTGCTCAGTAAATCTTATTTACTATTATTATAAAATTATTATAAGCTGGATAACTTAGTCCCTATCTTTTAACTTCCATAGCTTTTTTTTCAACTGTTTTAGAAGGCAACTATTCTTTTTACACCTGAGTTTAAATGTTCGATGATACGTTTTTTACATTGTGTGAGTTGCTACTTATTAGTTGGTCTGTTAGTATTTGCTAATTTGCTAGTATTTAGTTGCTTATATCCCTAAAAACTATTTTCCTAGCTTTTTACCAAGTCTCTATTTTCCAAGTATAAGAGAGAAGTCTGTCTTTTCTTTCCCCCTCTTCTCGTGTCATCTCAAACTTCCCTCTCCTAGCCCAAGGTATTGTCCCTTTTCCTGAGAGATTTTATTTTATATTTTTTAATAAACAGATTCTCTGATGACAATGTCCTATTTGTCTTGGCCTGTTCTCTAGTTACAATCTCCAGTTGGAATCTAGCTATCATTCCTAGTGCTTCTTGTTTTGGTTCTGTTTTGTTGTGTTTGAAATGAAAGAAGAAAGTATTTTTGCCTCTTATACCAAAATGTGCTATCTAGTGAAAGGTAATGATTAAAAAAAAAAAAAGGGAATTTTGACACAAACAGCCCTGGGCTTGTACAAACCACTCTTTCCCTTACTAGCTCTGTCATCTTGGACAGATAACTTCTCCATGGAGAGTCTCAGCTTCTTCCTTTGTGTAATGAGCAGCTTACTAATTTTAGAGAATGGTGAGGATGGTGAGGAAGAGAAAACATGTATGTCTCAGATGGAGGAAATCCATAAATGTTGACCCTGGTCACTGTCATTTCCCTGTTTTATTATAACAATTCATCATTTAGTTAGCAAATCAAAAGCCAAAATTTATATTACTATTTAATTTTCAACAAAACAGTTTGCTTAATCATCATGTATAATTTGAAGCTGGCAGAGGCTAACCTCAGAATCTTCTCTCATTTTAGCTAATGAAGCATTATTCAATTTCTTTTCTGTACAGCGAACAAATAAGGTTTTAACTTTAAATTTTAAAAGATCCCATTTTAAAGAGCGCAGTTGTCAAAGACTTCCTTGTTTGATGGTTTGTCAACATTTTAGGTAAAGATATGAAGAATATGAGGAGCATAAGGCATCCTCCAAGATACATAATCTAATTGTAGCTTCCAGTTAGAACCATATTTGAAATCAGAGGTAGTGTAAATGAACAAACACAAATTTTATGTGTGTTTGTGTTTATACATCACATATCCCTCCTCTCCACTAGGGAGAGGGAGAAATCCTGCCAAAATTAGAGCTAAAGAAACCAGACTTTGAGACGCCAAGTGATTGATGGGATACAAGTCAGAAACATTCAGTCATAGACTCATTCAAAAATGCATCTGCTGGAGTGGGAGACCTTGGCTTTGGAGGGTTACAATCCTGAATTCAAACCACCACGCACTGGCTTTGTGACCATGGGCGAACTTATTAACCTCTTTGTTCATTTGTTTTGTTTTGTTTTGTTTTCATGTGCATGCTAGTACCCTTAAGTACCCATAAGGTGGTTGTATAGAATAAGGAAGATAAATAGGCTTCAAGAGAGGAAGATGACTACTGACGACAGTAGGCTTTTCCTCAAAAGTAAATTTCCCCTCCCCACTACTCACTTGTTTCAGGAATGTGAAAAAAAAAAAAAAAAAAAAAAAGAATGCTTAAACAGCCCCTGCCCTCACAGAGGTCCCAGTCTGACTCAGAAGAGTGAATCAAGATTGATGCTC
This sequence comes from Pteropus medius, assembly GCF_902729225.1. NCBI lineage: Eukaryota > Metazoa > Chordata > Mammalia > Chiroptera > Pteropodidae > Pteropus > Pteropus medius. The sequence goes on from NW_024340699.1 coordinate 6,695,254, forward strand.
CATCTGGGGCTGCCAACCATGTGCTAATTTCACACACTGACACATTTTCAACTTGAAGATTGATTTGCCTAAGTCTTAGCTCTATCACCAACTAGCACTGTAAATTTGGGGAAATTACTTAGCCCCTCGGAGCTTTAGTTTCTTCACCTGTAAGGTAAAGCTAGTATGAATAATAGGAGGACTTGCCTAGTACATTTATATGCAAAGTTTAAAGACTCAATGAAAGTTTTGTTATTATTACTACTTAATTATTACTACTTAAGAATGATTCTTCAGTGAAACAGCAAATATGCTTGAGTCATTTTTTAAAGAATTTCTTCCAGTTATCAGAAATTCTAGGAGAGCTTGTAAGGAGGTTAAACAAGCATAGACAAGAATGATCTTTATTATATTCCATCTTTCTCAGACACTCAGACAGTGGGTTCTCACTGAGCACTGCACTGCGGACACTGAAGTTACTATTAATAATTATGATGACCTCTTTGTAGCCTCAGTATTTTTAATGCCCCTCTCAAGGAGCCTCCCGTTGCCTTCTCTAAGTGCTCAGAACATCGTATGCTACAGACATCGCCACCCTTGTGCCAGAGTCTACATTATTTGGTATGTCTAATCATAACACAGTAAGATTCAGATGTTTCACTCTAATTAATGTCATCTTAAAGGGTGTGCTGTGATGAATCTATGTGAATATCTCATGAATTTGACCATGCTTTCAGCTCTGAACTTTGCTTCCAGGAGTCAGTGCAAACTAATTGAATAACAGAAAACTCATAATTTAGCTACTGTAAAGAAACTGAAAGTGTCCTGTAAACTATGCAACTAGGTCAGGATACACAATTATCTTTAGAATAAAATTTGAAATCATTTTCCAGTTTTTTCGAGTCTCGTGAATATTAGCTAAGATATTAAGTTGGAAGAAAGGACACAATACAATTTTGGAAACTGAAGACACATTTTAAATCTAATTCCTGCAGTCCCCAATGTAATGCATACTACTTAGATCCTTAGTGGGTATTTCATAAATGCTTGTTCACCACAAGAAAAACACTGGAAAGTCCCAAAGGAGATGGGCAGGACTTCTCTGTGTTCTTTTCTCAGGTTTGTTCTGCTGTGTATCCTCAGGCAGTGTCCTGGATTTCTCTCTCTGAGAAAGAGAGAGAGCCCTCCTCTCTCCCTTGGCCATCATCAAGTCCCGTTTGGATTGCCAAATCTGTTTTCTGCCTTGTTTGGCCTCTCCTAGTCTGCACACATCTGCCAGACTACTCTTGTTAGTGCATGACTTTCTGCATGTCACCCTGTTAAAAGGACTCTGAAATGCTCTGAAATACTAATGCCTGGTCAAAAAATAGAGTAGACGAACAGACAATTGTGACCAAAGATTATAGGTATAAAGCATGGTGGTAATAGTTGTTGAAAGTAAAGAAAACCCAACTTGAACTGACAAACAAACAGGTAAACAGAATTTACTGGGTAATTCAGTTGAAATGTGCAGCAGGAAGGCTGGCTTTAAGTGCTCAAGGATTTCATGTTAGGAAGGTCTGCTTTCTCTTGATCTTTGATCTCTTGATGCCACCTGATCCATGGATAGGCTTCATTTTCAGACAAGCTTTTCTCCCATTGTTATATAAATGATTACTAACTATCATGGACGTGTCTCATCCAGAAGGTCTCTTTATCTGATGATATGCACAAATGTTTTGACATCTCCTCCCATTGAAAGGCTTTAGCCATGTGACCATTCCTGAACCAATGGCTGTGACCAGGGGAATGGAATTCACTAATAAGCTTGGGTCTAAATAGCACACTCCAAACCTGGAGTCTCACCCAGAGACGGGAGAGCCTGCAAGTGCAGGATGGACGAATCCCTTCACCAGGATTAAGAGTTATTGCCCGCCGGCTCCAACAGCAGATGTGTGTCATGCATATGCTTCCGATACCACACAGGAATTGTAAGTGGGGAAGGGAAGGAAAAGAAAGAGAATTTTATTCTATGTCTTATGAGAACCAATTATGTCATACAAGTAGAAGTGCCTGTGGATTCCTCTCCACAGATTGGTGAGTTGAGCTGCATGTATTTCCCACATGGTTTTAGTCTCTGAGTATCACACTCCCCACGTCTTTTCTCCCTCATGTTTTTTGTGTGGAATTAATTGCATCCTAATGACAATGTTAGTGATTTTGGAGCAGATTATGATATTTTTAAATCCCCTCCAGGTGACTGCTGCCGTTCTCTATAATTTTCAGAGTCAGTTTTCCTGTCTTCTCCTATCTCACTAGCATCACCTACATGAAGCGGACTGTGCAGGGTTAGGTATGAAAGCATCCAATATCCAGCAGACTCTGTTTGAAGTATTGCCACTCTACTGTGGCCGGAGATGTTTTAAATCAAAGGAACAGAAAGCACCATAGAGGGAATGTTCTTTTTTTCCTGGAGGTTTGTATTCCTGGAGATACTGCTTGGAAGCCAGAATTTTCCCTCCAAATGTTGATTTCCTCACAGCGAATGAATAGTTCTTTTTTTTACAGTTTGGAGAGAGGGACAGAAACTATGGGACAATGGATCATGGTGTAGGCCACTTTGCCACAATAACCAGTGGATGGCAGAGTATGGAAGAATGGCTATGGGGGGCGGGGGGGGGGAGAGAGAGAGAGGAAGAGAGAGAGAGGGAGAGAGGGAGAGAGAGGGAGAGAGAGGAGAGAGAGGAGAGAGAGAAGGAAAAAGAGAAGGGAAGGAAGGAAAAGAAAGAAAGAAGGTCATTATATCTTCAGGATTAGAATGGAGACTGGTGACAGTAATCAGCTAGAATAAATGAATCATATGGTGTGACACATGGAGAGTATAGTTTAGAGCAGAAGTTGGCAAACAACATCCTGTGACATTGGCCTGTCACCTGTTTTTCATGTAGCCCGTGAGCCAAGAATAGTTTTTATATTTTTAAATGTTTGAAAAAAATTTAAAAGTAATATTTCATGATACACGAAAATTATATGAAATTCAGATTTCAGTGTCCATAAACAAAGTTTTATTGGAACATAGCCATGATCATTTATTTATGTATCGTCTGTGTTTTCATGCTGCAAAGGCAGTTGAGAAGTTGTGGCAGAAACCTATGAACTGCAGACCCTGAAATATTTACTACTTGGCCTTTTATAGAAAAAGTTTGTTAACCCCTGGTTTAGAGGAAAGAGGAGATTTATGAGAGAACATGTATAAAGCTAAAGATCCGGATGCATTCTATACTATGCTTATAGTTTTTAAATTAATTACTTGATGAAAGTGATTTTGCTCACAGATAACTCCCCATTGTTTAAATCACCAATTTAAAAAAAAATCCCTGTTATTTGTTTTGTTTGCCATAGAAATACTGGGATTGAGGAAGAGATGAACAGTACTAAGGTTAGAATGGACAGCACCTAATTTAGTCTCACTGAAACTTCTATCCCTCAGGCAGGGAGGATGAGATGAACTCCCCCCAAAAGAGATATTTTTCCACATTGTTATCATCTTTTGAGCAGCAAATAGAACAGAGATGCTCCACTTTCAAGTAAAATAGGTCTAATTCCCTAAATTTTGGACTTCCTCGATCCTTTATGTCAGGGACCCCAGCTTGAAATGGAAAGTACTCCTGAGACATTTGAAGTGTGCCATATATGAAGTATGTATAAGCTAATAAAGAGTAGGTATTGGACAAATTCCCAGCTATCAGGATCTAAGTGAGTCAATTTCAGCCTTTAGTACAGAAACATTACTTGGATTCAAAGAGAGGAGACCAGCTGCTAGGTCTATTAGCACCTTTATTGTGTAACCGATATAAGAGCCAATATTCACTATAGTGAGGGCGTTAGCTTACCTTTTTCATAATGATGTAGGAAAATTATATACCTATTCCTATTTGAAGCGAAGAGAAATGTAGATGAGTAGACATTCCATGTGGCTTTTTCTCTTCATCTCATGCATTTTGACTGGTGATTGGAGATACAAGTTTTAGCTAGTTGGACATTGTTCAAATAGATACCTACATAAAGACTTCCTATTTCTTTCTAATTTACCTTTATAGAACCATTTTATTTCAGTACATGAGGACACATGAATAGACCGCATGGGTAAATTGCTTGTTTTAGTCAATCAGTTCAGATTATTATTAAAGACTTCCTAATTGCTTGTCAATTAAAGTTTCTGGTGTCAAGATTTTATACTCTAACGGGAGAGACATGAACAAGTGACATAAAATTAAGAATTTAAAGGGATATGTAGGTGGATTTATTTTTTTATTTGAAGATTTGATAATCATTATGCTTTACAGTTTACAATTATAAGAATAATAGAAATTAGTAGAAATGTGGTATTAGAAGTAATTGATAAACTTAGTTTCATACATTATTCACCAATAAAAGGAGAGTATGTAAATATATCTCTTAGCAATTTAGATTTAAATTTTTAATAAACTTTGGGGCTCTTAAATACACATAGAATTTTAGACTTAGCGATACTAAGCAAACACAGGATAATGCTTGATATAACTCAAAATCACACGTAATTATAGAAAAATAAAGCTGTAATAAATAGCAAGTCATTATATCATGGAAAGTGAAAACTGTAACCATGCAATCAATAGTCATGTCCTTTAACATGTGAACATTTGTTGTACTGGTATAGATATAGATATAGAGATAAATATAAATTTTTTACTTTTGAGGAAATTGAGATAAAATTAGAAATTTAAAGGAAAATTGAATTTTAATCATAACGATGGGACCACATGGGTACCATCACCAAAAGGGAAGAGCTGTATAGCCATATTAGCTCCCTTTATGCTGCCAAATGAATTTTAGCTGGAATGAGTGCTGGCAATTCAATTATGATAGTATAAGTCATATTCCGTGTGACTCTAAAAAATAAAATATAGAATTAAACTACACAGGTACATAATTCACGTTAAACAAAACAGAGCATAACAAAAACTCATATTCTATTTAAATCCAGTCAACAAACTCAGTTGACAAACTAGAGCCCATGGGCCAAATTCAATTGATTGTGTAAATAAAGCTTAACTAGAACATAGCCGGGCCCATTCCTTTACATATTGTGTATGCAAATGCTGTATACAGGTTACAACAGCAGACTTGAGCAGTTGTGATAGAGATCATGGCCTGCAAAGCCTGAAATACTTACTATTTTGCCCTGTACAGGAAAAGTTTGTTGATCCCTGGTGTAGAATACCCTTCTAGCTGTCTTTATTATCTGTTTGGCTCTGATGAGAAATATTTAAATTTTTTTTGTATTTCTATTCATTATAAAAAATATCAGTTTAACAATTTTTATTTTATTTGGATCACTTATATTTAGTATTACTACATGTTTTGGTGCCTATAGAAATGTTATTCAGAATTAACAAGGAAAAGAAAACCAATCAAAAAATGAGCAAAGGATATGAAGATGCAGTTCCCAAATGGGGAAAACATAATAGCTATCAAATGTGTGAAGAAATTCACAACATAATTAGCTAGTAGAAGTTGCAAATTAAAACAAAAATTAAATATTTTACATCCATCAGGTTGACAAAAGTTAGAAAGTTGGATATAATCACATGTTGAAGTGGGTATTGTCCGATACCTTCACCTGTCTCATATTCATTTGAGCAAATTCTAGATGGACTAAGCTGACAACAACCAGTGACTTTAAACCTCTATATACTTCTGAGCACTTATCCAAGAAAAAACAACAGCAGCAACAACAAAAAGTCTCTCAGAGGTCTGTGACGAAGGCTGCAGGGAGGTCAGACACCTAGGGTCCAAAACAACAGTCACAAAACATAACCATAACACCCTAAAATAAAAGTCATTGTGAGGTACTCATCAGGGGTCTCTGGTCTAATACCAGCTAAGAATTTACATAATTTTGCTTTCTTAGTATCAGTATATTATTGGGAGCATTTGACTTCTACCAAATTCCCAATAACTTGAATTTTTATCTTAGATGTGTATACAGTGTCCAGAATTCATCATCTCCTATGACAGCCTTGCTCTGTTTTCATAAAAAAGAATCCTTGAATCTGATCCTCTGTACCTTCCCTCTCTACCCCCACCAAAAGTAAGTTACACATTAATGAAAGTTTTCCTGCGATAGAAAGAAAATCCATATTTTTGTCCATTCTCCTTTCCGATTGCACATTTGAAGCTGTTTAATCTTTCCTACAATCGTTTTCCAGAAAAAAGAAAAAAAACCCAAAACAAATGCAAAATAAGTTTTTTTTTCTTTCAGAGATTGCAATGACACAGACAAAAGAACATATTCCTCCCCCATGTTCATCTACAGTAAATTTCACAGGCATGTCCTAAAATGAGATGATCATGTATGATCCACTTCTCAGAATATCTTTGCCCTTGTTTTACAAAGTAGCCCATATCCATGCATGATCACATGCCCATTTGAATAAATACGCTCAGTTTCACCTAAACAGAGGAGTGGCTTGATTGAAGGCAGAGATTCATTGGTCCATATTCCCCAGTTTCAAGGGCAATCTGCCTCTGGTAACCTTTTCACTTCCTAATGATTACTTTCTGTGTTGATGTTCTTTTGGCGTGACCTTCCTGCCAGTTATGTTTGGTGAACTCTGCCTTTTCTGCAGAGCGCGAAGCAGAGCCTTCTCCAAGTCATGACAGTTGGCTTTCTTGCATACATTTCCAGAAATAAGTATTATTGGTCTGACACTGTTCAAAGGCAGAACTCAGGTCTGTATGTGGTAAATTGCAGCAGCAAAATGACCTAGGGTTAGTCAAGGATTCTTATCTACCCAAATTCAAAGGTACATTCTAGGGCTTTCACTATTGATATGTATTGACAGCATCAACTTTGGAAAATAAGGTTGAAAATTTAATGGCTTTTTGTTCTTCTTCTTCTTCTTTTTTTTTTTTTTTGACTTAAACTATTTAAAGAAATTTAGTCTATTAACTTCAGATAAGTGCATTCTCTTTGTATCTCCTTTAAGATTTGTGGTCGTTCAATTTCAGGACAATTAAATTAATAAGTGAGAACAAAGTAATTCTCATGCACAGCTAACAAATTGAGAAACTATTGCCTCTTTATATTTTATTTCATTTCCTTGCTATTTTAATGCTGTTTCATGAGAAGTCACATGCACGCAATTGCAAATACGCTTGCCTGCATTTTTGAGTGGTTCCAAGGGACATTTTCTACTTTTCTGTGCCTCACAAACTTAAACATTGCCAACAAGGTTATCATTTCATAGCTTTGGAAATGTTGTCATTCATCTTCTGTGATGTAATTTTACATAGTCCAAACCATAGCTGTGCATAACAATTCATTGATATTCTGTCAAATGTCACAGGCTTTCAAGTTCAGTACCTACACATTTATTGCACTGAAGCTGAAGATTACCTGAATATTGTCTTGTGAGGTGCTTCTTCCCATTATGTATAAAGACTATATAGAGGACAAGGGAGGGGCCCCTCCTGCCTTCATGTATATGGTAAAAAGATTTCTTAGAGACTAGCAGGGTTCTAAAGTAATGATTGCGACTTATCGATTTCCGTAGCTCCACGACTTGCATTTTGTGGGAAATAAATTGATGAATGAAGTAAATGAAAACTCTCTTTTTGTTATTGCTAAGCCAAGTTTTGCCCACCAACATCCATTGACCTCTGAGTCCTCTACCAAGCATTGTGTAGGTGAATATAAAAGAAATATACAAATAGAAAAAAAAAAGTAGAAGGAGGAAGAGAAAAAGGGGAAGAGGGAGAAGAATGAGAAGTAGCAGTTGTTGAAGTTTTTTCTGAACATATAATAACGTAATTCTTAGGAACACAGACTTTAGGGTCAGACAGATTAGAGTTTTGAATACTATGTATACCATTTTCTTGTCATGTGACCTGTTATCATAAAAACAACTTTTACTGAACTCATTTTATGACATGAACTATTTAAAAGATTTAGCCACATAAACTTATTTAACTCACAAAGAGCAAAAAGTCTCCGTGACTCGAGAGACTGTGGATATATTCTATTCACCAATTCACATTTTCTTACTTGACTTCATGAATCTGACCATTAGGTCATGTGAGGCATAACTGAGGAGTCCCATAAATACCAGTGGGGGAGGGGTGACTTTGCAGAACGCCGGAAGACTGCAAGTTAACAATAAAGGAAAGGTAAAGATGTTATTTCTTTCCCTTCAGCAATCGTGCGAGATCTCCAGACCATGCACACACATGCAGAATCCTCCTTATTCAGATAAAAACCAATAACCCTCAGGCAAATTAACTCACGCAAATAAATAACTACAGATTCATGTACTACCAACTAGTCATCAGTAGATTTATTCAGATAAATCTTAATTATTTTAAAATTCAACCAGACTTGATATACACACAATACATTCTCTTCTTTATTAACATTAACTCAGGAAATAAACTCAGTTAACTCTCCACTCATATATTGTCACTTATTCAGCAGTTTTTTTTCTTTTGAAATGTAACAAAGTTTTCACAAAGAGAATAGAGAAGAAGGATAAGCCACAGTCTCTGAAATCAGAAGTTTATAATCTCTTTGAATCAAGATGACACACAGATTAGGAACATTAAAGTAGTTAAGTAAATAAATGTGTAATTATTAATATTTATTCATACAATCACCAAATATGTATCGAGTGTCTACTGTATATCGTGAGTTAACATCATTGTCATCATTGTGATGGATTAAATAGATGCACTCTCATTTCTCACGGAGTTTATATTATAGCAAAGGAGATGAAAAAATAATGATAAGGAAAGATTGTGAAACTCGTTATGCAGGAAATAGAGTATAGACTAGAAGAGTAGAATTCCAGAGAAAGATGTTGTATTAGTCTGTTAAGTCCTCCCATTACAGAACACCACAGACTCATTGGCTTACACAACAGAAATTTATTTCCTCACAGTTCTGGAGAGTACTCATCCAAGATCAAGATGTTCACAGGGTTGATTCCTTCTGGGGTCTTGCTCCTTGGACTGTAGACAGCCATCTTCTTCCAGTGTCTTCACGTGGTCTTCCCTTTATTGTGTGTCTGTGTCCTAATCTCCCCTTCTTATAAAGACACAAATCATATTGAATTAAAGACTGTCAGTTTACTTAATTGCTTCTTTAAATTTCCAAATATTGTCACAATCGGAGGTACTAGGGGATGAGGACTTCAGCAAACAAATTTTGGGAGGACACAATTCAGCCCACAACTGAGAGCATCAGCATTATCTCTGGCAAAGATCCCCAGCACTAGTCCAAGGCTAGTTGGGCGAGAATAATCTGAGAATAAAATATTGCAATCTAGACTCTACTCTTAGAGAGTTTGAGGCACAAAGAAGTGATATTATTAAGCCTTCCAGAGGATTTTGAAGTGGATTCCTGTTTGGGAACCTCTAGTTCAGTAGTCAAGAATAGTTGGAAAGATACATTGCACATGGTCAGGCTTGGGTTAAATACTGAAGGGTGCAGTAATTTGGATAGTAGCAGTTCTCAGACTTTTTAGTCTTACCATCTCTTTGAAGACGGCTAAGAACTTTTATGTATCTGAGGTTTATCTATCAACATTTACCCTATTGGAAATTAAAATTGAGACATTTTAAAGTAATTGCTTATTAATATATCAAAAACAGTAAGTCATTGTATGTTGGCATAAATAACACTTTTCATGAATGTGTTTTCTAAAAAGAATTAGCAAAAAGAATGGCATTGTTTTACATTTTTACAATCCACTTTGATACATAGCTCAGTATAAGACATCTGGCATCTCATATCTGCATCTGCAATTTGTTGTGCTATCACTTATCATGCAACCTATAGAAAACCCCACAGTACATTTATGAAAGAATGGGGATGAAAAAGATAATAACATCTTATTAAGATTATGAAAAATAGTTCTAATCTCACAGACCCCTAAATGGGTCTCGGGGATTCCCAGGGATCTCGAGAGCACACTTTGTGACTCACGATGTAGATAAGACGTGAGTATCTTTTGCTCTTGTGAGGCAAACTGGGTGAGAACACACTCCCTAACAAGAATGGCTATGGCCTGTTTAAGGATAGCGTGGTTATCTTGGCTGGGATGCAGCAGAGAGGTGCTTCTCTTGCACCAGATTTTTTTCTCTGTGCCAGGTTGTTGCTCTTGAACATTATTCTCCATTCATAAATGGAACTGTCATGGAGAGGCACGTATTTGTCCTCATATAGGTGCTGTTTTTCATCCTAATTGCTTCACTGTTGCTTTCTTTTTAATTGTAAACTCTGAGAGTCAATATAGCTTGATTGATTAGGCACTCGGGCCTGCAAACTCTTTTTGTGGAGGGCCAGATGGTCAACGTTTTAGACTTTACAGTCTGTGATCTCTTTCCTAACTACTCAACATGGCTATGGTGAAAACAGTCACAGAAAAATGTAAATGAAAGAGTACAGCTTTGTTTCAATAAAACTTTAATCATGGACACTGACTTCCATCTAATTTCAAGTGTCATAAAATATTCTTCTTTTTAGTCATTTAAAATTGTAAAAACTATGCTTACCCCTGAGCCATACAAAAACAGGCAATGGATCAAAATTGGTTCCTGGGGCTATGGTTTGCCTCATGGTTAGGAGTGTGGAGTGTTGCAATCAAATTGGGAGGCAAACACAAATTCACCAGTTTATTTGAGTAATTCCGGCCAAGGAAATCCCTCGATGCCTATTTTACCTCATCTGCAAAATGGTAATAATGATAACTACTTCCTGAGGGTGTCCTGAGTTTAATATGCAGAAAAGATTAGTCAGAGCTTCTGGACCAAATAAGTGCCCTGTTACTTACTGATCGCTAGTACCATTGCTGGTTTTAGTTTTTATCAACTGGTGTAACAACCTTCTAGGTTAACACCTTTGAACCGAATCCCATCATGAGCTTACTTTTTGAGCTTGTAGTGAAAGATACAGTCTGTTACAGGAGAAAGACCTAAACTAGTTGTGTGTAAATTTTGACAGGACACTTTTCTTTCCGAGTCTCATATTCTTCACCTTTAAAGTGAAGTTGGTAGAAGGCCAGGTCCACTCTAAAAAGGTAAAGGCTCTGAACCCAGAAAGGCTAATTGGCTTGTTTGTGTCTTTATTTTCCTATCAAAAAATGAGAGTGAAACAATATGGCTGTTCCTCTGGGAAATATAGTAATTTTTAAATATCTCCTAGAGAAAGAAAGTTCATTTTAATTAACTTCATTTTAATTAACCAACAAATGTAAGGCCCAATGTCCACAGTAAAGAAAATTGTTGACTCCTCTTCCATTTTTAGTTGTTTACCCATGCTGGTTATAAATTTCAATTTTCTAAATTGACTTTCATGTTTGGGTAAATAGAACACATTATGCATTTTATTTTTAATTTTTTTCTTAGCATACCATAATCCATTCTGAGTTGAAATAGACTTCCAGAATAAAGAACTTGTAGTTGTGTTCTATAAGCATCTTTGATAGGAACAGAGACTCAATCAGACCAACTTAATATAGATGGAAACTTATTATGTGGAAGCACATGAGAGGTTCTTGTAACTCAAAAACATAGTCTTCTTGAGGATGTAGTTCATCACATCTTGATTTTTATCTTAGTGTCCATTAAACTGTTTTCTCACTCACAACCAACTAGTGCCTGTATATTACGTAGACAAATCTTGGAAAGAGCTATTTCTACTGATTTGGACACTATTAGGAGAGACCTTTAAACCAATCCATATCATAAGGGACCAATTCAATATTTATTGAATACCTACTATATGCAGGTTTCTCTATTAGGCGCTGGAGATAGGACATTGAACAAAGCATTAAAATCCTGTTCTATGAAGGGTGAAGAAAGAAAAAGTGAAAAAGTGATAAATACTAGAAAGAAAATAGCTTGGAGACTTTTTCAGATAGCTTGGTCATTGCAAGCCTTTGGGAAGGAAACATTTGAACCAAATCCAGGATGTGAAGGAGCCAATTATGCAAAGATAGTGACGATGATGATGGTGATGATAAGCATGATAATAGGAACAAACACCCATTGTGTTTCCCTTTGCAGACATTGCTCTAAATGTAGTACACATAACCAACTCATTTAATCCTCAAAATCACCCAACATAGTAAGTAATATTATTAATCATTTTTATAGGATAGGAATCTGAAGCACATAGAAATTTAACCATTTGCCAGAACCAGAATTTGAATTCAGTCACAGCTTTTAATCGAAACATTACATTGCTTTGGGAGAAGAGCATACGAAGGAGAAAGGACAAATATGAAGTCCGTTCTTTGAGTCAGTCCTGTTCTGGTACAGGTAGTAGCCAGATTATTGTTACCTTGGGCTGGAGATTGTTGGTGGGGGAGTTTTGGCAAGAAGAGAAAGCTGCTTGGGTTGTCATCATGACCAGCATGTTCGTTATGTGTAATTAAGCCTGTGTCAACCCGCTCAATCCAGTAGGTTAAAAAGAAGGTGCAAGTTAGAGGCTGCTTTACTAGCATATTGAAAAATGATGTAAAGTGCACATTATTATTCTCAGCTGTCTTCAGAAAAAAAAAAACAGTTCGACTATCTTTCTCCAAACAAATTTTACCACTTGGATTCAGGTTTAGATATTGATGATGTGCAGTAATTATGCTGTTAGCTCATTTATTTATATTGCTCAGTTGTTATATTTATTTTGTTGTTATTTATTTTACTGTGCTTGCTTGTAAAACAAATTTGTTCTTTTATTACATGGAATGTGATATTTTTTTTCTGGTGTTAGTTCATAGAGTAGGTAACTAAACCACAGAGGTTCTTCTATTAGGCAAATCAACACAAAAACCAAAGTGGTTCTAGAATCCCTACATTTGTGTAGAAGATGTGTGCATCACTATACTGTCAGGACCGCAGTTGCATGGAGTCCTATCAAAATATCTTAAGTGTTGTTGGAAGGCATAGTAGGAACTCCATTGTTCTGTGGCCATGGACATGCACTGGTTTAATAAGAAGACCAAACACAGTAGCATATAATAAAATGAATTCATTCAAGTATGTTGAAAACATCAGTTAATGATGAAAATAGTGCATTTTAATTTTCGAGTTGTTTTCCAAACTGCTTATAAACCATCTATTAACTATGGCAATTTGCCACGGAAAAATAGGTATGGGTTTTAGACACAGACTTGAGTTTTAATTTATTGTCAGAGAAATTTTACCTCTTTAATTCAGTTTGTATCATTGTATGACATGACATTACAAAGAATAATTCAAATAACTTATCCCTTTCCTGTATATATTTATATCATATATTCATTCAAGTATTTATGGAGCAAAATGGTGTATGAGACATTCTACCAGGAATATGAGTCACTGAGAATTCAAAATATGCTGTAATGTAGCATATGTAATGTAGCATATATACATAAATATAATGCAATAATAATAATGGCATTGAAGATACTAACATTTATGGTACACTTACTGTGTTCTAGATGCCGTGTGAAGTGTACTATATGCACTCTCTCTAATCCTCAGAAGATGGTTTCGAGATAGTTGTTATTAATTCTGAAGAAGTAGAAACTCAGAGAGGCTAAGTAGCTTGCCTACAGAGCTAATAAGTAGCAAAATCAGAATCTGAACATGTTTGTCAGACTGTAAAGAAAAACGCCTATTCTGTTATGATGACATTTCCCTGTGTGTTCAACAGGATGTTATTAAAAATGATGAATAAAGTGTTTACAAGGTCAAATCAGTTTGGGAACATTGGGTTAAACAGAACTAAACAGGTTTATTAACTGAAGGGCTTTCCCGAGTCTTTAATATGCTAATATGCAAAGTGGAGCTCCAAGAAAGTAACATAGTATCGACATCAACCATGCATGTTTAATTGCTGATCCCCACAGCCATCCCCAATATGTACATAGAGTATGGCATAAGAATATTGATTCCTGAATCCACTTTTCCTAGGCCTATTACACTCAATATTGTAATATTTTTAAAAGAGTGGAGAGCCATAAGAAACATTAGGAGGATAAAATCTAATAGTTAGACAAGACAAAAGTAAAATCTGAATTTTCAACTCCACACTGAAAAAATACAGATATTTAAAAAGGAAAATGAGAATGGAGAACTAAGAAGAAAGGCTAGGAAGAGACACAAAGAAAGCACTATAATTTTAAAAAGGGGCAAAGATGTGGGAACCATCTCCATTAGAAGAAGGAGGAATCAAGGACCAGAAAAACGAAAGAGGGAGTGGGTAGCATGAAGGAATGGATATGCATTGAAAACTGTCGTGGAAGCGGCAAGAGTGAGGGTGACTGAAGGAAAACATACCATCAAACTTGTCAGTCAAAGAATCTTCTGTGACCATCTAGAGAGTGGTTTCCTTTGTGTGGTGAGGACTGAAACCCTGTTAGATGGGTTTAAAATGGTGAAAGTAGAAAACGTACGGTATTTTTTTTTTTCGTTAAGTTGGCAGATAGCTCAGTAAGCAATGGCAATGTCAAGGGCAGCTTTATTTTACAAAAGGAAGATATGAGTAGATGTGAAGGCAGAAATCAAGGACATAGTCAAGTAGTGAAGGTAAATATGAGGGATAATTAATAACCAACATTCCAGATGAGAGTTTAGGGCTTGAGAATCAAGGATGTGGGTAGTTCTTGTTGGACTTGAGGCCAATGAAACCTCTCTGAGATCAGAAAAACAAGTGGATATGAACAGAAAAATAGAGAAGTTGTGAAGAAGTAAAAAAGGAAAACTGAGTGAATTCCTTTTTTGAGATCACCCAACCTGTCCAGCGAATAAAAATAAAATAACTTATGTAAGGGGTAATTATCAGTGTGAGGTGGTTAATTTGAGAGTGGTAAAAGGGTTTTGAAAAACTCTACTGGAAATATTATTTGAAATAAAAAATCAGTTAGGTCAAACCTTGCAAAATTACTTATAATTTGACCGGATTAACCATATACGTTTTTTATTTTGACATGTTAAAATTTCATATGGTTTAACTTAACGATAAAAACGACTCACAGATGGGATCCAGCTGAGGCTGAATAGCATGAATTTGCAGTCCACACACATTCTATGAAATTCTTTGAGGGTAAAACGGTGAACAAGAGCAGAAAGAAGAAACCAGGAAATGAGTCTGATAAGAGAAGAGATCAAAATATTAAGAACTAAACAATCTATTTTACCAATGAGAGTAATGAGGTATTTGAAGCCAGAGAGGATTGGCTTGAGGAAGCAAGATATGTGTAAAGAAAGGAAGTTTGAAGAAAGAAAGTAAAATTTAGAAATTTATTTAAAAATGAAATAGTTTTTAAAATAATAGTATGGCATTTGTGGTTTCCTCAACAAAATATGTCACTGTCCATGGTGCTGACCTCATTGAACTTTCAGAAAAGAATGCTCTTCCCCCTCTCCAGTGAAGCTGGAGTTGGGTACCCATACCTGAAGTGGGAAGAAGCAAAAAGCCATGCTGAAACACATACACACACACTGAGAGAGAGAGAGGAGTGAGAGAGAGAGAGGGGGAGGGAGAGGGGGAGAGGGAGAAAGAGAAAGAGAACACGCATGCATGCAGATCAAGAGAAATAAGATGAAGAACTTGTCAGAGATTACTATTGTAGATATTAATATTAAGAAATTTTTAGAGAGCAGAGAGTAATTTTTACCTCATTTTCAAGCAAGTTCTGTTACCAGAAAAGAAACGGGTAGAGGAAAGGACATGATGGTAACATACCTTCTTGCAATCAGTATTGTAGATACCTCCACCTTCTGCTACACTGCAGTTAAGATTCTGAATCCAAATTTAGTCCAAATTGGTGGTGGTCCCTGAAAGAGAAAGGAATTGGAGCTACTGTTTATTATTAATTTTGTGAGATCGTGAAGCCTAAGTGTTAGAATAATAGGTTTTTAATTCATAGAGGGAAGCTTGGTGATGCACTTAAGAAAGGTGTGTGCTGGCTACTCCTTGTCTCATGAGTCGAGAGAAATGAGAGAAGGGGAGTCTGGTGATGATCGTTCCAAAGAAAATTATATTGGAAAGAGTTTGGTTTTACTTAAAATGAGAAGATGAAAGGACTAATTTTTTTTTAAAGTGGATCAAGTAGTGTAATATTATCAAGGGAGATTTAAAAAAACATAGTATTAGTTTTCTATTTGATGCTGTAATAAGTTATCGCAAACCTACTGGCAAAACAAATGTATTTTCCTACAGTTCTATAGGTCATAAGTCCCAACATGGGTCTCACTGGGATAAAACTAAGGGGCCGATAGAGCAGTGTTCCTTTCTGGAGGCTCTAAGAGGTGAATCCACTGCTTTTCCTTTTCCTAGAACCTGTCCACATTCCTTGGCTCATGGTCTCCTTTTTCCATCTTCAAAGCCAGCAATGTCACAGTTCTGTGATCATTCTTTCATCCTCACATCTCCCTGTGACTCTCTTTTCTGCTTCTCTCTTCCCTTTTTTGGACCTTTGTAATTACATTGGGCCCAACTTGCGTAATCCAGAATAATCTCCTTATTTTAAGGTCCGCTGATTGTCAACCTTAATTTCACCTACTACCTTAATTCCCTTTTGACATGTAACCAAGCATATTTTCAGTTTTTGAGGACATATTCGGAGATTAGAAAATGAGCATCTTTGGAGTCAGGCATTATCCTACCTACCACTAAACAGGCAGAAGGACACGCTCACATCCTATTTAATCTCCCATGGTTAGCCTTCCAGATTCCATATTGCAGATATTCTTCTCTCTCATCAGAGTAAACTGAGAACATGAGCGTAAAGTGTTTAAAATAGTGTTTGGAACTTGTTAAACTGAGCTGGGCGGATTTCATTTTCTGTCTCAAGCAAGAAAATGGTGAGTCCATGAAGAAAGGATTGCCTGACCTGAAAGCCTATGCATGTATACATTATAAATTTCTGACAAGGTGAGACCTTACATAGCAGAAACCATATACTGATATGCTATTGCTATAAATTTTTCTTAATAAAAGATGGAAACAGTATCAGAGTTTATGGATAAGCTGATTAAATTTATTTTTATCAGATATTTATTGAATACCTGCAGTGTACCAGCCCTTGTTACAGGTACTGAGGGAAATGGCAAAAAGCAAGACAAATTTCAAGCCTTTATAGAACTTACATTCTAGGGTTTTTTTGTTTTGTTTTATTTTTGAGTGAGCGGGGAGTTGGGGTATACAACACAGCAAATAGTAACAGCCTTTGGAAGTAAGAGGCAGTGTGATAGGTGGAATAACGTATCTCCCCACCCCTAAAAAAGTCCATATTTTAATCCTGAGAACTTGTGAATATGTTCCCTCACATGGCAAAATGGACTTTGCAGATGTGATTAAGTTAATGAATTTGAGACAGGGAGGTTGTTATCTGAGACAGCCCAGTATAATCACGTAGTCTTTAAAAATGGAAAAATGAAGCAGACGAGGAAGGAGGCCAGAAGTCAAGGAATGTGAGCATCCTCTAAGATCTGTAAAATGAAAGGAAATGCATTTCTCCCTAGCGTCTCCAGAAAGGAAGTAGTCCTGCTAATACCATGATTTTAGTCCACTGAGACACATGTCAGACTTTTGACTTCCAGAAGTGTAAGATAATAAATCTTGTATTTATATAAGCCACTGAATGTGAGATAATTTGTTACAGCAGCAATACATGACTGATACAGCCAAGAAAAGAGTAACCAGGATCATCCTGACAGTCATCTTCCTAAGATAATTTGTCTTCCCAAGGACACCTTTTTCTCCCTCGACAATCATTTTATGGTAAATAACAAACCAAACTGAGCTAGATAAAACAGAACAGGGAGAGTCGTTATAAGGATATATAGCCTATAACTCACAAAATCCAAACAGAGCAATGTAGCCATTCTCTTAAAAGAGGTCCTGAACCACGAGAAGAGAGACTGTCTAGACTTTTCCCTTCCATATTTCCTTTCTGCTCTTCTCTAAGTATCTCTCTAAACTATGACAGTCTCCTCTGTCTGCCCAGTGGAATATAGTTATTTCAGACGAAAGTCACATGCTACAAGGCTAGCCACCCAAAGACAGAATTGCAGTGGAAATCTGTCTCTCTCTCCAACTTCCCCTTCCCCATACTCCTTTATGGCAAAGAAATTCTCATTGTTCTAGCTTGGATTATGTGCCTTGCCCTAAACACATCATGTAGGACTCAGGGCAGATCAGGGAAGGAAAGGTTATTATAAGGTGAACAGAAAAACGATATGTTTACTCCATAATGCTTATTATACAACTATGGAGATAAAAAAAATGTCATTTTATTTAGTCAATCTTATTCACTATCTGTTTGAAACAAAGAATTGCGTGAGGCAATGCGAAAGATACAAAGGCAAGCAACAGATATTTATCCAGCATCTATTTTTATGCCAAGGACTCTGCTAAATGTTTGGGTCAAAAAAGACATAGAAAATAGCATGTTTAAGAACTGAGGAGAGAGGACGATTCAGATTATTATGTGAAGTGGGCTGAATTGAAGATATGTGCAAAGTGCTGCCCCAGCATACCCAGTGAAACAGGGCATCCTGCTAAGTTGGCTGGGATGGATTGGGATGGCGGCGAATTCCCCAGTAAGGAAATTGGAACTTCCAGGTGAACAAGGAAGGGAAATGCATCTTAGGAAGAAGGAAAGCATCTACAAATCTTACAGTCATGTAAAAACATCAGTGAGGTCTGGGGCCAGTGAGTAGTTCAGAGCGGCAGGGCTGGCAGGGGGAGAAGATTCCAGTTATTTAAGAGTCATAACTTAGCAGAAGAGTCAGAGTAGGTGATAAACAACTATCACAAGTTCTGAATATAGCTGCATAATAACAAAGTGACAAAAGCACACTGAGAGTTTTGGAGGTAAGGTTGGGGATGTGCAGTCCAGTTAAAAATCCAGTTGAGAGGACTGGATTGGTTCTTAGGATAAGCTGGCTTTTAACCAGTTTCATAAGTAGTCTGTAGATGACAGGAATAAGCAAAATAGAACTTGAAATTAATTAAAATGCTCCTCTTTGGTTTCAAAGCACACAAACATTATGCAAAGCAACTTACCACTATGTGGATCACTACAGCATAGACATAGAATTTGCTTCCCAAGGTGACATGGCTTCCATGAAACTGAAACTCTGTAATGATATCTATCATCTTCTCTCTTCTTTAAAGAATCGTCTGCCCTTTTTAGAGGAGAAAGCTGTGCTATGCTAGGAAAAATATGGGAAAAGCATCTTGAATATCGAGTGGCAGTGGAAAACCCCAGAGGTAAAGAATTTCCATCACAAAGTGTTCTCTTCTCATGGAATCTTTGAAGTAGGCCACTGGCCTGCACATACTAAATTCTTCTTGCTTTGTTTCTTTTTAAATTAATCATTTGAACACGTTGGGGCTTCACATGTTTACTGGGTGATTATAAACACACTGAAGTACTGAAGGAAAGCTCCAGAGACCCCATTTTCACCCTCATCATCTTTTAGATTTTATTTTGACGCACCATCAATTGGAATTTTTAATTCAGACTATTCTCAAACGTTACTGCAATTTTACATCATATATTATCCAAGTCTTTTGATAAGGGTAATTATACATGCTGAGTTTGTTCCTAGAGCGTTGAGTCTGCAGTCGCTCATCCACTGGTTATGTTACTTTACTTCATCTGCTGCTTTCTGTGTATTCATTTTAGAGTCTTTGAGAAGTTTATTCACTTTTAATTCCTTGTAAGTTTAGCACTAAACCTAGAAAAAAAGAAACTCAGTCACTTAGAATCTATATAGATGAAATTCCAGAGACATACCATGCTTCTGAGGCTTTTGTTGTCATTGTTATTTTGTTTTACTGTTTTACTTCTAAAAAGAAGACTATTTTCTAGGACTGAGGCATTAATTATATTGCTCCTTTTGACATAATACCATACTTCTTACGCAGACAAAAAAAAAAAAAAAGCCATTGGTTTTTATAACTAGTGGCATTTATTTTCCTATCGCTGGAAATTTTGTTTGGGAAATGGAAACCAGTTTAGAGTAATCTATCTTTCTACATAAGTATTTCTGTGGCACTTATCACAGCAGTACCTGGGCACTCAAAAGCACTATTAGACTAAAACACATACACTGGAGGGAGAAAAAAAAAAACAACAAAAAAACTAGATGCTAAGAGAACAGAAAGTTTTAAATATCAAGAGAAATAGAAAAAACGTTCTTTATTTATGAGGAACCCAGTCCAGTTATTTATTTAAAGACTTCTAAAGGACTATCCTAGGCCTTTGATACTAGTACAAATCATCACTGAAACTTGACATGGCAAATCAGGAATGGAATATGACACTTATTCAGGAACTTTGAGTAGAAGACAAAAGAGAAAGCAAAAAAAAAATATGTAAAAATAATTGAGGTATCAGTTGATGGCAAGGGTGTTTAGAAATCTCCAGTACTATAGTCCTTTTTTTCCCCTGGATACTCAAGAAAATGGACCTGATGCTTGTCCAGTTGAATATCCATAGATTTTTATATCTGTAATGAGATACATTCAGGAAATGAATTGTTTAATGGCGAAACTTGCTGAACTAACTAATTTAAAGAGAAAGGGACTGATATCATAAACCAAATTCCAAACTGGTTTTATAACCTAAATACCTTTTATCCCTCACTATAAGATCAATAAAATTATAGTCTTATATGCCAGATGTCAATTAGGAAGGTAGAACAATTTGTAGTGTCAAAGGCTATTGATTCGTCTTTTTAAATATATAAAAAGAAAATTACTGAATAATTACCCAATTTTGTATCAAAAATATGATCTGCTATGAAATTATTATGTAAGAAAATTCATATTTGAAAATAAGCCAATTTTCTTTGGCACATATAATTTACAAATTTATGTTACAATTCAAGCCAGCATATTGAGAAAAGGCATATTAATGGGAAAGGAATATCTAATTTACAGAAGAGTAACCACCATAAAGTTTTATTTGTATCATGATGTTATTTCTGAGTAAAAGTACTTTCTGTACCATTTCATGGCAGGCAACCTGCTGATTCTTATGATTTTCTTCCTATTTTAACAAAACTGATTCAAACTTTTTATGTGATCTTGCTATATAGCCAGAAACACTACTGATAGAAATTATATTTCAACGACTGAAGTCATCGTCACCTTAGGTTTACATAGTAGTTGGTGAATTAAAAGTGTTTTAATAAGGCTAGCAGTAATAGTTCAGGGATAAGATTTAAACTGAGCTTCTGTGCCAATGAGTGCATTAACTTTATTCAAATATAGTGTATGTAAAATGGCATACAACTGACATGAGCTGATTATGATAATGTCTTAGTGCAAATTTTTGAAAATCAGGTACTATAAAAATATACCATTAACTTTATGTTAATAAAATATTTTGCTTGATGCCTTTTAAATTATTCATTTGAAGTAGTCTAAAAATATAAAAGAACTCTTATTATCATTCAATTTACATGATTACTTTTAAGTTCACTTTTTGGGTTTAACATAAACAGAGTGTAAAATTCACATCAAGCTTTGGTATTTAAAATGTGTAATTTTTATGCAAAAATTGGATGCTGTGTTACATTTTTAAGGTTGTCATTAGTATAAATATAATTTTGACTTCTGATTTGAAACAATTTAACCCTTAGGAGAAATTATCATGTTTCCCAGGTTGATTCATTATTGCTGCTTTGATTATAGATGAATTCTTTTGTAAAAACACTTTTTAAAGAATCTAAGGACTAACTTGAAGCCCCAGGGTTTTCCACCCATGCATTTGAAGAAATGATGAAAATTGCCAGGAAAAGAGGATCTTTTCTCCCAAAAAGTTCGGCTTTGATTTTAAGAATTAAACAACCATTATGTGCCCAGAACTGTGTTGAGTTATTTATGGACTCAATACAGAAGGACAACGTCCTGGCTGCCACTTACACTTGTGGTCAAATGGAAAGTCCCAGTACCGGTTACAGTGATGGGCACATAATGCTATCCAGGAAGCTAGACTTCCATAGTCAAAAAAAATTGGAAGACACAGTAGTAAAATTGGATAAGAACTATAAACATGGTGGGGCTTGACTTGAGTACGAGGGATGTAAGCTAGATTTGTAATGAAGATGTGGCCTTTACATTGCGAGAGGAATTTGAATGAAAGATCAGAATTGTCTTCTTTAGAATACATAGAGTATACCAAAGCCTACTTCTGTTCACAATATAAATAATTTAAATTTTACATTTACATGTACTTTTATATATACTTTAGTCCATATGCAAATATAAAACTAGTTATATAAATGATTACTTCAAGCCATACGCAATTCTAAAAATATATAGATAGATGAGAAAGTTCTCCAAATGCCAGACAATGGCTCACGTATTTCAAAAGGTGTTTTGAAAGTCTGTTCTTGGAAGGAAGGGAGAGAGGAAGAACAATGAAGCAGGAATTTGACTTGTATGTGCTATATAGCAGCCTGATACTTCTTTCCCATATGAGCCCAAGCTGTGATTGTCTCATTCCTACAGATTTTAGAGAATGAGACTCTGTCTCATATTATTGCAGACCTGTCATCAATTAAAACCTTTGACACAGTCAAATATGTTTCCGACTTCTACATTACTCAGTACAGCCCTGTGTCCCAAGAATGGTACTAATTTGACATGACTGGACAAGGCACTGAGTCAAGTCCTCAGAAGTTTCTTAATATCTGTAGAATTATAAAATTTTGTCCTATTAAAATGGCAAGGAACCTTATTTTAGTCATCTCTCCTATCACCCAATTGAAACTTCTTGTACAACATTCTTAAGAGATGTTCACATAAGTTCAACTTGAATGGTAAAAGAAAAAGAGAGATTACTAGTCTGTGAATACTGCTTGCTCATTCACAGGCATTTTAAAAATTTGAAGACAGGTAATATTCTCCTCCAAGTTCAGCATGTCTATTCCTTCATCTCTTCTTTTCATGAAAGAGTTTTAAAATTATCTTCCATCGTCCTCATCTTCAGGGAACTTTTGAGTTTTTTTTCCTATAAAACATATTTATTGATGCTATCATGTGGTAATCCAATGATAAAACACATACACACACAAGACATTTATATCCTTTCTCAAGACATTTATATCTAAGACAGGGCAAAAGAACAACAAAAATACATAATTGTAAACTGTGTTAAGCATGAAATAGGAAATCACCCAACATCACAATAGAATATCCAAAATGCTACATAAACTCTGGATCTGATCTGACCTGCATAAAAATAGAGGAGCTATCACTGACCTTGATCTGAATACTACACAATACTGCAGCCCAGAGATTGTTTTAGCATTTTGAATTTGTGGTTAACTCAAACCTCTGGGTCTTTTTCAAATGAACTTCTGTCATATCACCTTTCTCCTACCTTCTACTTGTATAATTGATTTTTGAACATCAACACAAAACCTTACCCTTCTGCATCTAAAATTCCATCCTCTTGGTTTTGGCCCTTGGATCTAACATGTCAAGGTCATTTTTGAATTATAATTAAGGCATCCAACATATTAAGTAAACTTTTGTATCAACTGAAAATACAATATACATTATTCAGTGACTTTAGTAAGGAGTGAGACCACAGGTGAAGCCCTGAGGTACGCTTCTCTAAAGACATCTCTAAATTGATCTGCTGCTACATATAGAAAATCTTTCAATACTGAACCATAAGTAGTAGACATTTGTTGTCTGCGCTGTCTGATATCCATTTCTCCCTCCTCTGGCAATGTATTTTTCTTTGAGGAACCATTCTTCTGCCATTTTCACTTTACATAATTTTGAAGGCTCAGTCTATCCCAGGTTGTCTTGCAACCAAACGTGGCCATTGAGAATATTGACTCTGCTCATTACAGAATTGAGAAGATAATCTGAATCATTCTAGTTAGAATAGATTCTTGACTTTTTCCAGCATTGTTGAGAAAAGAGACTGTCTTACTAGAATTCAAAGTGAGAAGACTCAAGGTTGGAATTGTTGGTAGTCCCATATGGAGACTGACAGATGCATGTGGAGCCAGGAGAGAAAGAGAAAGAGACCAAACCATCCTCCAGCTGTTCTGGAATAAAAGCCAGATCTAGACTTCTCTGTTACATAAGCCATAATATGAACTCTTCGGCATCAGCCAGTTGGCCGTAGGTTTCTGCCATTTGCCAGGTGTTCCAAATGATTCACCATATTATTATCTAGCCCACATTTTCCTATTGGCAACAACAATGTCATGGAAGCCTTTGTCATCTGTTTTATTAAAACCTAGATATAGAATCTCTATAATACTTTGTTGGCCAGTCTGTCTAGTAATTCTTTTGTCAGAGGAAATTAGATTTGTTTGTTTGTAGTAAATTTATGCTGGTTCACAGTGATCATCTCTTTTCTAAAACCATCTGGTTAATAATCCACTATAGAAGCTTAACTAGTTTAGAAGACAGATTTCATTTGTTCCTTGTCACTAACCATGGAATAATATGGTTTTTTTTTTTTCCTCTGATCTTTTGGATATGTTCTTTTCTAAATTTTCAGGCACATGATCCCCAAGGTTTTTGAGTATGAGTAACTATTTTAAATATCAAAATTTACCTCAGACAGACCTGCAAAGGTTTATGGTTGTACTCCTCTTTTTACTGTTTATTTAAAAAATACATGAAGGCAATGCTTATTATGAATCTCTCCTTTTTCATTTTTTCTTAAATTTTTAAAATATACATATAGTTTAATAAATTATCATTATATTAATTATCTTTTGCTATATCGCAAATTACCCCAAAACTTAGCTTAAAACAATAAACATGTATTATCTCACAGTCTCTGTGGGTCAGGAACCCAGGCATTGCTTAGGTGGTGCCTCTGGCTCACATCCCATGAGACTGTCGTCCTTTTTAAACGAAATTTTGTTTATTAATCATAGCACCTCTAAACATTTAACAAATTGTTCTATGTCCATATAGAAAATATAACACTCAATCTGTATATAAATCTGTGTATAAATAGGTTCCCAACTTCGTTCGATCAGGCCTCAGGGATGAGTGGGCCAGGTAGGGCAGTCCTGTCACAGCATATTTGTTTGACGATGACTGACATTTTATCTCTGGCCCTTTTCAAATAAATACCAGATCCTATGGTCTCTTTCTTCTAAAATCCCCTTTACTTCTTCCTGTCAACCTCTATGGAGGCTGCTCTTTTGACTCTGCTCAATAGGAATCTTGAAAAGAAAACCGATGGGGGAACATTTGGGCTCTCAAACCCACAAAGAAGCTGGGGCCTAAGCTGACACTAGAAAAACTTCACTTAAAACCTGGAAGTTGTATTGGGCATGGGGCAGTTCCCTCGGCACATAAAACAAGAGAGTCTATAGTCTCCATACTCTTGGGAAAATTACCTGACAGACTGACCCTAACGAAAAGCAGTGCGTAGTACCTTCTTAGAAGCCTTTGGTGTGCTTTTTTAGATAGTGATATCAAATGTGGGCAACTGGTAATGCCCAAATATTCTATCTGTCTGCTTTAGGCAGTTAATTTTTCAAATGAAGTTGAGCAAACCACACACCGTTGAGAGGAAAACACATTTAGTTTTACCTTAGTAAACCGATTGTCATTTTAGCATATAACTTTTGTGGTTGACACAACCTTGACGATGTGATGCATTAGCTAAAAAGAAAAAAGAAAATAATAAGAAGAAGAAGCTTTTTTGGTATCAGAATTAGATCCCCAAATACCAGGCCACAGGCTTTTTGTTTAAACTCATTGTTGCTGTTCTAAAATCACTGTTACGTGTTGCTATCTGTGAAAAGTTTTGGGGTATAGTCTGACACTCTCTTAATCGTAGTTGGTAATTTGTGCCTTGGGTGTCACATCTTGCTTTTTGCTCCCCATGCAGCAAGGAGATACAACTTTGTCCACTCTCTAGCTTGATTTTTGAGAACATGGCACATGGTGTACAACAAACTTATAGTCCTGGATACTGTCTCCCTACTGCTGATAATTGAAATCTTGGCAGAGGTTGCCTCCATACACCGAGGCATAAAATACTTGAATGAAGAGTTTTGTAGTGTAGTTCCGAGTCAAGTTTATCATAAGAAGTACAGCGCATGAAGTCGAAGGATTTCAGAGAATGGCCCTCTTAATGTCTGGATCAATGTGGATAGCTAAAGAGCTGCCCTATCTGGGTTAAACTATCTTTGTAAGTGGCCAGTTGTGTGAAGCCCAGGTAGGCAAATGTATAGTTCTCAGTGAGTGTGAACACTTAAAATATAATACCAGGCCCCTTATTTTTATTTTCCCTCCAAATATCCTTCTAGAGAAGTGGTCGGTCGCATGACTCAGATTATGAGTTTAACTATCATTCCACAAATATCACAGCTGCTTGAGACTTTGACACCTGATGTCTGAATCATTAAAACAATCTTACAGGTTGTCTTCTTGTCTCTGATCCACTTTACTCCTTTTTCCCCCCAGAAAAATCGTTATAAAATAATCCTAAAGCATATATTTTTTTTCTGTCACTCTACATTGGCATTTCACATCTGCCATCTAGGAGGAAATGCCCTTCAATATTCCAGTTATTACAAATCTGGAATTAAAAGTGTGAGAGGAATGTCCCTTAGTTTTTTGTGGTGTTCTCATACTTTCGCTGGGCTTCTTTCTTCACTCTGTCAGACTAGTATATTTTAAGGATAGAACAACATAATGAGACATAGTGATAGAGTAGAAAGATCATGATTCAGGACAGGGGTGAAAAGTTTATCTGTAAAGAATCAGATAGTAAATACTTTAGGCTTTGCAGGCCAGTCTCTGTCATGACTACTTGACCCTGCCATTGTAGTCTGCAGGCAGCCAAAGACAATAATACCTAAACCAATGTGTGTGGCATTGCAGTAAAATGTTATTTGTGGACAAAGTGATTAGAATTTCATACCATTTATATGTCTCATGCAATATTCCTTTGATTTTTTAAACCATTTAAAAAGGTAAAAGCATTTTCAGCCCATGTGCCATGGAGAAACAGGCTGTGGGCCAGATTTGGCTTATAGGCTATAGTTTGCCAATCTTTTGTTTAGGAAAGAGATTGATTTGGACCTGAATCCGAGCTCTGCCATGTACACGTACATGATCGTAGGTACAGGTTATATGGCTTCACTGAACATTAGAGTGTGTGTGTGTGTGTGTGTGTGTGTGTGTGTGTGTAGAGGAGAGAGGAGAGAGAGAGAGAGAGAGAGAGAGAGAGAGAGAGAGAAGGGAGAGGAGAGGAGAGAGATGGGCAAGGAGAGAGAGAGAGGGAGGAAGGGAGAGATCTAGTTGCAAGATTATGTCAGATATGATGAGTTAATCAGAAGTAAAACAACGAGTATGGTCTTGATCTATAGGGTCTCAAGAATTTTGACATGCCTCTGCTCTGGGAAATCAGATAACACGTTTCATATGTAACCTTAAGAGCATTATCATCTATATGTACTCAATAATTACTGCTGATGTAGAAAATACTAGATTTCATCTCTCTGCTCTCTTAATTTTTGAGATAAAACAACTTTGATTCAAATTCCAGTGCATGGACCTGGGGAACTCTCTGAAGTACTTTTACTTTTTAATACTTCGTCCTTTTATGGAAATAATAATGATTCTTGGCATATGTGGTTGCTATAAAAATTATATAAATAATGCATGTAAAGTGCTTAGACAGCAACTACATCAGAATCACTCAATAAATAAGAAAGTTATTAATAGTAATACTAATATTAATATTATTAAATGGCTTCAGAGAATCTACTGGATAAAGTCCAAGTTATACAAGTTTATTCGAACTCTCTAATCAACTGGGCTAATCTTATCTTTCAAAATTTTCCTTGTATGTGCCACATACTTTTCTTCTGCCTATTTAACCACATCCTATTCACAACTTGCTCATTCCTACAGAAATGTCTTTGCTCATGAGCTTCCTCTTATCTGAAAATCTTTGCCCTAAGTTTTCTTCAAAATATGCCATTAGAACTTCTAGATTCTCAGTTTTCACCTCTGCAGGGTCTTTCCTAAGAGCTGTAGACTCTATAGATTTTTCCTTCAGTTTTAATACCAATAGCATTTTTGTAGTATGTAATATAATTTTGCACCTAACTGTGTATGATCTTGTTTCATTCTCTAATGATCTCATATTTATAAGTCTTGGGAACCAGGTTGTGATTACCTGTAAAGGACAGAAGGTGAGATCTACTTGTTCTGCATCCCCCTCTCTCTAAAATGCCCTGCTCACTTTGAGCACCTATCTTCTCATTGATGTAGTCACTTGAGTAGACAGAATCTACACCGTGCCCAATCTTGATCCTATAGTAAAGACTCCATATGATGGAATACTCTCTATCCACTGGAGGTTGGTTGTGGATACATTGCTTATTTTTTTTATTGCTTACCCATCTGGAATATTACTGCCAGATCTCTGTCATTTCTGCTGTTTTTGGTGCCAGACACATTTTACTATTAACATCAGTTTATTTTGTTCAAAATTTTAAGGAAATCTTTAATGTTACACCTGAATAAATGTATCCTTTTAAAAATGTTGAGTCTGGTTCCCTTTTGAGTATTTCATGTGGATTCTAAATTATTCACCACATGATACCTGATTTTTTTTTCATTGAAATTTATTAGGAGCCCAATTAATTGTGATTCATCAGGTAGCATTTGGCAAGCCTAGATGAGGTCATTCAAACAGAGATTTTGCACTTCTGGACACGTCGTCTTTTGTTGCATTAAAGATTAGAGAGAAGTGAATTTTCTTTTCCTCATCTTGCCTTTTTGGCTCAAATATTGTATATGTACTTTTTTTTTTTTCTTCAGAGAGAGAGGGAAAAACCAAAGGGTGGGACCTGGAAGAAAGGTAAGAATATGATGACATTGCTACTTCCGCCAGTGAGACATCCCTTCTTCTCAGTGCCTCTGGCCAAGGAGTTCCAATTAAATGCCCTTCCAAGCTTGCGATTTCCTCTACCCCACCAGCCACGGGGTATGCACGGCAGGGTAACGCATGAAGCCGCTCTGCCCTGCAGACTAGACCTTCTGGTTTCACAATTCCACGTCCCCATGCAAAGAGGAGAGAAAAAGTTGCCTTGGTATTGTGTTGTAGAGTAGAGAGAAAGAAAAGAGACTTAAATGCAAAAATTATATGCTTGCTCCTCTTTTAGCCCTCTCCTATTTCCCTCAACAGGAAAGGATATCAAGCTGCTGAAATTCATATAATGATAGGAAAATCAAGACCTGCAGCATTTTGAATAAATCGAGTTCCTCTGAGCACTGAGGAGAATGGCATTAAACTCCAGTATTGGTCAGAAAGACTGAACATCTTTCTGGAATCTCTAAAATGGAAAATGAAATGAAAAGTAGAGTGTCTCCTTATTGTAACAGAAGGAAGAAGGGAAAACATGTTTCAGTCCTCTGGCCTACCTTACTTTATCTTTTTGTTTGGGCAGCAATCACAGACCCATATGCTGAATGGTGGAAGATATTTTTCAGAAGCATTTGTCTTCTTGGAAGGCTTCTAAGCTTGTTTTATTGGCAACTGTGAAATCACCACTGGGTCTGTTGTGTGGTTATTCTACAGATGGTTTGCATGGGTGGCTTGTTTCTTCAGGATGAAATATCCCTTTGGACTCCAGTTGGGATGTAAGAAATTCATACACTACTAGTCTTTACTTTTTTTAGGTAAAATTCGCTGTTTCACCTGTAGACCCCTTCTTTGGAGTTTTCGATAGATAAGAAAAAGGTAACATGTTAGAAGCCCATTCAAGTGGCACTGATGCCAAAGCAGCCATCTCTGAAGCTTCACCATCCATCACGGTCAGTTCAAGTTTGGATGGATGACAGGCAGTCTAGAAGTTTTCTTGGTACATATAGAAACCAGCAACCAAAGGAAGTTCAAAATAATCAGGGAATTTCACCTAAAGGCAGATAGCAACACTTCTATTATACTTGTGGTAGAGTTTTGTTTTTTTGTTTGTTTGTTTGTTTGTTTTTACTTCTCCACAGCACTCACATTTCATGCCAGGGACGTTTATATGTGCCCAAGACAATGTAGTCCATTTTAGATACATTTATTTCAGATACATTTCAGATACATTTATTCCTTTAAAAATAGAATGCGAATGGACCATCCTAGTTTGTAGGGAAGAAAAGTTACACTATAACTTTTTAAAGACATTAGTTCATTTTCATTTCTTAATTTGCCAAAAAAAATTTAAATCAATTGTATTTTCCATGGGATCAAGGGGATAACTGGTATGTTATGGAATTGGCTTTTTAGAGTGATATAGGAGTGGGTTTGAATGGCTACACAATTGCTCACTAGTTGGTAGACTCTGGTAGGTTATTTAACGTTTCTGAATCTGTTTTTCCATCAGTAAAATGGGGATGAATGGCCTTACTCATGGTTGATGTGAAAATTAAGCAATATAACACGTAAAATCTCAGCAAAGGATTGTCACCTAATGAACTCAGATATTTTCTGAGTACTCTCTTTGCTAGGCTTTGCTGTTTGCACTTTATATGTCTTAACTCAGCTAATGGTCATAACTGTAGATACTAAGTAATATTATAATGCCCTGCTCAGATAGGGAAACTGAGGAAGCAAAAGGAATAATTAGTGGGAGTGGGATTTGCTCTTTTGCTCTTAATCATTACTTTATTTTGGCTCTCCGCGTATTATGCAGATGATCAAAGAATGTTAATTTTCCTTGCTCCTAGTTTTCTAGGCCTTTATTTATGTCATCTGTAAAACTGATTTGAATTGACTAGTGGCTCTTAAAGAAGTGCCCATTAGAACATCTTGAAACTGGACAAGGCTAGACTTAGTCCTGTGAAGACTCCGAATTCGTAGTATTTTGGGGGCATTTTGGAAGATGAAGTATTCTGATGCGAAGCAACAGAGGGGTAATCAGGCTAGAAAAAGTCATACTAACCAACAAAACATTCTTAACCTTCTGTTTCCTGGAAATTTTCATTAGTCTAGATGCAGAAGAAAATCTCTGCTTTTTAAAACTGGCAAAATATATATCTTCTTAAAGGGTAATTAGAGTGAAGATATGGCTATAATTTTTGCTTTTCCAATGTTTTATCACCTGGTTCTCCTTTGTAAGTGACCTTAGGACTTTAAGATATTCATATGGAGCTGTCGTGCTTTTTGTGGTTTCAATAACTTTCATTTCAGCAAAGTGTTTGGCAGCAGCCTTCGCCTTCTTACATGGCAGTAGTACAATGCAGGCTTTAAGCGACTCTTAACAGAATTACCCCCATGCTGCTTTCTTTTCCTGATATGTCTTGGCCCTAAGTTCATTTTTAGCACTTATACAGAATTGCTTGTTTTTATTAGCATTCATCTGCACTAAGTTTAAGTTGTGATCAAATTCTTTAATATTAATAAATGGCAAATAAAAATTTTATGGCATAGGAAAAAATACATTTAAATTCACCATGCTTCTAAACATTAATTTAATGGATGTTTTTCTTGTTACATCAACCAGCTTATCTATAAGGATGCAAGTGTCCATTCTAACCTTTAGTAACCAGATTACATCTGCTGACCTAGAACAGCCAATAGGCAATGCGTGTGTGCACGTGTATAAATGTGTGTATGTATGTGCACATGCACACACAAGTGCACTCATTGTTCTTCAAGGGCATCGACATGTTAAAAATAACATATATTGTTAAAAATCATTGTGAAACTTATAACAGATACTCAGAGTATCTAAAGATCTGATATCAGACACTGTTAGGAAATCAAAATCTATGAATGGTTGTTTAAAATTATCCCTTGCACAGGACAAGAAAAGAGGAAACAAGTCTTGAGCAGCATACAATAATACATATTTAAAAAGAGTTAAGGTTGATCGAGGACTTACCACAACACCATCACTGTTCTAAATGCTTTAGTGTATATTACTTCATTTAATCATCACAGCACCCCTATGAACTAGATGCTATTATTGCTATTCCCATTTTTCAGATGAAGAAACCAAGTCTTAGAGACATTAAGCAACTCATCCTAGGTCATCCAGCTAAAAATGGTGAGGTCAGAATTTAATCCGGTTCCATTGCCCGAAGTCTTCATCTCTGTGCGGCACTGCTTCCTGATTGGGCAAACCAATAGGTCAGAGGTCCAAATATCCAATTGTTAGAAGTAAAATGCAATCACTTACATGACTAAAAGGAAAATATAGAAGCACCCTTCAACTGCTATGTAAATCAAGTTACTCAGCTGAAAAGTTGAGAGTCGTGAGAGAAGCAAGGAAAAACCAAGAATGGGGAAGGCTGAAGGAAAAGGAAAAGGAAAAATAGAGGCTGCAGATAATAGAAGCAACTATGGAGATACAAAGAAGCTGGCCAGTCTGAAGAGTAGAGAAACATGCTAGCTACAAGGATGGAGAAGCGAGGACAGCTCTTTAATAAGCTGCTTACATCACCACACCACCTCAGGCCACCAGAGTGCCACATTGAAGATACATCTATTGTTGGACAGCTGTACATTGGGGCATTCAGTGAAAGGACCAGTTAGGTCCTGCTTTCTGCCTTAGCCTCTGAGAGTATGAATCATCATTTTTACTTAATCCCGCTTTACGCTAATCAGGACAGAGAATGGGAATGCTTAACTGGGAATGACATAAAGTCATTCATTCTACTGCAACGGAAAACTAAGCTATGTTATTATCGTAGAACAAACAAGTCATATCTTAAAACATATAAAATCTGTAGTTTAAAATCTATCCCCAAGTTAATAAATAAAGTATTCCTCAAGCGTGTGGCTAAACTTCAAGAAAAAACAAAGTATCATTCTAAAGAAATTACTTTTAATTTTATCTTTTAACAAACAAACAAGGCAGGGTACCAGGTATATAATGGACTCTCAATAGATGAGGGGGATAAAGGAGGAGGAAATAAAGAGGGATAAAAATTAGCCGGGGAAAAAGAGGCGGGAAGAGGAAAGGAGGACCAAACATGTCTAAATAACTGCTTTGGTGTGCAATGTATACCCATAAACCTTGGTCGTGAGATATAGTGGAACGCTAGTTATTACTGGTAGAAATGAACCGATAACTTATAGAGCTACCAAACTATTTAATGGATATTTCAGAGCAAAGACTTCTGAACAATACTAACACTTGAACAGATTTAAAGGGCTGATTAAACCTATCTATTTTATGTTAAATTAGTCAAATTGAACCTCAGGTAATCTTCCATAAAATCTAGATTTCTATAAAAAGTATAAGTGATTGGGAGTTATCATTGTCCCTGAGCTTTTTAACGTGTCAAATATTTAACAAAGTGAGAGTATACTTTCCTGGCCAATTCATGGATCTTTTGGTGTATTTAATAAATGATCCTTTTCAGAATGGCAGACTTATCTGAAGAGAGCAAAGCTAATCTACTGTCACACAAAGTAGAGGGAGCAGAGATGGTGTCCTGCACTTTTTTAAAAAAACCTTCTTTATAGGTAATGATATTGCTATACATTCAGTCTCACCACAGGACTGGAATCTTAATCAGAACATCTACTATAGTGAAAGAATGTTGAAGCCCATTGTAACTTTAAAGGTCAAGTGATTATGTTTTTATACCCAAATCGCTTTCAGTATTCAAGGGTCCTTTAAAAAAAATGTTAACATACATTCTAGCTCTATGTTTTCAACTTCTGGTTGTAAATGCTATGTAGGATTTGAAGTATCCCCTCTTTAAAACTCTTGACTAGTGCTGGATTTTTGACACTCCATCTTCACCAGTGGATTCATTGTTAGTGAGTGAGAAAGACCTTTAGGTGTAGACTTACGAGGTAGAGATTTTATTTCTGGTGTCCGTAGTACAGAAATCTTACACCATGCTCTGACTTTTGTTGACAAGACAAAGGAAAAGGGGAACACAGTGGGACAAGATCATGTTCTTGAGGAGGAGGGGACTGCTTTGGGAGGTTGCCATTTTGAGCTTTGATTTCCTAATGTATTTTTTTAGAAACTTGGCTATGTTACTTCTTTCCAGGTATCTAACATGTGAATACTCTTTTCTGCATTTTTTTAAAAGAAAGATTCGAATGTCCTAAATAAAGTCAGCTAACACTAAAGAATTTTTGTCAGGGAAAAAAATTCTTAGTATAAGGGTTTTATTCATTTAACTATGCAACCCACTGGGTCATATACCTGTGAAAAAGTACCATGACTGACGATTTTAATGAATGCCTTATGCCATCAAGAAAATGTAAACTCTTATCTAGTGTTCTGTACTAAAGGAGGCGGAAAGGCATGTGGCAATTTTGGAAAGAGTTCTACTCCACAACAATGGACATTTTAAAATTTGGTTCCCTGAGGTGTTTTATTAACTACTTGGGAAAACTCAGTTATCTACAATAACTTTAAATGCCCATAAGCCAGTCTAGTGCTCCTCAGGTAAATAGTTCATTCTGGACATTCATAATGAACTAAATCTGGAATAAGTTTCAAAGTTTCAGTCCTGGTTTGCCATTTGCAAGTTATGTGACTTTCAGCAAGTTACTAAAACTTTGTAAATCTCAGTTTTCCCATGTGAAAAATGCAGATAATAACGTTAATCTCACAGTATCGAAGAATGTGCATTGGATATTCAACATAGTATCTGGCATACTGGACATTTTTAATAAATGGCAGAATAATTTTTTTTACTTTAAATATTTTACTTTAAATGTATTTTGAAGCAATACATGATTTTCTTAACATTAATTAATGGCAACGTATTTTCCAACACCCTCTAAATATAATTAGAATGAAATTGTCAGCACAAAGGTATAAGTTCATCAATAGTCATTAGTCCGTATGTCCCTTCATGATCTCCAGCAGTTCAAAGAGTCTCCAAAAATCCCAATTACTAGAAGATTAGATTCTGTAGTCACATGGTATCTAAGTCACCTTATTGTTCTCTGCCTAGGCTGTGTCAGGGCTGTGCAAACACAGCCTCAATTTATATAGCAAGAGATAGCAGCCAGGCAGGACCTAATGTGTTTATAACCAGTAAATAAGTAATAGAAATTCACCATTTAATGAACAAATACAATGAATTGGGTACAAACATGGTGTTTATGAGAATGAGATCTAAATAAGAGAGCTTTAGGTCGAAGTCTTGGCTCTGCCCTCATTAGCTGGATGTCTTTGGTATGCTTTTACTCATTTTTAAAAATGTGGATGGCAGTATTTGCACTTCAGAGGGCCGTTATAGTGGTTAAATGGAATAATGAATGTGAAGGGTATTTAGTACATCGTAACCTCTTCCTTCTTTTGCCTCTCAGGACATCCTCTGGTTTTCCTCCAGCCTCACAGTCTGCTCCTTCTTAGTCTCCCTGGCAGTCTCCTGCTCTACCTGACTGGAAATCGAGTGGCTAAACTCTGACCTTGTCCTTCTCTCACTCCGCACACTTGCCCCAGGTGGCCTCACCCAAACCCGTGTCTTAAGACACTACCTAGTTCCCAGTGAGAACTCTAATCTCCATCTTAGTAGCACTGCTGCTGCAGTTTGGTGAAGTTAAGCATATTGGCCAGTCACATAGAAGGGGTCAAATTGGCATAAAACCAATATCTGTCTGACACTGAAACCCAACCTATTAAAAATGCAGAGGGAGATGGCAAAAAGCAAATGATTTAGTACCAGTTACCCACGTACTAACTTCCAAACTCAACAAAAGAAGCAGGAAACATTTGAGTGTTTACTTGACTTGCTGTATCTGAAGAAATCATGCAGTTTTTTTTCATGTTATAGTGCAGCTTATCCTTTAATTAAAATTTTAAAAACAGTGTTTGAAGGTTAAGAGTTCCATCTAAAACTTCACATCATTTTCAAGGAAAATTAATAAAAATTATTAATCGTTATAGCTCATTTATAAGAAGCTAGATGAGAATATTATGAAAAATTAGTGAAATTATTATCAGATGGAATAATTAAAGATCAATTGTGAAATAATCACATAATTCTATCTATACGCTGTATTGCTCTTCATTAATCAAAGATAATCTGGAATTGCAATACTTAATTAAATGCAAAAAAGTGTTTGTGTGTTCTGGCTCTGAAAGGAGATAATTGGAGAGTACAGAAGCTGTACAGTTATCAGCTTTTGCTGATTTTTTTTTAGAGTCTAAAAATGTAAATTCTGCAGTGTGGAAGTTGGTCATTTTGTGGGCTGTCGAATTTGACTTAAAATACAAAACCTGTTTTCAATAAAATAATATTCTTCTCTTAGTCCTGAAAAGGGGAATTTTAATGCATCAATAAGAAGAAAGCAATGCATCTAATTTTGGCAGATGTATTAGATCTCAGAGGCCCATGAACAAATTCCATCTCACTTTGCTTTCTTCACTGCCAAAGTAGCGACCTACTGGCTAAAATCCTCAGTGCTCCTAGAAAGAGGAAATAACTCATTCTTTCTCCTATTTGTAAAATAAGACCATTTATAATACTCATATCAGGAACTAAAATAAAGTCACACATCAATTTCAAGTGCCATTAATGTAATCAAGGTAGAATTTACATGAAATAAAATATACCTACTTAAGGTATATAACCATGCCTTTTGACAAATATATACACTCATGGTATCACCACGACAAGATACAGAACATTGCTCTCACTCCAAAAATGCCCTTGTGGCCCCATTGCAGTCTGCCCCACCCTCACCCTTTACACCATGCAACCATTGATCTGCTTGTCTGATGGGATAGATTAAATTTGCCTTTTTTATTTAAATGAAAGCATATGACATACTCTTGAATCTGACTTCTTTTGCTTGGAATTGTACTTTTGAGATCCATTCTTTTTCACATTCTTTCTTTATTCCTAAATAGTTCTTCATTAGATGAATATGCTATTATTTCCTTGTCCACCGACCTGTTGATGCATATGCTTAGTTTCAATTTTGAGCTGTTACGAATTAAGCTACTATAAACCCTTCTTTATAAGTCTTCTGTTTGGTCATATTGTAATTCAGTTTTCATATTGTTTTACATCATTTGTTCATTGTATTAATCAAGTAAAAATTAATTTCAGTAATATCTCCAGGATGGAGGAAGATTGTTTTCATGCTGTATGTGAAAATATATTAAAATATAGAAATGTGTTCTTTCGAAAAAATAGCATTTTTACATGCATCGTTTCTTTCATTTTTTACATCATGCTTTTCTATCGATAGGGAAGATACTGTTATTATTCTTAACTTATAAATTTGTAAACTGGGTCTTAAAGCAGTTAATTGATTTGCTCAATATCACACAGTTAGCAAGTGTTACAGTCAAGACCAGAACCTTCTCACAACTTCCTAATCTGGCCCACGTTCCATTCTGCCACGTAGAAATTTTTCACTTCCTTCAACACATATTTATTAAGTTCTTTTTGCCTAACGCTGTGTTAGGATGTAGGGAATCACAACAACAACAACGAAAATCCGTGTTCCCTCGAGGAATTTATTATTTCATTGAGAAGACAATACATGTACATGAAAAAAATTGAGCGCAATCGAAGGCAATTAGTTAAGGTTGTTAGAAACATGTATTCTGTGTTGCAATGAAAACAGGTGTTGAATTAATAGATAGCTAAATAAAGTGGGTAGGGAGTTACCTGAAAGAGATTCATTAAGGAAGTGATTTTTGTGCTAGACATTGTTAAACAAAAAGTTTGAGAAAGAACAAGTATGAGGAAAAGCCAAGTATGTATGTCTATGGGATGAGGAGCCATTTGAAATTAGCAGGACTGAGAGGATTTATTTTCAGATTGAATATGTAAGGTGGGGCCAGTTCAATGTCAAGTTGAAATATGTGCAATTTACTAGTGGACAGCAGCGGGGCATCCTAGATCCTTAAGGAACAAAGAGTAGTGAGTGACAGGGTACAAGTGATGTTTTACATGGGATAATTGGTCACAACTTGCATAATGGGGTAGATCTAGGGAGGAGATCAAAGCGTATGAGGTGATGAAGATCTAGACTGAGGAAAGGAAGAGACAAGTTTAAATGTTTTTTGTTTTTTGTTTTTTGTTTTTTGTTTTAAATAGACAACCCATTACAGCTCTTCACTGAATGGTTTCCTAATTCAGAGGCATTCATATAAAATTTCTCTAGAAATGAAATGGCCTTGTGCTATCAGAACTAGGCTTCACAGCCGTAGAAATGATTATAAAGCTATGCTTTATTAGACTTAATTTTGGCCTGGAGCTTAATTTCTTTTGCTAAAATTCACCGCCTGTCAACTTACCAAAGGATGCACTGACTTGCTTATTTTAGTTTCTCTCTTTCGAGTATAGTTTAAAATAGCACCCATCAGTCTTAATCTCAACTATTTTCCAAAATGTTTCCCAAATTAATAAGTGAAGGATTGGAAGCAATGACCCTGTAGGGGAATATGACAAAAATAGCTCACCCATAATTAGAAATGAAATCTCCTTTCATTGAGCAATAGGAAATTGGCCAAACCCAGCAGCTTTTCATATTGTGCTGTGCCAAAGGGGTCCTTAAGGCATGTGCTCCCTAAGTTCTGTCTCTTGTTGCCCAGTGGTCTGATGGATGCTTCTCTTTTGTTCCCCATTTTCTGCTGTCAGCTTAAGTCTCAATCACCACGCCCTGGGCAGACAGGTAGGTTGGGTCCTGGTAATTAAATGAACTATCCTCATAAAGAGACTTCAGTTAAAGGTGTATATGGATCATGGCACATCGAATAAACCTCCCACCCTGTATACTCACTCTAGAATACCAACTAAAAGTGTCACTTTCGATTGATTTGGAAGCCAAAGAAGCCCTTAACCAAAAATGTATGGCCATGAAGTTAAATGACTCTTGCTTTTCTGAAATGAGGCCTTTGTTCTCAGTCCAGTGATTTTTCTATGCATTATGAAGGGGAGACCTCATAAACTTGGGGAGAAGATAAACTTCAAAACCTGCTCTATGCATACATACTCTATACATGATAGTCATTTAATCTTAGATGTGTGGCTTATTTATTTATTTATTTTTGCCTCAGGTTCCTCATCTGTAAAGTTAGAATAATATTAGTACTTGCCCCAAGGAGCTAAGATCTATTTCAATTGCTAAGTATTCTGCCTGGCACATAGTAAGCATTCAAATATTAACAGTTATATTTGATCTGGTCCTCTTGCTACTGTTGTTTTGTTTTGTTGTTGCTGTTGTTGCTTCAGCCTGACTTTTCTTTTGGTAATTCCTCTCAAGGTATTTTTAGTGTAATAGTGAAAACAGAAATAAAAGCACCTAAACGCAGAATTTAAAGAGCCCTATGTATAGGTAGAAGCCACATACTGTAGAAACAGTAGAAGAAAGAATAATTCTGCAAGGGCAGTCAGAGACCATTTAATGGGTCAGATGCATTAGAGCTGAGCATTGAAGCTGTAATTTTAATTTAATCCAAGACAAAAGAAGGCAGGCTGCTGAAGGTTTTTGAAGGAAGACTCCAGCTTTAGGCAGTTAGCTCTGGCATCAGTGTGAAAAGGGGGCAGTATAAGAGAAAAATTAGTGGCATGGAAGGGATAGCAAACTGAAAATGGTTATTTTTCATTGATTGTTTTTGTGAGATTATGGACCAGAAGAGGCAGAGATGTAGAAGGGAGGTTAATGTGACATGGGGAAGGGTTATGGGAAGTCCTTTACCTGTGTACCACATCCAGCCCATCGACACGTCCCGTGATTGAGTATTCCTCTGACATAAATCGTGGAACTCATCCGCTTTTCTCCCTCTTACCTTATTTGACCTCTGAGCAGCATTTCTCAGGCGGACCCCTCTCTGATTCCTGGACTACTTCCTCTTCTTGAATCTCATGACACTCTGGTTTTCCTCTATCCTCATGGCCTTTCCTTCTCATTCTTGCAGATGTCTGCTGCTCTGCTTGCCCACAGATGGCTCCAACTTTGGCCCTTTCTATCTATACATCCATCTAATTTCATGCCTTAAAACATGTCCCGTATCCTAACGAGTGCCACATTTATATCTTCTTTTTCTGAACTTCTTCCAACTCTAGACCCATGCCCCAGACTTCCACATATTTACACGAATGTCATAGGCATGCTGAAGTCAACATCTTTGCCATATTTTCCACTCCCAACTTGCCCTTCCCTGAGTTTCTCCATCTCATAAACGTCACCATATCCACCTAACTGCTGGAGCCCACGATCTATAATTTTTTCTTTGATTTCTTTGTTTCTTCCGACCTCCATACTCAGTTCATCAGTAAGGGCTGTCCGTATTGCCCCCGCAGATCGCCCAAACCTTGCCTCTGTTCTCCGTCTCTGCGCTGTCACCCTGCACCCATCGCCGTAACTTGTGCTAGATTAAAAATTTATAAACCGATCTAACTGTGTTGTATCCTGACCTCTACAATCTTGAACTAACCACTTGGGAGCTGGAGTGATCTGTTAAAAACCTAATTCCAGTCATGTCATTTCCTTTCATAAAAGTCTTTAACATCCAAACTCTTATCTAGTTTATAAGATCCTATGTCTCTGACTTTGTCAACTTTCATGTTCCCCTCTTTGCTCCAGTCACACCAGCTTTCTTTTCCTTGAATGTATCCACCGCATTCCTCCTCAGTATACTTTGGCTGCTTTTCTTATTGGTCAATGCTTTGTTTTGATGCTCTCTCTTTAGAGAACACTTTCTTAATTTCACAGTAAGAAGTCCCCTCCAACTCTCTCTGAGTCACATTGCCCCACAGTAACTTGACTGCTTTTGTCTATTTTTACTTATTCATTCTTCCATTCGGCTCCCTCCAATTAGACGTAAGCTTTATTAGAGTAGGAATCTTGTGATTTGTGTTTAAAACTCTTTCCCCAACATCTAAAATAGGGCCTACCACATAGTACTTGCTCAGTAAATAGCATTTCAATGAATGACTCTTTAATACCGGCATCCTATATCCAACTCGCTATCTTTTCTTGCTTGGAATACAACTAGCAAACTTACTATTTGTATCACTCTAATATTCACCCCCACCTAATTCACTCTGTACCTTTTAAAACTGTGATCTGATCATGGCAGTCCCCTCTCCCTCATAAACAGGTACCATACAGGATGTGACCCACATCTGCTTCTCCAGCTCATCCCTTGCCACTCTCTCTTCAACTCAGTGTGCTTCTCCTTTATCGTTTCTTCCCCTAAATGCACAAATAGTGGATGAGGGCTGGAAATAGTTTCACTACGTTTTTCAGTTATCATTACTCAGAAAAACTGTTAAGTGTTTTGTTCTTGCAACCTCACCATATTACCTGTGCACCTTGTACCGGGATTTTTTTTTTCCTCTGGCTCCTTTTTTAATTTGTAAAGAAAAGGAACAGGAGGCCCAATGGCGGGTGGTTACCTGTCAGAGCACTTCATCACGTAAAGGTCTGAGACTTGTGGCAAACCAATGACTGTAGGATGCAGGTCAAATGGAGTGTGCACTATTCAGGCTCAGGCCAAATTACAAAAAGTAAATTGCACTCTAATTAACCAGAGTAGTTAGGGCATAATTCAGATCCCTGGAACTCCAGCTGATGGTGAATTTAAAAAATATATATGTAATACATAAAGACCCACCCTCACCTCAACCCAACCCCCCAAAAAAAATCCGTTTCCATATACAGACTTCAAAGGTGAGAAAACATTACAGATTTCTGCAAAACCAGAAATATTCTTACTCTTCAGGGGTGGGGTGGGGAAAGGCAAGTTCTGTTTTTCAAAGACAATAGGGATTAACCTAGTGAGGGACAGAAGCAGTTTTGCATTCCATCGTTATGTGCTGCACAGATCCTGACTGGGGCAATTTAGAACTACAGCAGGTGAATGAAAAGTTTAGAGGATAAGATGGAAACTTTACCGCATGCGAGTTTTGTAACTACATCTTCCTCGCTGATTGCTTTTGGAAGGTGTAGGGTAGTCATTCTCCACCAAGGATAAGTCAACACTGTAATGCAACCTGTGCAAGCCTCAGATTTGCTAAATAAAGAGAATGATGACATCAACAGAAATTACTTAAATTGTGAATAGATAAATGCAAAACATGTTAGGAAACTTGAAAGAGAGACTTGAGATATGAGAGGGCACTATGCAAATACTAGAGAAATTTTGAGATTATATCCTCTGTCCCTAAAATGAAAAATAAAATGAAGTGTGTTGCACAAAAAAAAGCATTGGGAAGTCACCATAAAAATGTGGGCAAATATAAAACCTGGGATGTGTGCAGGTAAGTGTTTGCTTTAGGAATTAAAGAAAATATTAACACAGGAAAAATAAAACAAAAATCCTGTGTTTTCGTATATCTTAATTTCAAAGGTCAATGAAAATATTTCAATCGATGAGTTAATTTTACATTTTAAAATGTCACTCCACTTTTTAATTTTATCCTAAAAATAATGAGGCTAAATAATAGCTAAAATTTATTGAGCTATCGCTACCTGTCTATGTACTGTGTTAAACATTTTCATTATCTCATTTAAGCTCATGACTCCACAGAAGTGAGATTTACTATCTGTATTTTACAGATGAGGAAACCGTGATTCACAGATAGATGTTAAATTGCCCCAAGAACTCATAGATAGTAAGAGAGTGAGTTATGAATCTAGGGGTTTCTGGTTTCAACACCCATGTTTTTAACAACTACCCCCATGCCACCTCTTTAATTTAAATTGCACCTTTTCTGTGGAAATGAAATGAACAATTGGTTAATGTAAAATCTGCTCATATGAATCACACTTGTAAAGGACTATGGTCACACAGAATGTATAGCTCATTCTATAAAATTATATAATTTTATATGACATTAAACTTTGGAGAGGTGGCTTTGGTGTCTTTCTTTTCATCTACTTCAGAATAGTGTTTGTCCCAGGTCATGATGCTAATGTAAAAAAAGAATTCTATATTTTGGTCTCTTACGTGTGACAGTTGCTCTACAATGATCTGGTCACTTGTGCAACCTGTGCTTTAGACCTTACAAAAAATAAGAGAGTCATTCATCAATCTTGCAAAGACATACTTCACGCCTTATTTTTCTTTATGGCCAGTATGAGTGGAGGTATTTTATGCTCAATTAAAAAGAAGCTATTTGAACTTTAAAATATTGAGGGAAATTACAGTGGAAATTTTCATCCTCCATAGCCTTATGCCCATTGGGTCGTTTGTCAGACTAAAACTTTTTCTAGAATAAAATTCGTCTTAAAAGTAAGCACTTTTTTGTGTGTGGCAGGGGGAGGGGGTAGGGACAAAAGTGTATGGATTTTTTAAAATACTTTTTAAGAATGGATCTCAGTTGTAGGCTTATAATTTAGGTCTGTACCGCAAAAATTGGGTGACTAATATTAGAGCTACTGCCTTTAATTTCCTGTTATAGATAGCAATGTCTATAATTTCTCTCAATTTAAATGAAGGACTGCTTATCATTGGATAGTTTACTCATGTACGCAATAAGCAAATATTTACTAGGAACCTACTATGTATGAAACACTCCTTTAATGATAAACAATGTAATTCTCTTTTCTACATAATGCTAACAGTCTAGCTGTAGAGGGTGGAGGGAGATACACACAATGAGAAAATTTCAAATAATAAAAACTGCTATAACGAATATAAAGCAGGATGACGCAGCAGATGGAGTAGTACCGATGAGAGGTCAGTTTAAAAGGGTGGCCAGAGAGGGCCTCACTGAAGATGTGGCATTCACTATGAGACCTTTATGATAAGAGTGAGCCATGCAAAGTTCTGGGGGAAGAGCATCCCAGGCAGAGAAAAATATCATGAAATGGTGTGTTTGAGGAATACAAAGATAGCCCGTGTGTGCCTATAAGGTGCAGAACATGTCAGATGAATGTTGAGATGAGGTAGGAGAAATAATTGAGGGAACCGTAGGCCTTGGTAAGAAGTGATTTTATTTTAATTTCAATGAGAAACCATTGCAGGGTGATTTGCACCTGGGAGCCATATGATTTATCTAAGGACTTTTCATTTCCCAACTGGGAGTGCGGTTTCCGTTGGCCTCAAACAAAAACAAGATATGGAAAAAGATTGAGGGCTATAAGCCACAGTGCCACACTGAAACATGAGGGTAAGTAAGCCCTTATTTCCAGAGCCACTCAGTGAGATTCAATATACACATATAACTTATCTGCTCCCTGGGCAGGCACTATTTTAGGCACCAGGAATACTGCCATGATTAAGAAAAGTTTTTGCCTTATATTTTAGATAATAGAATAGAGGGAACATATTTTAACCCTGAGCACTTACTGAGGATTCTTTTTAATAATCTATCT
This sequence comes from Pteropus medius, assembly GCF_902729225.1. NCBI lineage: Eukaryota > Metazoa > Chordata > Mammalia > Chiroptera > Pteropodidae > Pteropus > Pteropus medius. The sequence goes on from NW_024340699.1 coordinate 6,739,521, forward strand.
CCTTTTAAGCTTCTGGACTTGATTGCATTGTTTATCCATTGCGATTGCCCTAGAACCTATTAAAATGCTTGACATGGACTAACTACTCAGTAATTCTTAACAAATGAACTGAATTGAAGATTATCATGAATTGAAGATTATGTTAGGTTTATAGATATACATTGTATGAATGTGTCTTCTCTTTTTTCAAAACTGTGTCCTATTTTTGAACACAAACTATTGGGAATTTTTTTTTTTTTCATAGAAGGCTTCATGTTTTTATAGGGCTTTGTTATATTAGTCACTATATTATGCCCCTTCTATGTCATGCGGTCTACCTTATTCCTGTGAATTTAAATCTCCGTGGCATGTATCCATTTTGGAGTTAAATTATAAGAAGTCAGTTATACTCCAGATTTTTTGGCAACATATTTTTTTTCGTAGTCATCTAAAGATGCTCCGTTTTGTTTTTGCACATCATAAAGTCAAAAAATAGAGAATCTTCTTTCCTATTTCCATTCGTACAGCTGATTATAAAAAACTCACCAATTTCTGATTATTACAGAATACACTTTAAAACACCAATGTATTTTGATCTGTCTCTCAGCTTTCCCTTTACTGTCTCTGCCCTAGGTCCACTAAACCGTGGTCAGTTCCCTAAAAATGTCATGGTCTCTTTCATGGTGTTTGTTCAAGAACATTGCAATGTTTTTCTCTCTTATTATTCTTTTTACTACATTGTTTATTTTCAACCTTTGGGCCTTAGCTTAACATTCACCATTTCTAAAAGCCTTTGCCTGACCTCCCACATCTGGAATAGGTACCTGTGTTTCTCCTGTTACCAGATTTGTCTTATACTATTCTAATATCTATTTGCTCTCAGTTTGTTTTGTTTTGTTTTGTTTTCCTAGACAACAAATTCTGTGACGGCTGGGACTAGATCTTAACTGCAATTCTTACTCCACTTCCTAACCCAGTAACTACTAAATAGTGGACCTTTAATAAAAATCTATCAAGTGAACAAATAAATGGATAAATTACCTGTCATTTTCTAAGGCAGATCATAATTTAATCTCATGGTCTGGTACATTAAAAAGGGGGCAGGTTTCAAAATATGTTTGAATTTCTGTCTCCTGAGTTCTATTTTTATAGTTTTCTTGTATTTTGTACAGTTTGATACTTAGCATGTTACTTTAGAGCAACATAGCTTTTAAGACCGAGGTAGAAAAGAAAGAGAAGGCAACCCAATATTGGCATCTGTCTGCCCTCAGGACGCATTACTCAAGAAAAGCAGACAGGAATGAGTAGTGGTTGAAGATCTGAGAGCAGGCAGGTGTCGTTAAGAAAGAGAACAGGGTACTTGGATAGGAGGCCACTAGGAAGACCCTATGCTGTAGGCGTAAAAAATAAAAAATAAAAGATTATAAGCTGACAAGGTCCTTGCAATCTGTGAGGTCAACCAAGGGTTGTCTCACGAAAAAACCAAAAAAAAAAAAAACAAAAACAGGGCATCATTTTCACGTTCACTTTTTTCCCTCTGATGGTCCAGCTTGCGAAGGCTCTGGCTTGACTGTTGATAGTCAATATGTAGGGACTGTGGTTTCTACTGCCTTTACACAGGAAATCAGTGTGGCTGTACAAAAAGTAGTGACAAATGGTGTTTCTGTGTCATGAATAAAAGCTGTGCATCTTGTTGCTGACAAAGAGCTGAAGTTACTAAACCAGTGATATACTCCCAAGGGAATATAGGTGAAGAAGATACTAACTCTTTTTCTTTTCATTTTTTCCCCCTCTCCTAGCTCTTTTTACCAGCGTTTAATTCAACCCAAGGAATCAGGAGCCGAAGAGGAAGGAAGTAATTGACATTTAAAGCCTCTATTTTTAGACACCTTTACACTTTCTTTTGCTTCTAACTAGCAAGGATTTTTTCCAAACAAGCTTTTAATTAGCAGGTGAGTTTAATTGATATGTGGGTTTCTCAGAAGGGGAAAGGACCTCAGAGTGGAGGAGAGGGGAGGGACTCCGTCACTCGCTCACAATAGAAGACCATTAATTCATTTGCACCTGGATGTTTTTTTGAAAGATCAATTTACTGTGGCAAGAAAGAAGGCAGAGAGAATCAAAAGGTTGGATTCTGTCAGAAGAAAGAGAGGCACTATAATTTAACATGCTATGTGGATGATTTAAAACTAGGAAAAATATTGCTACGTATGTCCAAATACAGATACTAACCTATTTGCATATAGTAAGGTTCTGTCCAAGTGCTGATTAAAGAGTAATGTTTCAAAATCAATGAAGTTAAGTTGTAAAAGTTTTTTTGTGTGTGTGCAGGAAAGCAAAACCAAACCAAAACCAAAAACACACATTTAAATCACTTTCATTGGACTGAAAAGAGTATTTTATTAATGTAATCGAATGGGAGTATGTTTGAAAAGTTAAATACGAAGTAGTTTGCTTTTTTGCGGGGGGAGAGGGCAGGAGAGGACACATATCCTGTGTCTAATTTTGCAAAGTGGGAGCTTGCACAAAGCATGGGAAGGTGTATACATCATGAATCAGAAACCACGGTTACATGCAACACAGACCAGTAGTATCGAATGTAAGTAGAAAAACAAAATAAATTGAAAGCATATTGGCTTTCTCACAGAATCAAATGAATGACTGAACAATCAAGGCTCACCAAAGGATGGGTCTGAAAGCTAAGTAGAAGAAACCAGTGAGGGTCTCTTCAAGAATCTGTCAGAAGAATGACTCAGGAAACAGGATCTGATCAGTGATGCTCGATTCATGTGCCCACCCATTAAACAGGGGAGGCGAGATTCTTCAGTTCTACCAATAGCATCTGTGGCGAGGGAGAGACATAAGTTCATCAGGTAAAAAATTCTAGACGCTGATACAATTTTTGACCTACTCTAAAACTTTATGTACATGTGTACACACAAATATGGCATATAACCTATACATGCATATGTAGACATATATAGCTATGAAATTTAATTACCAAATTTTTTCCCAGTATCCCAGTACCAGTACTTCAGACCTGCTTCGGGTTCATGATGGGTGTTGAACAGGCATGTTGAAACTCTCTGCTGCATCAGACATATTCTACATTAGCCAGAGTAGAATTCTCCTTTGATTCCCCACAGCTAGCAACCATAAAAAATTGGTTGCACTTTCACCCTGTAAGATGCCTTTTCAGATTATTTGATATTTATGCTTTAAAAAGCCTTAAATAATAGCCCAGGCCCTGCTGAGTTCACCACAGAACTGTCAAAGATTTTTATTTATTGGACAAATGGTAGTTACATAGAACACAGAGTCCTAGATGAGAAGCTGGCTACATAAACATCTCCTACCCCTACATTTCTGCTTTAATGATGGGCCCAGACTGAGACTTTTAGTGAGTATTATTACAGTAGAAAATAATTATTTATAATAGGAAGGGATAGTTCGTTTAAGAATGAACCACCCTCTTCAGGATAAATTGTGCAGACTCTTACATCCTTTCATCTTACGTTCATATATCCTGAAGACTATATTTCTTTTTCTTTATTAGGAAACAGAATGAGTGAGGATGTTTTGAGAACTGTTGCCTGACCTCATGGTTAGTTCAAATGGAAATGCATTACTCTTTTTGGCAGAGTATTTAGATTCATAACTTGGCTAACTTGGCTTATGTATAAGGACTCTGTGTATTTGTAAGAGAAATCTGAAGAGAACATCATATCCAATTACAGTTCTGACTTGTATGATTTGTGGTCCTCTCTTTGTATCCTTCTCTAGAATGCTAGCAATGCAAGCTTTCAGAGCAAGCAGCTACCCGGGTCTGGCGTGTGCTGATGATAGGGAGGTAATAAAAATAAGAACCCTTGAATGCTGTAATTGCTGATCCAGCCTCTTAGACTACTGAAAATTAGTTGGCCAGATGTTCCCCACCCAACTGTAATGGGAGATAATGTAGGAGACTGAGTTTTCATCCTTCCCCAGGTGTGCACATTTGAGCAGAGAAAAGTGATTATGAGTGACATGATGACAGGTGTAGTGCCCTTGCGTATCTGTTATATATTTAGGATTTTCCCCCTGAGGCATGTCAGAAATATGAAAATAGACAAAGAAATAACAACTAGAAGACCTTAAAAAATGAGAAAAAAAAAAGCTTAGAAGTTGTGAATATTGTATTATGTGTATAGTAACCGTATTGTTATTTAAGGTTTCATTTATGCCTGTCACAGTTAGCCCATGTAATAAGCTCTTTACATTTGCAATTAACCTTCACAACTCTTGAGTTGGGTACTTCTACCATCTCCACATTTTAGATGAGTCAACTGATATTTAAAGACATGGAGTTAATCACAATTACATAGGAAGTAGTAGAATAGATCTTCAGGATCTAACATCAGAGCTCATGAGCTTACCTACTAGGCACTGTAGGTTTTGAAATAGTAGGTCTGTTCACTTCTCTAAGGCACAGTCACTGGGCTAAGCCCAATACCAGCATTATCTTATTTAATCCTCACAACCACCAAGAGAAGTACAAATTACTGTCCCTATTTCACAGGTGAAGAGATAGATGCTACAAGAGTTTGATGAACCTGTCCAAGGTCATGTGCTATTAAGAACAGAGAAGGTGTCCAAATCAAGTGTAGTCTGACTCCAAACTCCAGGTGTTAACCGCAATGAAAGCCATGATACAGAATAGCTGTATCTTCTGGATGTGAAAATGTAACAGTGTTACTTTAATTTAAGTCTGATTTCCTTTATTGCCATTCACATGTTTACAGTCACCGCAAAAGTGATTATCCTTCCATGCAACATTTCCTTGAGCTTCAGTTTTGAATGGAGCCCAATGCATCCTCTGATTATTCCATGCAGTTGCCCTCAAGGACTATTTAGGAAGAAAATGTTGTTGTTCTAATAAAACAGCCCAGCTGTCTCAAAGAGCTTTTAATCCATCTTTTTAAAAGATGTGGACTTTCTAAAATAATGTCGCCCCCATTTGTCTTCCATGAAAGAAGATATTTCAAAACCAGGAACACCTATCATAATAAACCATTAAGATTACTCTAGTCTTTCAGTGTATTTTTAGAATTTCATATTTCACCAAATGTTGTTATATATAATTCATGGTAGTGGGATATGATGGGCTATGACAGTTATCTCATTTGTGAAGAAAGATCAAATAACTCATTGTCCCACCTCCACAAATAAATTATTCTTGTCCCCAGGTATATGATTCTGTTTTGTTAGTTTCCTCACCTTAATGATTTTCTTTTCTACATTAATACTTTTTTGCAAAAGACTATGACCCTTAATGTCAGTTTAGCTATTATGAAAGAAGAAAAATTCCTGGAAACTAGCCTCACTGATCTAAAAATGAAGCATTAACAAAGCAGTCTATACTTCTAGAAGTTATAGGATGCCTTGAGTGATAATTATTTTGTAGGATTTCATCCACTGTTTCTGGTACATGTCAAACATATGAAGAGAAAGCCTAAATTTTTCCTGCCCTTTCAGTGAATACCATTTGTTTCTGCTCAAGGGGGGTCTAGGGTTCTATTTTTTTCTTTCTGCAAATTCATAGGATCTTATATTTGATTCTAAAATTAGAATGTTATATTTGGGTCTAGAACTTTAAAAATTAAATTTGGGGGGCTTAATGTAATGCTTTAGTCCATAGGACATATAAACATATACATGTAAATAATTTTTTTTAAATTAGATTACATCGATATGTTAAGAATATACCCCACTAAGTCTTGCCTGTTTTTCCACTTCTTATTCTCCATAAGTATGCATATTCTTATGGTTTTTAATTATACCTGGTGTGAATTTTAGTATGTGATGTCCTAGTTGATTAACCTACTTGAAGACAGATATTTTCCTATTTTTCCTGTTTTCTCAATTTATTATACACATAAAAGCACTCGATAACTCTTTTTCAAATCAAAGTGAAATTAATTTAACGCTTTTCAAGAAACAGTGAGAGCCCCATGTTACCTCCTTAAGAGTAAAAGCCCGTGTCTACGGAGGAGAAGATGGTTAGAAAGGAAACATCGGGAGGGTGCTCTGGCTTATGCCTTTGTCATTTTTGCTTCCCAGAAAACTTTTCATAGGGAATAGTATTATGATGCATTTTTAAGCCTTTTATCATGAACATTTCTAAGTGCATGTTCATGGAATGACTAAAAGTATATATCCTTTTAAAAAATCGTAAACAGCCAATATATGCTACATAAATAATATAAAGAGAACACTTACATTTACATATATATCTGGCCTAAAATAACCTGATCAAGACATGGTTACACATTTATATAACTATATAAAATCCCCAGTTATGATAGATGATAAATAGATGTAGTATTTGTGTGTTCTGTTTGCTCAGTTTGTCAATGTGTTTATGTCATTGTGTGTGTGTGTGTGTGTGCGTGCGTGCGTGCGTGTGCGCGCGCGCGCGGTCATTGCATCAGGTAGCACCAGTTGTTTGGCTCTAGTCTTTTATGGGGACATATGTAGGGCACAGAAAGAAAAAAAAAATCCAAGTTAATAGTGCCAGTATCAGCAGTGACACCTCAGCTAGACTTCATGACATGGATATCATCTGACTGAAAAGCTGATAACAGTTCTGAAAGTTAGGTGGCCACTCATCCACTAAGAGTTCACTAGAAAGGGCTTTTTGGAGCCCACTACAATCAAGAGTTTTGGAGTGGTGAGAGAGTCCCGCTAATATCTTTTTAATGACATCTATTGAGACAGCCAGTTCTTAACTCCTTGACCATTTTGCAGTAACTCTGGTTACTTTTCAGTAGTCAGATGATTAGGACAAATATACAAGCAGTGATTCTTCAACAGATTCTGCACAATGTGATTGTTTACGTGGGCTAACCAATAGAATTCTACTGCTTACTGTCTTCGATATCTAATAGAAACACTGAGAGGTTGAAATTTGCTAAGAAGGAATTAGAAGAAGACATAACATCAAAGCATTTTAGAGAGAGTGGCAAGGTAGCTGAACATACTCTGCATGTCTTCGAGGTACCAGTTCCTCTGGCAGGTATGTTATACCCTTGACCTCATTTATCTTTAATCCTTAGGGATAGATTATCTCCAGTTTCCAGAGGAAGAGACTAAAATTCAGAGTCATTAAGTGACTTGCAAATACATTTACTTCTAAACCAGGCTTTAGTGCTACCTAAGCAGAAATAAGGCCTACAATTACATGGCCAATAAAAAAAAAAAAATTATCTATCTGTCAGATTTAGCAGCAGAGTAGGAATGGTGATGGTAATAATGATATTTGATATTCAGGAAAAGGGAGACATTTGTAATGAATGCCTGTCACGTGACAGAATGTTAGCACATTTAATTCTCACACTTTTGTGAAATGTGTACATTATTCCTACTTTATAGAGGAAGAAACCTAGGGTCAGAGATGTTCAAGAATTATCCCAGGTCCCACAAATGGTGAATACCAGAATCTGGATTCCAATACAGATTGGTCTAGCTCTAAAACCCACATTTGGCGCATTTTACCAGATTGCCTTTCCAAAGCAACAAGTAGGTGTGGCCATTCAGGAAAGCTTTGAATTCTTATTAGAATGCTGTGAGATAGGCAGGGCTCATGCCTTATTCTTGTTTAATAGAAAGGAAAAGTGGAGCTAAATAGTCCGGCCCAGCTTGGCAACCTCTAAAAGCGGATTTGAGATTCGGCTCCCGATTTGCTATACCACCAGTCTGAACTAAGTTTAGCAAAACTAATGACAATCTGAATGAGAATCTCTCTACCATTTTGCAGAAGTTTTTTCTACCAGTTATAGACTGCCTTCAGTCACCAATGTACGTGAATGTACTAAACACCTGTATTCAGTGATTATAAAGTTGGGTTTTTTAGGACAATCTAATGGGGCCTCTTTATGCATTTCTGCTCAACTTAAATCCTAATTGTGATAGCATTTTCCTTTAGTATCACATAATGGTTCTGGATTCTAATAATTTTCACCCGATTTTTATTAAAAGTTTTTATTGGCTCCACCCCTCCAAACCACTCTTTTTTGGCAGTAAGGGACTGTCTCTCCGTCCCCAGGGTCCATCATGCTGATGCGGAGAATCAATCTCTCTTATTTCTCTGCCAGCTTTGTCATTTATTTTTATATCGGATTGTCTTTCACTTTATTTCTTTAGTCCCTTTTCTTTTGAATCTTTAAAATTTTTATTTCTCCTGAATGAGTCATCTTGGTTCAGTGGAATGAGATTTTGCTTGCTCTTTCTCCTTCAACCTTTTATGCTTATTATGAGATTAACATCTTTATTTTGGGGGCTTTGACGTTTCTTGAACATTTTCTCTCAGTCATTTTTATTCCATCTTGTCGCTGTGGTTCTGTGTTGTTAAAGTTCCTTAGAGCCTGTTCACCTATCTTTTCGTTTGCCCTGTTTTCCCACATCAGTTTCTGGGGAGGTTGTAGTCTTCAATTTTTTATATCGTGATATCAGAAATTTTTGCTATCAGGTACATTCAAAGAATTATAAGTCCTGTGCCACTCTGTTCCACTCTCTGCCCATGTTTATTAGTTAGTGGATAGTATTGGAAGAGGTTCTATTCTTGTACTTGGCTTGTCCAGAGTTATTTTTTATTTAAAAAGTACTTCAATCTAAAAGAAGCTATATCTCAAAATAAAATTCAGTTTTATAAAACTTACAGTTATTCAAGTGGTCTTGGCAACCCACAACCTACTGAGTTATTTTAAGTTTTGATTACTATTTTAAAAATAAAAAAGCACAACAGCTACATATAAGAGGTGCTTTACAGTTTACTTTTACCTGTACTGAACAGAATTGATACAATTGGGTGTGGTGGACAGAGGTGAGCTTTGGAGTTAAACAGGTTTGAGTTTGAATCTTGGTTTCACCTCCTTCTGGGGTGTGCCCTTCAGGCAAATTAATTAATTTTTTTTCTGCCCCAAGTTTCTCTTTTTTCTTAAAATTGGGATAATTGTATCCTCTCTAAGGATAGTTGGAAGATTAAATATGATGCTACCTATAACAATTTTAATTCAGGAACTAACATATTGGATATACTCAATAATTTGTTGCCAATGCTATTATTATTTTATATAAAATGTCTTTTAATTTAAAATTATTTCCAGAAGTAGCCATGACTTTTCTCCCATCTCTTCAGTTTGAGACTATTTCTCTTCTTCCTGTTAAGTATTCATTATTTTATAATTTGAATATATACTCATCCTGATAGGAAGAATAGCCTAGAGAAGATTTGATAGCTTTAAGTGTCAAGTAGATTTTGCCTTAGGAAAAAAAAAAAAAACTTAAATAATGGTTAAATATTTCTGGATTATATGTCACAAAGTAAGAAAAATCATAAGAGAAGTCTGAATAAAAAAATCTAACGAACCAGATCACATAACCTCATGGAGTTTTTAATGGTGAAGATAGGACACAACTCCTTAGTCCTTATAGGACCCTCTGCAGATGGCATTGTCAATCATTTCTGTTAAAATCAGCTAGTTAAAAGTATGACACAAATAAGAGTCCCATTCTCATAAGGCAAAAATTTATGAAAAGAGAATTCATTTCTGACTATGAAAGTGTTTGTCTTCCCAGTCGACTCCATTTACATCCCAAATCTTAATCATCTGGCCTGACCTCCCTCTTGAGAGCTGTTGTGCTACGGGATGACTGAAATTTGGCATATCCTCTCCCCTCGACTTCAACAGGTGAAAACCTCTCCATCCTTTCTGGCCACTCACCCACGAAAGCACTCTCCTAACTATATTTTCTAATCTTACTAAACCCTTTAAATCATCATTGATTCTATTGTTTAGTCAGTCTCTCCAACATTGTGGTCTCATCCTCTCGATTTGTACTTTAGACCCTTAACTGACAATCTTCCATGCGCATTGGCTATTCAACTTGCTTTAGTATCAATGAAACTGTGGTAAGCGGTTTCAGGAAAAGTACCTGGTCTAATGCTTAAAATCACAAACAAATCTATTAACGTGTATGAAAATTAGAGTCATATGATAGTAGCATAGCATGGCATAAAGCAAGCAGTTATGCAGAAACAGCACCTCAACCCCCCCTCCCCGCCCCTTCTATTAACTACTAGGGATTCCTTAAACAGTTCTCTTAAAGATGAAATATTTTGGAAGCCCACAAACACCTACACAGGGATGCTCTTTTGTTCTTCCCTTGGTGTAGCTCTGTAGCTCTAAAAATTTTGTCTGTTAAAGAATTTACCTGTTAGGGTTGTATACATACCATTGCGAGATACATTGCCCCCATGCCATTCAGCGGCTTATGAGAGATTCAAATGATTTTCATGGCTAATTTTGCTTATATCTGATTTTCGCCTCACATACTACTTTTAAAATCTAAGCACTGCTTCATCCGACACCCCACAGTCCCATTTCTCCCCTACTTAGGTGGCCATTTACTAACTACAGAGTAAATTTTAAGTTCTTCTATCTCTTACCCAATTTTTCAAGCTCGTCTTGTATCCTTCCACAGACCCTGAAGTGCATCCCATCAGGCTTTCTCATTTTTCCTGTTGCAGACTGTGCTTCTACTCTAGAAACTTGATCCAATTCCTTTATCTGCAGTAACGTCCCTCCATTTCCACATTGTGAATTCCTGTCTAACGATGTCCGGTTAATCGCTCGGAGCTGGAAATGGGGTGCTCTTTTTTCTAAACTGGAACACTTGATTTCTAACACACATTCATCACTGATCTCCACCATGCTCACTGAGGAAAATGAGCAATGCAGAAAACCAAGAAAGAAAAAGAAATGATTCATTACCTCATAGAGAGAACAACTATTAATATTCAATGATATGCTTTTCTTGATTTTTTTTTCTTTCTCATGCATCGTGATCCTTCTCATAACTAAAAGGAAAAAAAAAATAGAAATGTTTAGAAATGCTGTCATTATTATATATCGCCTACTATTTTAAGATTTTACAACTTGTATTCTATAATCTTCACAACTACTACAAGAAATATTTTATCCTCATTTGATAGGTAAAAAATCCCAATGCTTAGAAAGTTTAGGCCAATTGCCCAAGGTCACAAATCTACAAAGATATAGGAAATGGATATGATCCCACATTTGTTCGCTTCAGAGCCTTGAATCTTAACTACAACAGTGCTGCCTCTGTGTACATATATGCTGCTATATCTAATCACAACAAAATCACTTTCTTATATAAAAAAAACTTTAAGAAAAAATGGAAAAGCGAAATTTCTAAGACTAAAACTCAAACTCTGTGTTAAAGGGGCTCTAGTGAATCATTATCTTAAAAGGGCAGACTTATTCCTAAAAATAATCATTATAGTTCACAGCTGCATGATGCTTACCACATGCCAGGCAGTATTCTAAGTGTCATATACATGAACTCATTTCACCCTCCCTCTAACTTCATGGGAAGACTTATAATTGTCACCATTTTACAGATGTGCAGACTGAGGAGCAGATGAGTTAAATAATTAACCTAAGGTTACTGAAATGCCTCAGCCTACAAGAGAGCACAACATTGTATATACAAAATAATTATTACATATAATTATGTATAACTATATATATCTTCAACCTGTTAATCTTTTTATACATTTTTCTTAATATTACTGCAGTTTACTCACCTTGGCCATAACATGGCATTAATATATAATCAACAGCTCCAAAATGGTAGATTATTCTTGAAACAATTGTATTTGCAGAAGCCAGGCACTAACTTTAATTAACTTTAACTAGGACTGCTTATAACTCCATGTGAGAAAAGACACAAAAAGGCCCATTAACTCTCAACATCATTTCCGTGTTTTCGCTTCTGTGTGCCCTTAAGATAGTACTTTTCCCCTGCTCTTCTTTGATTTTTGCATTTTTTTCTCCATTATAAAAAATATATTAGCAAAGAATATAAGTCTAAAATTAGTCATATATCCACTGTAGCCTTTTAGTTCATCTAAACATGTTATTTCTGGGAAAATGGTAGAAAATTTTGAGGAAAATTGAATTTTAAAGGTTGAAAAACCTTGTTTTTAGGGATCCCTCAGTTCATAGGTAATTATTTGGTTTTGATTTCTTTCCGAGTGCGTGTGTGAATATGTGTTGTAAAAATGTTCTTCAACTCGAACTCTAAAGCAATTGTCTTAAACATGCTAACAGCAGAACCTTACTCTCCCTATTTGGTAATATTGAATAAAAACTGCTAACTTTCAAGTATTTAATATGCACTTTTGAAAAAAATCTGCTACACGATTCCACATTTTCTGAAAACTAGCATTTAAAATGACTCTTTACTGTTTTCATGACTCTAGACTTTGAAGAAATACTTCAATGACAGCTGAAGCGAGACATCCAGCAGCCACCTTCTTTTTTGTATTCTGTGCAAGGCACAAGGACTCCTTTCCTCTTGAAAGTTTTATCATGTACAAGGCTATTAACATTATGAGGATAGGCTGAAGCATGAATAAATCCCAAGACTTACTGATGATGTCATTACATTGGTCAATAAAATACATAGAGGGAAGGGCTTCCCACGCTACCCGCTACCGGGCTCAGCTAACTAAACCAGGATACGCGAGCAATTAACTCTTTAATTAAGATGAATGGGTGACATTAGCCCTCCTTAAACTCTGTTCGTCAGCATTTACAAACAGAAAAAGACGGATGCCTCCTTCCTAAGAACTGTAGGTTTTATTTTTCTTCCATTGACACAGTCTCATTCTTCCTACTTTGTAAACAAAGTTACCAAAGTACAGGGGTGGTCAAAGCTCTTTTAATAGGTGTATTTCATCTGTCATCTTTTACTATTTAAATATCCCCCAGATTGAAATTTATCGGGTTCTTTTACAAAGCCAGCTTTATCACTGTTATTACTGAACACAATTGTCTTGCCTTTTGCCCCATTGCACACAAATAACGTTCATGTCAGAATCTCATAGACGAATGCAATGTAGAATGGAAACAGTAGTTATTTATTTGTTCTTCCAATAGCTATTCATTGTTATCTGCTACTTTGCCAGTAACTTACTTCAGGACTAGAAGTCTAGAGATATGTGTTCCAGTTCTGCTATACATCTAATTAGCCTTATGACACTCAGCAGGGATTTCTCTGAACCTGTTTTCTTATGCGTAAAATTTGGTTACTAAAGCAATTGATGCCGAAATTTTTTTCAATGATATTTAACACAGTAAAAGGGAAAACAAATGTACGAATCATTCTAAGAATGAAGTGAATAAACCACCACTGACCAAGAGACATATAAGGTGATCTGTACATGCAATTTAAAATTCTCTAGTAGCCACATTAAAAAATAAAAAATTGAATTAATTTTAATATTTAATGCCATATATATGAAATATTATAATTTCAAAATGTGACCATATGTGTGGATGTTTATACCCATGTATATGTCCACACATATATGTAAGTACTATACAAATGTAAACACACATGATTACATCATCTATTTGATATATGACCTACTTTATGTTATTTTTTTGTACTAAGTCTTTGAGATCTCAGAGCACACTTCAATTCTGATTAGTTCAAAAGCCACATGCAGCTAGGGGCTGCTGTATTAGACAATACTATTCAAATATTAACAGATATAAGAACAAATACAAGCATATTTCATATATTTGTCAAGTTAGATTAAATTACTTAAAAATTTTCCCAATGGATAAGTTTTCACCAATTTTCAAACTTAAGGTAGCTATTCAAAAATAAATAACAAAGTTTCGATTGTCTATAGGCAAAAAATTTTTTCTGAATGAATATGATATGAAGGGAATAATCACCATTAAGCAAATCCATGTACCATGATGTGGAAAAAAGTGAAAAGACTCAAGCACAGGAAAGAGAGAATGTCCAATTAATTTCCCTGCTGTAAGTGATAGTGTGTACTCTGTGCTTATAAGACCCTAAGCTATATGGTTAATGATTCTGACAGCCTCGTGGGACAGATAGTCCATGCAACAGAAAAGTACAATCTTTACCATATAGAAATGTACCATTTAAAAGGAATCATTATTTCATTATTTTCTTTATTTCTTAACTTTTATGTTTTCCATGGAAATCTTTAAATTTCAGGGGTAGTGATATGCCCCTCTTACACAGCATATTCTACTTTAGCTGATGCCATTTTTGGGGTTTAACAGGACTCAGTGAATATGCATTGAGTGAACAAATAAACTGAAAGATAGAAAAATATTTTGTTTAGAGATTACAGATTTTGATCTTTGCAACTTCTTTGTCATCTCATGATATCTGTATTGTTTTCAGTTTCAGATAATTCCTCTAGTAGAAAATAATAATAGTGATGATAATGTCAACCACATTATATTTAGCTTCTACTAAGTGCTAAGTACTGTGCTAACAGTGTTATATATTTTATATAATAGATTCTGTCTTGGATCTGTATGTATTATAAAACTAAAAAGCAAGTGTTTTGGTTCTGTCTCTAAGAAACCTTTGTGTTTTATAAACACTAAGGAACTTCATAAGTTTCTTTATTTTTTATATGAATGAATGCAGGTTATTGATTTAAATTACCTAGAATAGGAGCTAGACTGTAGAAAGTGTTTAATAAGTATTTGTTGAAGACATTATTAAAATACATTATAAGTTTTCAAATAAGGCGGTTATTTGGGAATATCTACTGAGTGCTTTCCAGGTGATAGATTCTTTTTAAAGTGAATCAAATAAATATTTTAAAAAACTAAACTATCTATATGATGGACTCTAGCAGGTGAAATATATGCATATTAAAAAACAATCAAACACAGTTTTTCACCTTATAGGATCTCACAGTCTCATGGATGAAACATGTTCAAATGAGTTTAAGACCACTTTATAAAATGCTTCTGTAGGTTTGGAACAGCAAGGAAGATTAAGTCTTCCAGGGGGTAGTATAAAATACTGGAAAGGTGGCATTCCAGGTGAGCTTAAAAGGGGAACTTTTCCAGGAATGAATGTCACAAACCAAGGGTATACAGAAATGGGGGAGCATATCGTGGATTCTTTTATGAGTAGCCTGTGAGCTTAAGATTTAGTATATAGCGGGAAGTGGCATAATCTGAGGGTGGAAAGATACATATGTGTATGTCTCATATAGAAATGATTTATTTTGTAAGCAATGGGAAGTGATGGAAGACTTTTAGGTAAAGACGTAAAATCAGATTTGGGTTTTACACAAAATAATTGTGGTATCAAATGGAAGATGATTTGAAAAAGTAAGACTGTAATTGCAGGTTGTCGTAATAGTTGAGGGTGAAGATAATGAGAGTCCACGCAAACGTGGAGGGGTAGATGTGAGGGAGGGAGGATTTCAAAACCATTTCTGAGGCAGACTTCGCAGGGCTTGTTAAAGGTAGATGATGGAAAGGAACACATCAAGGATATAGCCCCAGAAGCTCTAACCAGCTTAATGCTGGCGTCATTAAATATTAAAACAACCCTGCACTTAATTTAATCATTTTTGCTGGTTTCAGAGTCAATTTCGGGATTTAGTAATATTCCCTGTCAGTTATTTGTATGGTAGTTCATTATCATATTGTGGAAAATACTCTGAATAGGGAGTAAGAAAAACTATTTAATATACTGCCTCTACAAATAATGCACAGATTCTTCATACTAAAGACATCAGAGACGTGTGTAAGGTTCCTACTCATGAACAATCTTTGGCTGAGGAGAACTCATTTAACTTCCCTAAGTCAGATTCTTCTTTATAGCCTGATGTTTGGAAGAAAATCAGTAATTAAGTACATTACGAGCAGAGAAAAAGCATGCTTGCTGACAGAGAATAAGAAGTAACATAGACTTTATATTCCCATCTTCCATTTGAGTGTCTCGGAGTGTTTCATCCATGAATTGCCCCATTTGATTATGTTTTACTTTAAAAGATTAAATAACTCTCTATAAGTTATGACTGATTTTAAAAATCAGTCATAGTAAGTATTCTGGAAGAAAAACCTTGCAATCATCCCCAGTGTTCCAGAAAATATAAAAGTTAGTTAGGATTTTGATGCGATTGAGGAACAAAAAACAAAGTTATTTATGCTTTTTCTTACCCAAAGTCTCTATTTGTAGTATTATAGAAATAAATCATTATGTTTCTATCACGATATTACACTTTGGGTTATAAACAACCAATTATCTGCCACATGATCCTTTTGGATTGTGGGCATACAGACCAGTGGCTCTCAACTGAGAATAATTTGCCCTCCTGGTGACATCTGGCAATTTGTGATTGTCATGACTGGTGATTGTTGATGGTATCTAGTAGATAAGGACCAGGGATGCTACAAAAATATTGCAGTGCACGGGACCATCTCTCTCCACCAAAAAATATTCTGCTCTAAGATGTCAATAGTACTCAGGTCAAGAAATTCTAGTATAGATCATGTATGAAGTACCCTAAGAATTCACAAGAGGTACTGTCATAACTTATAGAGAGTTATTTAATCTTTTAAAGTAAAACATAATCAAATGGGGCAATTCATGGATGAAACACTCCGAGACACTCAAATGGAAGATGGGAATATAAAGTCTATATTACTTCTTATTCTCTGTCAGCAAGCATGCTTTTTCTCTGCTCGTAGGACCAATTTTATTTGACATCATTCATATGCCATTTAGCATTTTCTCTGGGAAATTGCTTTAAAAAAAAAAAAAAAGTCCAAGGTGAAATCGTGATACCAGAGAAAATGGAACACAGAAGGGATTGGCATAGTATTCCTCTTAAGAGTGACACCTTCTAGTGTGGTCTGTTTATATCCATCTCTCAGGAAAACGAACTTAACTGTGGAGCTGGGGTCACAAGCTTAAATGCTTAAGGCAAGGCTGATATTCAGCGCAAGGTATGGTAACTTCTACATCAGTTGAAAAATAGCTGCTGCCTCAAAGTCCCCAAGGGGCCCCACGCTGCCCCAGCTGCCCCGGGTCATTTTCTAGGACCCCTCTTACCACTCTTAGCATACCAGGGGTTCCCCCAGGACACTACCTCTGGTATAAAACCAGGGCCTAAAATAATCCTAGTTGGGTGGCACCCAAGCCATCCCTGCTGCGAAGTATTTATCAGCCCGGGTAAAGTCAGTAGGTGAAATGGCCTAGGTGTAAGATGCTATAGGATTGATGACATCGAGCCTTTGTAAAGAGTAAATGCACAGGAATGCTGGGGACAGTGGGCACTGGATGGCACAGGCCCCTGTAAATACATGCAGCCCCTACCCAGCTCCAGCAGATGGTCGCCATGTGGGAATGTGGGTCTGGAGCTGCCAGCTTTTTCAAAAGAAGCAGTGAAATCTAATGATTTTTAAACATTGGTAATTAATTCAAATGTAAAACACTATTCAGCCCCCACTGCAGCCTGTATAATCCCTCGTGGGGATAACCCCTGAGCCAGCAGTTGGTAAATTCTGCTTTAGAAGGATGATGAGAGGAATGTCTTGATTCTCAATTCCAAGTTGGAATCATTTTGCAGACTACAAGCCTCCTCTCCCCAGTACTAAAAAGGATTTTTCTGAAATACCGTTCCAGGTGAACTCAAACTGCAGCTGGTGTTTGAGACAACAATGAGCCTCCCTCTTAAGGAGCCACACAATTGACACTTAACAGTTGTGCTTTTGACGGCATAAAGCTCCTATCTCCATGTGACTCAAGAAAGATAACCTCCGTGTGCTCACATGTCCAGTTTGCAGGAAAACATTTCCTATAGCTACCTCAAATAGGAGCTTCATGTTATGCTCAGGTAGGTATGAAATGCAGGGGCTGTTTGTGACATTACCTAAAGAAATGCATCAAGCGAAAAACAGATGCTAAATACTCTCTTCTGAGTAGATGTTATTAATGAAAATGCCTCATGAAGCAATTTAAAATGAACCAAGCTAAAGGTGACAGAAACATTCCATTTAAAGTCTGGAAGCGTGAAGCGATTCCATAATTCTGTTTCCCAAAAATTAATCCCCTATAGAGCCTCCTTTTTTTTTTTTTCTGCTTTTCATTGTTACCTCAGTCAATATTTTGAATATTGGGGGACATTTGAATCACTTAAGCAAGGATTTACTGTCACCTTCCCCAATTTTAAGGTTTTTATCCCAAGGTAATAATTTGTATAATTACAGAATTGAGGACAAACACTTCAATCAAAACATTGAAAAAAAGAGACCGTCGAGTTTTCGCCATAGGGCCAATTTTTAGAAGACTTAAGAAGAGGAGCCTGTGATGGGACAAGAAAACTACCTGACAGGTAGGCAACATGCATGGGGTTAAAAAATGACTCTAGCCCAGTAGCCAGGTATGAAAATCAAAAAAAAAAGTGTCAGATGAGTAGAGAGTGTTCAGATAAGCAATGGGCACTCAGTTCACAGAAACAGTCATACCGTGGATGCTTCTCTAGAAGTAATAACCTCCAGCTCTTCCTGCTACAGCAGAGGAAACTGAGGCCTAGAAAGGTGATGTTCCAGAAGCTTCCAAAGTCACAGAGCTGGTTTTCCGATGACCCTTTTGTTTGCTGTATTTTCCCCTGCCACCGGTCCTGCTGCCATATTTCTTGTGGCCATTTCATATGATGATGGTAAGAAAATATTAGAACAAAGCTAAGGGTGTGTTTGCCTGTGTGCAGATGGGCACATGCTGTCTCGTTGGTGATTCTGTTCAGATATTCAAGGAGGAGGAAGTTGCACCCAAGAAGTAAAATGAGATTTTAGTATTCTAATAATTCTCAACTCCTTCTTATGCTGAAGAAGTCAAGAGCTCCAAGTAGTCACAGTGACCTATATCGGTTCTCAGGAACTGAAGGCTTTCAAGAGGAAGGAAGGAACATTTACCGTTTATGATGCGCGTTCTCTTAAAGTCACACATTATTTAATTGTAACCTTACAAAAAGCCTGAGTCTGGGGCTCAGAGAAGTAAAGTCATGTTCACAAAGCCATGCTTTTGATCACTGGCATAGTTGGCCGGACAGAGTAGTGGATAGAGCTTAAGTAGCTCACTGCTTGGGTTTGAAGCCCCAGGCTCTATCACTCCCACGATGAAAGGCCTTGGGCTACTACTTAGTTAAATTCGTAAGTGTGAGTTTCCTCCCCAGCAAAACAGTTATAGTAATAGTTTTCACCTCATTCGTAAAATGAGAATAAAAACTCATGGTAGGAACTTATAAGGTTGTTTGAAAGAATCAGTGAAAAATCGGTGTAAAACATTTACCTGGTGTTTGGCCCATATTGGCTGTTGTGGTTGTTACTGTCATTCCCAGTTTTTAGGGGTGCATGCATTTCTCACTTTAGCATTTTTTCTATAACCCTAGTCATAGTTTGCCACCTTGTATGTTATGCTAATATGTTAAAATTCTGTAATAAAGATTTCCCTGTTTCAAGGATCTACAGGCATTTTAGCACTAGTTTATCTTCATTATGAGTTTCTAATGAAGAAAGCGTTAATACTCAGCTGAAAATTAGACCATGTGATTGAATCCAGAATATTTGAACACCCCCTACCCTTTTACTAATCATGGATACCTTGACCACTTTCTTATATGCTGCATGCTGAATTAAGTCTTTTGTTTATTGATTGGCCAAATATATGCCGGGCGAATGTATGCTACTTCATCCTCGGCTCTTCTGAGGGAGACTGTTACCATGGTAACAAAAGCATCCTTTGACTCCTATTTCTACACAGAGTTATAGAAATGCTTCTTAAAAAATACGACAATATTTAATGTCGAATCTAAAGTAATTTTTCTCATTGTCTGGGGAGCAAAATTGATTTTCTCTGGTCAAAGTTTGTTTGGCTGCCCAAATGTACTGTTTATAGTAATGTGTTCCACCAAATTTCTTTAAAAGCCAGTTAAACGTATTTTGTCTTAACTTCTAATCTAATTTCATCATTTGGAAGTGCCTCTAGTTGCACCGTGCCTATTTTGATTTGGAAATAGTTCACATTCTATCTTTGCTATGTCAGAGAAGGTGGAGGGGGACGGAATGGATCATTTGATTTCTTATATCAGAGAACAGCATGTTGGCGAGGGAGGGAGAGCACATGCTTGGGTATGTTCAGGAGTCTGTGGCTTATTCTAAAGCTGAGATTTTCAGGAGGCAGCTGGTGCCTGGTTTATGATTCCAGTGGTTCAAAACCCATTCTTTCCAAAGAGGCATCTGTTTTAATTTTTTTTTTTTTCAAAATTAAAAATAACTTTTGTTGTTCTCATTACAAGAACAATGCATGATCATTTCAGAAGATTCAGAAAATATAAACAAAAGAAAGATGCTCATAAGCTCACTTTTTGGAGATAACCACTGTTACCCTCTGGGTATATCCTTCTAGAATTTTATGTGTTTATCCATATACATTATTTTATAAAACAAGGCCATACCTATTATTCTGTAACCAGCTTTTTAAGTGTTATTTAACCATGTGGTAATACTGCCGGACGTGTTGAAAGGTCACTTCTAAAGCATTCTGTTTAGTGGCTGCAAAGTTGTAAGATATCGTAAGATATTGGTAAATAGAATCAATACTCACATGTTGGATATTTATGGAGCATCTAGATTTTGCCTGAATGTAGGCAGAATTTTAATGCATTTCTTGATGTGTTAACCTTTGTATACACTTTTTATAAACATTGACATGAGAAAAGATAAAGGTAGGTTCCGACGTCCTGCTGGATGGGAGATATGCAAGGGTATGTGGTTGAGGTGGCTCTTCAGTATGCCTCTATTTCCCCGTCGTGGGGGGACATGCAGAAACCCCTAATACTGTCTACGCTTAAGAGTCATAGCAACAAACTTGACATCAGCCTGTTCTCTGTGACCCTGAGCCATTCAGATGTCGGGCTCTAGTTTCAGCTTCTTAAGATCTTAGGAGGACCTTTAGCTTCTTTTATTTATTTATTCCACAAACATTTATTGAGAATCGGGTATATCCTAGCACTCTACCATCCTTTGTGAATTATGCTTCCTACCTATACCGCATCCTCGGCCCGCTATGTACTAACGTGTACAGAGCATTTGAGTTATAGGATGGTGTGCAACAGCATGAGCTTTCACTTCTGACGATCAAGGGTCTGAAACCCAGGTCGCCTACTTAATAGTTCATTAATATTTCCAAAACTCAATTTTTCTTGCCTTTAAAGTGATGCAAAGAAAACTTATTTCAGGTTCTTATTTAATTTTATTTTAGGATTCAGTGACTTAATATATGGAAAGCGCTAGACATAATGCCTGGCATACAGTAAAATCATGGCAATGGTGGTGCAGGTGACAATGGGAAGCGCGGAAAAGTGAGCTATTCATTCTTCCAAGGTTAGGTCAGGAAGGCATGCACCTTCCAGTTCTGTGCTTAATAGACGAAGCACAGAGCTTCAAGTTTAAAACTCCATGTCTAAGTGCCAGCTCTCCATGACTCACTGCCTGACCTTGGGTTAACCGCTTAATCTCTCTCTGCCTTGGTTTTCCTCCCCATACTCCATAATATGAGCAGAATAACTCTTAACCACCTCACTAGGGCAAGGATGATTAATCAGTGTTTATAAAACAATAAATCCTCTGGGTATGAAGTACAGTGAGATTGGAAAGCATTATTACTATTAGCTGCTTTCTTAATATCTAAAGCAGCATGCCAGGGACTGCTGAATGGGGTACCAGAGAGTTATACCTTCCTTCTACATCATTGTCAAGAATATCAGTTCCTTTAGCCCTGCCCGTGCGGGTATACAGTTTTCTACAGCTATCATGCTCATTCTTCAAAAAGGAGCAGTCAATTTCCTGCTTATACCCAAGTGCCCATCGCTACCCACACCCATAAGCAATGTTTATTCCTTTAACAAATATTTGTTGAACAGTTGGAAGTTGCTGTGCTAGATACTGGAGGTACAAGGATGTATAAAAATTAACATGATGCCTACCTTTAGAGTATTTGGTATTCAGTGTGTAACCCAGGCTGGTAACCAGCGGTCCTGTTACAGCCCAAGAGCTCTGATGGAATGAATATAAGCTGGGCCCTAGGGGACCTCAGTATGCACATGTGCAGTCAGCAGAGTTTTCCCACTGGAAGTGATATCTAAATGAAAACCATAAAAGAGGCAGCTGTATAGCTGGGGAAATACAGAGGAGAGGGGAAAGAAAATGCCTCACAATGAAGATGAGCAAGGTCTGTTAAGGAAATTAAAAGAAGTTTTTTAGAACTAAAACTGAAGAAAGTGGAAATGTGCAGGAGGATTCTTCCAGCACAATCTAATTACATCTTTTGGTCAGGCTTATCCACCTGACCTGACAATTGGTCATTTAACGTCCCTCACCCCTTAGGGTCTTGGCTCCTCCACAGCTTGGACATCTGAAGTGACTGTTTCCTCAGTTACTGGACTTCTGTCTTTGCCTTTAACCTCTTAGGATATCAATAAGAAACTTTAGTACTGATATTAATAAACTTTTTTTTTGTCTCGCTGTCATGCAATCCCTTTCTGATTTTCCTTGTAGTTGTTGCCTACGTTTTAGTATAGCTGTCAGTCTCGGGGATGCCGTTGGTGTAAATCAAGAGTCTATTTTTTTAAAAAATTGAAACACCGTACACAGGAAATAAAAGAACTAAAAAAGAGAGAGCTTTATGAAGAGTTAAAAATGAATGCTGCTATGGTAATCTTATGTGCAACTATGAAAGAACTATCATAATATATGATATTATGATTTAGGTTCCTTCTACATAAAATGTATGGTACATTAATTTTGCAAGCATACAATAGGCAGTCCTTGAAAATAGCACCAGTAACTATATAGAGCAAAACCTAAATGCCCTAATGAAATCTTAGACAGATGAGAATTCTATTGAAAGAAATAGACCCCCAAAGAGAGAAAAGAAAAAAGAACTTGTCAGTAATAAAAACATGATATAAAACTTTGATCAACATCAGAGTTAATCACCTCATTTGGTAACTGACAGTTCAGTGAAGTGTCTGTTTTAAAATCATGGGTAAAGCAGACTGCCAAGTTTTATTTGTCAGCTGATATAAGTTGAGCTATAGTCCGAGACGGTAGAAAACCTTTCTTGTTGGGTTTTACCTCTTTAATCTCAAATGAAAACTGGCACTCCATCTGGATAATGTCCAATGTGACACATTTGGGGAGCCATCAACTACCTAGCCTTACAAATCAAGAACACTGATTAAATAATCAAGATTTCTGAAAAGCCTTGAGGGAGCAATACGTTTTTTGCATGAATAATTGCCATTCTGTTTGTAGCACAAGATATTTTTGAGCTCTGGATAAAAACTTGTGTTTGACCTACTGGCATTGAGTGTCTTATTTGTGGGTCAGCAGAAGTTTGATGTTCTTAAAAGTAATATGATAGCAAATGCAGATTATAAAGAAAGTCTTAAACTAATGAAATTTGTCACTAAGAAAATGAGACAAGATAAGTAATTATTTGGTTATTTTTTAGGAACAGTATAAAGGTAACGATACTTTCCAGAGCATCTGTTTGCATAAAAGCTGTTATTGTTCTTCCTCATAGTACATAATAAACAAATAGCTGCATAATTATTAAGCATAAATTGAAAAGTCACCTCTTATAATAATTAGAAATGTAAAGATAGAAAATCCTGCCTGTGACACACGGTCAAACACACCTTTATGGTGATTTAAAATAACCACTGCTCAAATTAGCAAGACATTGATTAGAATAATAACTGATTTCCCAGAATTGCATGCATGAAGGAATAACTCTTTCATTAGAGATGTCAAAATTAGTCCAGAAAATATCAATGAATGTTATTAATGTTGTGTTCAGCTTTGGCCTTAGGCAAAATTGTCAATTTGGTGAAGTTATTCTCTGTCATTTCTGAACATCCTTTTGAAGAATTTTATTTATGCCGGTATTCAATCATTTATTCATTCGACTTTTTTTTTTTTTTTCATTGAGGGTCTACTAGATGGCACTTAATTCTCAGTGTTAGAGATCCAGCAGTGAAAAAGGCAGTCTACCACACTCTGTATATGGAACTTATACTCTAGCACCTAGGGTAGAGTCAGATGATTTTTTTAAAAAAGCTGAACATTAATACAAAAAGAAAAATTTGCATAACAGTAAATGCAATGCCAATAATAAATTCCGATAACACATTGAAGACTAGCCAGGGCTATCTTGGGTCTGGTAGCAGGGAAGACATCTTTAAAATTTATGCTTAGATTGTTGAACCAACTATGTGAAAATTTGGGGGAACACCATTACAACTAGGAGGATTTTGGCAAATGCAAAACCCCAAGGCCGTGAAACTGAGACCAGGAGTGTACTTGGAGTTTGATGGACAGAAAGATGATCTGTGTGACTAAAGTGTAATGAACAAAGAACAATGTAAGACAAGAGAGCCATTCAGGATCTTCTTGCTTATGTAGGTTTTGGAAACTGTACTTTCAATAGAAATTGTACTTTCAATCTCCTGGAATCTCTTTTCGGAATTTTAGTAGGTATCCTTTCCTTCTTCTCTTTTAGAACTTCTGTTTCCTTGTTTTTGAGAATCTTCTATTTTTCTACCGCCGTAGCTTTCATGATAGCCCCTTTGCCTAATATCTTTTGTGATGTCTTCTAATAAAATTCACCTTTCAACTTCTGACTCTCAGGCGCCTGCCAGGTAATTTGTTAACTAATCTGATAAACCAGTATGCATTAGCACATTCACAGTAAATGTGGCCCTTGAAGACAGCATCTTTTCTCAAAAACATCTTGTATTATCTTTACTTCAAAGATTAAATACTTTGGAAATTATAGCTATTTAGTAGGGGAAAAAAATACACAATTTAAGCAGTTCCTTTTTTTCTCCTGTGCAAAGGAGTATTCTTGATTATGTAGTGGGCTATAAATCTATAAGAATGATCCTCATCTTTGCTTTTATGATCACGATGATTTATGAAGCCCCTGTTATGTGCCAGACCCTATATTAGATACTTAAATACATCATTGCATTTAATTCTCAGTACCAATCATATTAATTCCCAATTTATAGATTTAAAAAGTGAGGCTCAAAGACTTAGCTGCCTTGTTCTTTATCATGGACTTGGAATGAGAACAGGGTCTAAAAATATAAAAAGCAGTCAATAATTATTTGCTAGATAAATGCTTGACTGGTCAAAAAAAAAAAAAATCAGAACCATACTGCAAAACAATGGCCACTCAACTTGGAAGTTAGTGAAGAGCTGTGATTGACTTCAACCCTTGTCATCTTTAAAGCCTACTCTCTATATAACACCTTCCTCATTTTGAACATGATGGATTTGATTCTCTCATCCACAGCTCTAAGGAAGTTTATCCAAGGGCAAGAAGAAATGCACCCAGTGAGTCATTCTTCAGTCAGAGATTTTCTCCCTTCCCTTTTTCTGTATCTCCTGAGAAAATTAGGCTGATTAGATGAGTAAGGTCTGATAATAATGCTATTTTGATAAGACCAAAACTCGCCCCCAGGTGTTTGCCAGAAACACACACACACACACACACACACAAATTGGAGAATGTCATGTGGAAGGACCCAGATTTTTGTCTCCAGTTAGTGTCTATAACCAAGTAAGCTTGTTTGGGGGTACTGTTCAGTATCTTACAAAGAAAACACCCCTGTGGTTTCTAAGAATGCGATAAGAATTATCTTCAAGGAATAGGATTCTCTTCTTTGATTTTAGCAAGATCTACAATCGCTATCAGAAGCTGAATGAGTGCCACAGTACTTAGATCAAAAAAAAAAAAAAATGATGGATTTAATATAAGCAAAGTGCTTAGCATTGTGCCTGGCAAATAGTAAGTGCTCAGTAAGAGAGGCAACTGTTTTACTCTTTTTTTTTTTTCTCCTAATGCTTCTTATGAGTTTGTACAGAACCATTCACACTCTCTTAGAGGGCCCTCTTCTTGTCAGGGTGTGCATTTGTAAGAAGACTAACTGGATACTAACTATCTCATATGTAGACCTCAGTGCAATTCACAAACCAAGATCTGAGCTTTATGGATACGGAATGCAGAATTATTTCTTGCAGCATTACCCACATTCTTCTTTAGCTATAATATGTAGTTAAGTGGCACTTTAAAAAAGCTATTAGCACAAAAAATCACTCATATTAAACTCGTCTTAACGTTAAAAATCAGTTTTCTGCAAAATCTGTGATTATTCTTTATGCTGTTGCTAAGCTCGTACAAGGATGTCCTTTTAGAAACCAAAACTAGGATCATAAAAGAATCTCCCAAGGAAATTTGTAGTAAGACATAATGGGTTGATGTTTACCCTGTGTGCAGGCCAACAATTGTCAAATAGACGTTTGTGTTTGCCAGGTTTGCAAGCTGCTGGTAAAACTATAAGCAAGTATGTCGGGTTAGCCACAGATTTGCTGCTTACACATCTGTAACGGACATACATAAAGGAAAAATCCCACTGCAGGTTGATGAAAAGATTTTGCCGCATAGACACTTGAGTTGATAATGACTTAAGTAGGATTTCTATACCATATTTTGGATTTATTATTTATTTTGGAGGCAGAACATGACAAAAGTTTTTAATAATTTAGAATGACTACAATATTAATCTTGTTATTTCCCTACTCCAATCCAGAGGTGTCCCATCTCGTTCAGAGTAACAGTGGAATGGGCTGTAAGGCTGGCTAATTTCGTCTGACCTCACCTCTCCTCTCCACTTGCTCACTCTGCCACAGTCGCACCATCCTTCCCGCTGTTTCGGGCATGCTCCTGAGCTCAGACCTTTGCATTTGCTTTTCCTTCTGTTTCAAATGCTCTTCCTCCAGACACTCACAGGGGTGGTCTCCCATTTCCTTCATGTCTCTATTCAAATGTCACTTCATAACTCTGTATAAATTAATATTGCTCCCCTCAGAATTCCCTCACATCCACCCCTGCTTTGTATTTCTCCCTATCACTTAACACTGTCTGACATATTAATTCCTGCTCATGAGAGCCAGTTATTAAGTTTTCAAGAATTTGAGTAGGCGATTGCTAAAACATTGAAAGCTTGAAATTGACCATGGCGGGGATATTTACATCATGGAAATTGGCAGATACTGATAATCAGAGCTTTTATTTTATGGAGATCTTGTTTACCAGAATACCACAAGATATAATAAATATTTACTTGTTTGTATGTTTACTGTGGTCCACCCCTGTCGTATAAGCTTGATAAGAGCAGGGGCTTTGTTTTGTCACCCCCGTCTAGCTGGTGTGCTGGAAAGTGGTTGATCAAAGTAGGTGATTAATATATATATGTTGAATGAATGATTGGTGAGGATACTGCAGGTTAGGATTCTGTGGTCTTTAGTATCTGTGAAGAGGGAGATTGATCCTTTCTACTAATCGATTTATTCAGTAAATATTTTTGAGAGTCCATGTAACAGATACTCATACTGTTCTAGGACTTGGACACATTTAATGGAGAGTAGAACAATATTTCCTATCTTCACGGAGGTTATGTTTTTGATAAGGGATAGAAACACAGTGAACTAACACACACACAAATGGTAAGTTTAGATATTGGTATTTGTTTGAAAAAAATGAATTTAGATGTTGGTAGTTGTTAAAAAATGTAATGGGTAGAAAAGAACTAGAGGCAGGGTCGACCTTTTACTTAAAGAAGTCGGGTTAAGCTGTTTTGAAAGGTGATGTTTGAACTGAGATATGAATGATGTGAGTAAGCCAGCCAAACTCAGATGTCAGGGAAGAGCATTGCGAGCAGAGGTACAGCCACGTGCAAGGGCCCTGAAGTGGGAGTGAACTTAGTGCGGCTGAAGAACAGAATGATAGCTACCGATCAGGAACCATTTTGGGTTAGGGACAGACTAGTGGCGAATGAGGCCAGGAAGGCAAGCAGGGCCTGATCACTCAGGGCCTTGGTAGACCACAGGAAACCATCAGAGGGTGACGAGATCTGATTTAAAATTTACGAAGATCACCCTGGCCGTGGGGGATGTTAAGAGAGCAGTTAGAGCCTCTTGCAATGGTTCAGCACGTACACAGTAGAAATATAAAAAATACAGGAAAATAAACTGGATCTTAATGAGTCCCGATCATTTTTAAGGTAACTTTAACCAAACCTCTACAAGCATGAAATATTTGGCTTTTGCATACTGTTCAAGAAGAAATAAAAAGATGACTATTTTGCAACTTTAATTTAAAAGTAATATAACCTCAATACCCAAACAGAATAAGGAAACTATTAGAAGGGAAAATTATAGCCTTAGTTAAAACTATATGCAGAAATTCTAGATAGAATATTAGGGTGCCAAATAAAGAAATATTTGAGAAATACTCTGTGACCAAATAGGATTTCCCTCAAGAATACCTAGATGGTTTAGTGTTAGAAAAACTATTCATGTAATTAAATATGCTAACAGGTTAAAGGAGGAAGAATTAGATGCTCATATTAAAGTATACAAAATAAAATAATTTGATAAAATCAAACACCAATTGCTGATTAAAAAAAAAAGAAGAAGAAAGAAAGTAGAATCTAAAAAGGTATCCTTAATATGATTATGGTATCTACCAAAAAATTATAGCCAACATCTTAATAAACATTAGAAATATTTATTTTAAAGTCAAGGACGAAAATTGTCCTTTGTCCTCTTTTCTGTTCCACATCGTATAATGATCCTAACTAGTGCAAAAAGATTTTTAAAATATATAGAGAGAATTGAAAGGAAGAAACAATACATTGATTATATGTAAGCAAATCTAAAGACAAATTAATAGAACCTAAAAGAGCTATGTGAAAAACCTAATAATATTTCTAAACACCAACAACAATTAAAAACATAATTCTAGAAAAGATAGCATATAAATCCATGAGGTACCTAGGAACAAATGCAACAAAGATGGCTTAAATTTTGTGAAAAATATTATAAAACCCCCCCAAATTCAGATGATAAAAAAGATTTATAAATTCTATTAAAATTTAAAACTTCCGTATTATAAAATATACCAGGAACAAAATGAAAAGGGAAATTTCAGAGAATTGTGCCACCCATATAATTCTCAAAGGGCTGTTCTCCCAAATATCTTAAGAAGTCCTACCATACTTAATGTTAGACTAGCACAGAGGCCTGGTCCTCAGTCCTCTTTTCTTGCTGTAAAGTCCCTTGCTGATTTTATCCAGCTTTATGCCAACTGTGCCTTTGATGACTAATAGGTATCTCACCATGTGAGTCATCCCCAGCCTTTCCCATCTCAGCTGATGCACCTCCATCCTTTCAGAGTCTCAAGGCAAACTCTAGCCTAGAGCAAGTCTTGACTCCTCTTTTCTTTTATACGCTACATCTAATCCATCTCTGTTTTTTAAAATATGTCCAGAATCTGACCATTTTTCATCACATACATGACTACCATTCTAGCTCAATCCATCATCGTCTCATGCGAGTTTCACAATAGCTTCCTAATTGGTCTCCCTGCTTCTGTTTCATTCTTACACAGCAGCCACATGATCCTTTAAAACCTTGGGTCAGATCACAGCTCTGAACCCTGAAACGGCTCTCTCCACTCCAACTTCTTCCATTGCTCACTCTGGTCCAGCCGCACACTAATCTCTTCTCTCTTCTTAATACATGGCAGGCATGCTCCTACCTTAACGGTCTTGTTCTAGCTGTTTTCTTTGTCTCTAAGATGCTTTTTTTTTTTTTTCTGTGAGTAACTATTTGGCTAACTCCCTTGGCAATTTTAATGTTGCGCGAATCTCTCCTCAATAAGGAGTCCTCCAACCACAGTATTTCATACTGCAACTCGCATAGTTCCCTTTACTGTGCTCTGATTTTATCATTTTACATATCACCTTGCAAAACCAAAACCCTATATATTTTACTTATTTTTCAAGTTTTCTATCTATACCACTTCAGAAACATGAGTTCCATAAGAGCAAGGGCAGCTGCTTTTGTTTTGTTCACTGATGTTTCTCCAGCATCTAAAAGAGTGCCTAGAAACAGTGGATGGTCAATAAGTACTGTTAAATAAGTGAATGGCTACATGAATGAATGAAAATCAATAATAAAAAAGAAAATACAAAGTGGGCAAATGATATAAACAGACAAATCATTGAGTAGAATGCTCAGATGACCAATCAACACAGGATAACTGCTCAACCTAGTCATAATCAATAAAATGAAAAACTAAATCAAGATAGCATTTCATTCTGATCTGGCTGGCAAAACAAATTAAGTCTGATAACACACAGTGTCGGTGAGGGTTTGTGGAAACAAGCAGTGATACAATGTCTGGTTTGAATGTAAATTCAAACAAACATTCCAAAGTCCAGTTTAGTAATACTGAATAATTATCCATACTTTGCAATCTAGCACCTTCACTTCTGTATGAATTCCCCCCCAAAACTCACCCACATGGCTAAAGAGTTGTTGGCAACACCGTTTGTAACAGTAGAAAAGGGGAAACAGTATAAATCCTTCAATAGGAAAAGAGATAAACAAACTGTGGTTTATTCATACAGTACAGTTTGATACAATAGTTAAAATTAATAAACCAGAACTACATGTATTAACATGAATTAATTTTTAAAACCCAACATGAAATGAAAACAAGTTGAATGTATACGATATGTAATCCTATTTGATTTGCTTTAAAGACACACAAAAAAATAGTATATATATTTAATTTGTATAAAGTACAAAAAATAAGAAATACAAAAAATGAATGCAATGGCAATGTTGTCTCGAGAGCATCACTGGGGAGAGAGTAAGAGATGGTTTGTACAGTGGACTTTTTAGTGCTCCAATTTATTAGTTTCTGTTATAAAATACTTTCAAATAAGCTTGATAAATATTAATATTCACTTTATCTCAGTTGTTCCAAACTTGTATATTGTTTTTTTGTGATATAATTCTGAATTTTACATTTAAAAATATTTAAAGTTTTTGGCAAGTAAGAGTAAAAGAGATGAAAAGACAGATTGGATAATAACTTAAGGAAACAGCAAGAAAAACTTCTATCGGGAGAGGGGAGATGTAAGTATATCTGGAAAACAGGAGAGAAGGGGCTTTGAGAAAGGGGAAATAGATCAGAATATGACCGCCTCTGAAAAGATAGATCATTCTACTCACAGTTCCCAAGTCTGAGCATACAGGTCACACCTGGGGGCGGTGGGCGGCACATGGGGATCGCTAGGGTCTATCACAAAGCGGAGGAAGCGGGTAACTGTGGGCAAGCACCTTTATCGTGGCTTCCTAGGGAAAGAATGGCAGAGCAGGGAGAGCAGGCCTAGCATTAGCTAGTTTGAATAATTTCAGCAGGCTCTGGGGCATAGGAATTGTCCTTGGTTGTCTGATACCTGGCACTGGGGTCATTAGGGTGGGTGCATAGAGGCCAGGAGAGTATGAGAGTCTGATAAGGGAGGTGTTGTGGTGTGGACTTAGCTGTTCAAGAAGAAGAACTGACCAGCCTCTCACCAGGGCCTCAAACATAGATCAAGACAGGATTTAAAAACAATATTACAAGCAGAATGCTACCAAACCCAAAGGAGCAATTTGTGCTCAATACTTTTATTAGGGGGTCAAGGAGAGTAATATCAATTTTCGCCACTTATTTTTAGGTGATTGAACAAACACAGACTAAAATTAGTTAAATTCATAGAGAATTGATCATTCTGGATATTAAAATAAGTGAGTCGGTTACAACATACCAATTCAAACATCTTTATTTTAACAAATATGAGACAAGATTTATCTGAAAGAAAGGTAGTAAACGACCCTCCATCCTTCCATTAATTATATTAGTAATGTTTGTTGTAGCACTACTCACAAAGTTGAGGCAATCTATGCAGTTTTGTTCACCAATAGCATTTTACTTGAAAATCATTACATCTGGTCAGCTATTACTTAATGTCAAAGCAGGTTTCATGTAAAGATCCGGGGGAGATAAGGTGGATGGATCTGTGTACCCATAAGGTTAATCTGCAGGTACAGAAAATGTCACTGGAAAGTCACTGTAAACTAGCATCAAGCTCATTAGTTCTTGGAGTTAGTAATAAAAATGGTGCTTTAATGCATTGGGGAAATTAAGGTAACAAGGACAGGTAGTTACATTCTGTATTTAAGTATATGGCTTTCCATCTGTCCAAATGGCTTATATTGATATAATTTCTCATATGAATAAAACATCACGAAGATCAATATCTAATGTATGTTGCAACCAAAATGTGACAATAATCCATCCATGGCAGCATTTATTTGATCAAAAGCTTTATGGTTATTCAATCTATTTAACAAAAAAGCAATAACATTTCACTGAAAATTAAATTAGGGTTTTAAATGCAAGGCAATATGCTTTCTAAAAGTATTATGGCAAGAATCATTCATTCCAAATGGACATCTTTAATGATATCTAGCACTTATAAGGCGTTCTTATCTTCCAATTGTGTTACTAACACCATTAATTAATTATTATATTGCAACAAGATAGGTAAATACAAGTTAAAGAGAAAGTTCATTTTTTTTCCTGTCCAGAATGAGAAGTCAGTGTCAAAATCTAAATTATGCTTAGGATTTTGACTTTGTCCTTTGTCCTAAACATTAAGTAAAACATCCCAACCTAAGTACCGTCCAATGCTGTGAAATCATATCAAGAAAAAAATCCCCATGTTCAAGAACCAAGCTGAAAAGATATTCTCAATTTTTCAAGACTTCCTCTGTGTCTTGAAAAGGAAAAGGAAAGAAAAAAAAAACACACAAGTAGTGCTTTCTCTCCTTCTTGATAAAATAGCTTTATAGTCTCGATAATGTCAAATTGTCGTCCCTACAATATGAAGTGTGGTAGTTTTCAAATTACCTTTAAAATAACAGAGTATCTGTTATTAAAGTGTTGGTGAGAAAAATACCGAAAAGAATCAGATGTGCAAACCCTGTTACAGCTCGAGGATGTCTGCGTAACAATGTGGGAGGAAGAATTCTTTTCAAATACACTTACACTCAAGGTATCTTTATATACCAGAGACTTAAAAAAAGTTATTATGAGTTTGAATAATGCATACATTCTTTTGTCATAAGATTGCATTCTTTAAATAAATAATAAACATGTCACAGTGCTAGCTATAAAAGAAAGCCACATGAAGATTTCAAACTGTGGTTAACTGAAATGAAGATATTTCTCTTGTAGGAGTGACAGAGATACAGGCGTCACTTCATGTAGATGAAATAAATGTCCATTTTCCCGTGTTATAGTTGGAAATCAGAGAAATGTCGAAACCAAAGCAGTGTTCAGGCTGTGCTGGAAAAGCTTCAAATTTAGGTTCCTTTTCAGGGATTGGCAATCTATGGCCCACAGGTGAAAACCTGCCACACACCTGTATTTCTCAGTAAAATTGTATTGTGATGCTGCAGTGCCCATGTGTTTACACATTGCCTATGGCCACACTTGCACTTCAACACCAGAGTTGAATAGTTGCCATGCAACCATATGGCTTGCAAAAGTTAGCATGTTTGTCTCTCTGACCCTTTGTGGAAAATATTTGTCAGTTACCTTCTCTAACAACGATGACATGTTGAGTCCATAAGATAAATTAGACTGTGCTTCTTTAGGCAAGAAGGAAGCTACTAAATACGAAAAGGAAATCAATTTAAATTTATACTTATGTAGGGAGTACCCAATTTCTAAGCAAGGTGTGATCCAAAATTCATTTGCAAGTCATTTACTCCTCAGTCATATTCATTACCTTAGAATATGACTTTCTACCCTAAATATAGTACAAATTGTGTTTATAGGCTAGACTATGGATATTTAAAACATCGTTGCTGCTCATCTTTCAAGACTAGTCACGTAGAGAAGATCGAAACAAATTCTATCCAGGGTGTAACTCAGGGTGTAAATCCTTGTGAAGCTAGCAGATTCCGTGGTGAGTGAGAAGTGTAGCATAGCATCTCTAGCTTGTTTCAAAGGATGTTTGTAGAGATGACAAAAATTACTTCTTCAAAATGGAAGGAGACTTGATATCTATTTTTTTTTCCTGAGTTCATATGTCGTATGTTATTCATGTAAAATAGAATTCACTGATGTTTCTTACCTTCTAAAATGTTCTGCAGTTATGATGAAATTTTCAAGTTGTCTGACTTTTAGTGATGGTGATGATGACAATGATGATATATAACATGTACTGTGCGTGTGCTATGTTCTCTTCATTGTTCTGTTTTTATATGTATTGAGTCAAGCCTCACAACAACACCAAGAGTTAGAATTGTTATTATCTTTACTTTATAGACAGATAAACAGATAAGAAATTTGTAGATTAATAGATTACACAGCTCATAAGTAATGGAGGAGAAAATAGGTTTCTATAAAGCCTTAAAGATGAACTCATTTCTTAGTCTCATGAATCTCTTTGGAATACCTCCTTCTAAAGGGTTATTTCAACGCAAACAAACTACATGTGTTTAAATTAGCTTTCAACCTAATACTCAATTGTTGTCACTAGAAATACAAAACTCATGATTTCTGAGTCTTGTCCTGCATCATTCCACTCCTGCCTCAATTCCATTTTCCATTAACGTATGTAAGTTTTTAACCAGAGACTAGAAAATAGTCTTTGTTTTTAGTAATATTTGGAAGGATTGGGTTGGGACACTGGTATGAGGGAGAAAAATGAAAAAGTCTCTTAGAATTCTATTTTTCAAATAATTAGTATGTAACTATTTGCCATTTACCTCAGAAATAGTTACATTTTAATTGTGGATAGAAGTAATGAATTGCTTGCTGTTTTAACATAACAGAAAAAAACAAAAACTATTGAAAATGTAATCAGTATTGTGCATGGTGGGTCCATTCACCTTTCAACATCTGTTTTTAAACTTAGAATCAAATAATAGGATCATATGGAATATATACATATATAATAATATATATATACAAATAAACCCTATTATTTGACTCCAGGTTTACTATATAATATATATTTTTCTAGATAATGAAGTATATGTGTACTTCTAATACATTATATTTTATATATTACAATATACTTTAATATACATATATACACACACACAGTCTGGACCATATGTGTAAATAAATATTGGTTTTCTATGTTGTTTATTAACATTAGCTATTTTATCTATCGATTTTGGTAATATTAATGCTATATTAGAATTTTCTTCACTTTTTCTCATACTATGATCATTTCGTAATATGTAACATTATTTTTATCAACTTTCTTTACTAAAGAAAATTAAATTCTAAACATTTTACTTTGTGACCTAAATGATATAAAATTTTACATTATTATAAAAAATTATATTGTTTTATACTGTTAAGATTATTAGTACCTCAGTTTCTAATAAGTCACTAAGTAATTCAGACCAACCTTTCCTATGAAGGTAGCTAGAAAATCTAGATAAAATCGAAAGTATGCCAATTTCTGAAGCTACTGAAGACAAATATTATCAGGCCAGGACCTAGAATATGGTGGAGGTCTCAAGAAAAGGTCCCATTCTTAGGTCTGTATTTCCCTTGGGGTATTTTCTGATCCCTGAGCTGATCACCTGAGACACTAAAGATTATGAAGCACTTTAAAATAGCTCATGGACCTAATATATAAGAAGTGCAAGGTCTACAAGTAGAAGAGAAGAGGATCATTATTAAACTTTGGTTTGTGGATCTTTAGAATAGCATAAATTTGATAAATTCTCACAGGGACTGCCCATCAACCTCAAACTAACCTGAACCTGAAACTAGATTGAGGGATTATAGATTAACAGCTCTCCTGAGCATCTTTAGAAGCAAACATTTTTTTTTTTTATTAAGAGAAAGTAACATTATTCTAATATTGAAGTTATTACTATATATATGAATATATATATGTTTTAATAAAATGTTTAGTAAACATTTTTAGAAAGCAGCACACAAAATTATAACATAAATAAAAACTAGCACTTACAACATGAAAAACCAGTACAAACAACTGAGAATAAAAATAGATTCACTGAGGCTTCAGATATTGAAGTTATGGGATATGGATTTTAAAATAGCCATGCTTGCTATGATCAAGGAAATTAAAATAACAATTATGGGGAAAATTGAAATAAGAGGAGAAACAAAGATTTGAGAACTGAAAAAAATGCCATAACCAAATTTAAATACTGAGTTGGTAACTTTCTCAGCAGATTAGACACAGGCAAAAAGAGACTTAGTGAACTGGAAGATAAGAAAATGTCCAGGATAAACCATTGAGTGACAAAAATATGGAAAATTACAAGAAAGTATAGATGATTGAAAGAATGTCATTAGAAGGTCTACGATACATGCAATTTGAGTCTATACAACAAAAGAGAATTGGGAGAGAAGCAGTATCTAAAGAGATAGTGACCGAGAACTTCTCAGAACTGAAGAAAAGACATCAAGCCTCAGATTAAAAGTCCCTATGAATTCAAGCGAAATATATAAAAAAGTAATCCATGCTTAGTCACATAATATAAATCTGTTTCAAACTGTAGACTGAGAAAAAAATTAAAGCAACCACCATAATGTCAGATTACCTTTAAAGAAGCAAACATAAGACTCACAGCTGACTTCACAACATTATAACACAGTTAGAAGATAAACTTTAAAGTGTCAGGAGAAAATAATTATCAAATTAGAGTTTTAGAAAATCAAAAATATGTATATAGTCTTCAAGATTGTAGAACATAAATAGATATTTTCAGACAATAAAAATTGAGGAAATTAGTTAGTAACATTACCCCGCTAAAGGAAATATTAAAATGTATTCTTTAGGTCAACTAAAAAAAACTCCTGGAGAGATCAGAGCTGTAGGCAAGAATAAGAGCAATAAAATGCTAAATGCAGGTACATTAAAATGGATATTGACTTTACAATAATACAAAGACTATGGAATAATAAAATGGTATATACTAAAAATAAAATGATAATGTGTCATGCCTCATTGAGTTTATATAGACATACATACATAAAATAAAATTGTGTTACATAGTAAATGAAGTTAAAGAAGAAAGCAACAACCAATGAATATTAGACTTCGATAAGCCAAGATACAAGTAATAATTTCTAGGATAATCACTAAGAGAATTGTGAAAGAAGATGTCACTCCCCAAATAATAGAGCAGAAATAACTTTAAAAATCATCAATAAATTAAGAAGGAGGAAGAAAAAGACAAATGAAAATAAAATAATAGTACAAACAGCATGATTTTATATTTAAACAAATATTAAATGTAAATATTAAAAATCAATAAGAACATTATATAGTATATTATTCCCAATAAAATTCTAAAATTCATGTTGTTTCCCATGCATGTTGAATATTTACAATTGAATCATTTGTTAGGTCATCAAGCAAGTCTCAGTAAAGGACTGAAATCATGCAGAATGTGTTCTTTGACCACGAAGAAATTAACTATAAAATATTATAGAAAATATTCACATATAATAGATATTTAAAAATACTCTTATAAATGATACATTTGGGTCAAAGAAGAAACCAGTAACAGAATTAAAGTATTTTAAAATGAATAATAATGAAAAT
Source organism: Pteropus medius (assembly GCF_902729225.1). Taxonomy (NCBI): domain Eukaryota; kingdom Metazoa; phylum Chordata; class Mammalia; order Chiroptera; family Pteropodidae; genus Pteropus; species Pteropus medius. The sequence continues at coordinate 6,777,004 of NW_024340699.1, forward strand.
GCTCTAAAAATGTGTGTGGGCTGCAGCAAAAACCTTTCTTAGATGGTAATTTATGCCATTAAATGTATTTATTAGAAAGAAAAACATGCTGAGAGTAGCTTTTCTAAAATTTAGAAAAGAACCACAAATTGACTATGAAGTAGAAAAATGAAAAGAAAAAGATAATATCAAGACCAAATGAAATAGAAAATAAACATAGATAATAACAATGCCAACAGCTGTTTCTTTAAAAATATTCATAAAATTAATAAGCTTCTGTTAGGACTAACTAAGAAAAAGAAAAAAGGCACAAATAACCAATGTCAGGAATGGAAAAGGAATTAATACTACATATCTACAGATACTGAAAAGATAATTAAAAATTATGATAACTTTATGCCAATAAACATAAATATTTAGATTAGATAAAACTGCAAAATAATTACATAAGAATAAATTAAAATTCTAAGCAAACCTATAATTACTAAAGATTTTCAATGCTTAATTTTAAAAATTAATATTTAAGTTCGTTAAATTTAATAAATTAAAACCTTCCAAAATATAAAATGTCAGCCCCAGGAAATTTTAGCACATATCTCAGAAATAAATAATGCCAATCTAACACAGACTTTTTCAAGCCTTAGAAAAAGGAGCAAATACTATCCCCACTCATTTTATGAGTCTAGCATAAATAACCTGGATACCAAAAACCTGAAAATGTCATTATAAGAAAAGGAAATTAATAGCCAATATTGCTCATGAACATAGATGAAAATATACTGAACAAATTATTAGCAAGCCAAATCCATCTATATAAAAAAGAATAATGAATCATGAACAGGCTTGTGCCATGAATGCAAGGTTTGTTTAATACTTGAAAATCAGTGTAATACAACACACTAACAGAACAAAGGAATACTTTATATAATGATCATAAGAGATGAAGAAAATTTTAAATAAAATATAACATTCTTTATTGATGAAAGAGCTTAGCAAACTAAGAAGAAAAGAGGACTTCTTAATTTTATAAGTTACTTATAAAAAAGAGGACTTCTTAATTTTATAAGTTACTTATAAAAAAACAAATAAAAAATACATAAGTCACAACCAACATCATATTTAATGTACAATATTGCAAGCTTTCCCTCCGAGATTTGGTACATGAAAATTTTCCGTAATAACATAACTTCTGTTCGATGTAACTTAACTTTAATTTAAACAATAACATAACTTTAGTTCAACCTACACTAAAGGTTGTAGCCAATGTAATAAATCAAGAAAATAAAACATAATGATGTAGTGATTAGAAACCAAGAAATAAAACTGTTTATTTGCAGACAACATGATTATATATATGAAAAGTAAAAAAAAAAAAAAAAAAAAAAGCTTCATATAAAAATGTTGGAACTAATACGGTCAGTATACAAAACTGCCTGTATTTATTATATTGAGCATTTAGAAAATAAATTTTATAAAGCCACATCATTTATGAAAGCATCAGAAAAACAAACCAAGAACAAATCTAATGAGAGCTATGCATAACTCTACAAATGAAACTATAAAATATTAGTGATAGAAGATAAAGAAGACCTAAATAATTAAGTAGAGGTTTTTAAATTTTTCTTTTGCTTGGTGTAGCTTAGCTTGACAAGTTGATGGCAAATGTAAATAGAAATGTGAAGGGCTAAGAATAACCAATATAAACTGAAATGGAAAAACAAAGTTGGAGGACTTATTCCAGCCAATATCCAGACTTTACTATAAAGCTATAATAATTAGGACGGAATGATATTGCTGTAAACATAAACAAACTGAAAATAATAATTCCATAAACAAGCCCCACCCATCTTTTGATTTATGACAAAGTAGAGTGGGTTAAGTACAGTCCTTAACCCACAAAGTAGAGTGGGTTAAGTACAGTCCTTTCAATAAATGTCTGATTCAACCTGAAATTCACATAGAAAAAATGTCCCTATCTCATATCGTGCACAAAAATTAATTCTAAGTGAATTGTAGCTTAAATTATGAAAGGTAAAAAATGTTTCTAGAACATAAAATCTGGCATAGGAGAAAAAAAGTGATATTATTGGCATAAACATAAAGAAACATTGGTAATTATACTGCATTTACATTACAAACTTTGGTATATTGAAGAACAGGATTAATAGAGTGAAAATTAAGCCACAGAGTGGGAGAATATATTTTCAATATTTATCACACACACAGGGCTATATCTGAAATATACAAAAAACTCCTCCAAAACAGTTAGAAAAAGAGAAATAGCACAATAGAAAAAACTGGATAAGTATATGATGAACAATCACTTCATAAAAGAAGATAACCAAATGCCTAATACACATGTAAATTATGTTCAGCCTTATTAGTTATCAGGGTTATACAAATCAAAATGACAGTGTGATACCAATACTCAGCAAAATGGCTTAAAAAACAAAAACAAAACAAAAGAACATGTTAAAAACAAAACAATACCAAGTGCTGGCAAGTAGGTTGGCACACCTTTGGGAAACAAAAGTTAGAAATGTATACCATTAGAAATTTTGCTCTTAGATATTTGCTTGAACCATATAATACCGCCAATATTTATGTTACATATGACAGTTTTATAAAGTCCAGTCTAATATAGCCAACCTAATATACCCAACTGAACTACATACAGATGTATGCAAAAGAAGGTCCATAGATCTGTTATTTATAATCATTTCAGACTGGAAGTGACATAAATGTCAGTCAGCAGTACAGTTGATAAATTGTGGTAAATTCACCCAATGTGATAGAATATAATAATGGAAATAAGTGCATTGCAGCTATGTACAATAAGATGGATATGAAACAAGCATTCTTTATTTCACTAGTAAAAAAAATTAAAACTGGCAAAATCATAGTGTTTAGTGCATGCTAGGCGGGAAAACAACAAATAAAAGCAAGGAAATGATTACCAAAAATATCTGAACAGGGAAGGAAGGTGTTATGACTGAGAGGGAGCACAAAGGAGGCTTCCGGGCAATGTTCTATGGCTTATATTCGCGTTCACTTTGTGATAAGTCATTGAGCTTTACATTTTTATTTTGATCTCTGTAATGAACATTTTACAATAATAAAAGGTTAAATAAGATAATAGACTTTAAAGCTATTATAAAAGGAATATTATTTCCCTAAATTATTCATTATCAAAGACGGAGTCAGCATGTTCAATTCATTACATGTCATGGGGAGCTCTCTCAATTATTTTATTGTCGAGCAGTAGGCTAATTTACTCAACAACTATTTTGCTCATTCAGCAAATACTGAGTGCCTATTAAGTCCAAGGCACTGTTCTAGATGCCGCTTTTCGGCCCTGAGCACCGTCTAGAAATCCCTGCTTCTTGTGGAGCTTACAATCTAGTAAGAGAGAGAAATAATAAACCAAACTAAATAAGAAAATATATCAGTGTTCAATGATCACAAGTGCTAAGGAGACAAATAAAGCAGAAATGGAATGTTTCAATTTTAGATATTATGACCTATGTGAAATAAAACGACAATTCAGTGAGGGAGGGATCTGACCACATGGCTAACTGGGGAAAACAACATCCCAGCCAGAGATATGGCAAGTGGGCAAAGTAGGGGAAAACACACTATCCAGAAGTTTTCTCAATCAAAGAGCAGCTTTTATTCTTACAGAAATCGACTGATGAAACCAGGAAAGTAAAGGAAATAAATTTAACACAAAATTAGTAAGCGTTTCTGTGGTCTGACCTCACATTTGTAAGTGTTGGATGCCACTAAAAATAAAAACCTTGAAAAGTTCCTTTCTATAGCAAGAGAATAAATGGTTACATCTTGGAGATCATATGTATGAACTTTCCCTATAAATGAGAAAACAAACAAACAAAGCGTCCAAATGTTATATAAAAGAATTCCTGTGGATTTGGATAAAATCTCTAGTGAGATCATCATATGCAGATTTTAAAAATATTCTATTTCCAAGAAATTAGAATAAAGTGAATGCGATGTCATCTGAAAAACTAAGTCAAAAAGTGACTCGTTGCTGTTGAAGATTGACATCGAAGGTGCCTGTGAAGAATTTAAATAAAGTTGTTTCAGGAAATGTGGAGGTACAAAAAAATAATCCTAAATTAATACTTTAAAAATATCTAATCCTAGGTATAGGTGCCCATAAAAACTGTCCATGAATGTTTACAGCGGCATTAGCTATTATACATTAATAGCTAAAAGGTGGAAGCAGATCGAATGTTCATCAACTGACTAATGGAGAATCAAAAGTAGAATGTTCATACATAGAATATTTTTCAGCCATAGAAAGGACTGCAGTACTGACACATGCTACAACATAGATGAACCTTGAAAACATTATGCTCATTGAACTAAGCCAGTTACGAAAGGGCCAGTGTGGATGTTGACGAATCCTAGTTCGTTCTGTGTCTAGTGCTTCCTGTCTCAATCACCCTCGCCAGTTTTGATCTCCATCTCTACCTACTTGTCACTTTGTCCCTCCCATTCTCTTGGCCATATCGAATGTTGGAATGTGAAGACGGGAACAGATTAAGACCTTAGTGGTTCTAAGGGAATAACTGTGTTGCCAACAGCTATACATAATTCAAAATAAGAGGGAGCGAAATCTAAACATGAAACTTACATGTAGGTGGGAATTAAAATAGCTTTTCAGCTTTTTTGATTGCAAAAATCTAGATCAGAACGTCTTCTTCCACCCCCACCCCCTGCCTCTTTTTCTTTTTGTTCAGATGGTGTACTGTGCAATGATGCTAGTGCCCTACATAATATTTTGTTTGCCTGTTGGGTGACCTCGCATGGAAGGTGGGAGAAGGCAGATGATGAGCACCAGGATGTGTCTTACATTGGCTCTGAATCGAAAAATTAGCAAACAGAGAAATGCAAGGATGTAATGGCGCTGTGGTTTTAACATTTACAAAAAAGACATTTTCTTTATTTTCTTTTAGAAATCCATTTCCTTCTGCTATAAATTTTCAACTTAAATCTCCTTGTCTCTGAGTATAAAAGATATCTTAAACAATCAGAAAGGAGCAGGTCAAAATTTGACTTGATGTGGGCTAAAAGTGGCAGGAACTTATTAAATTGATAAACCTGGTTTTCCTGTGTATTTCTATAAAAATGAAAGGGGCTAATTGAAAAACACAGTTTGTATGTACATGCAAACATAAACCATGGCTGCCTGTATTCTTGTAATGATTGACTCATTAGTGGTGCCATATTCTATTGATATCTTCCCTACTGCCTTGGGCATGACAGTCAAAATGTGACTACTACAGCCATTGACAGTTTGACAGTTTCCGCCTGACTCAAAATTCTAAGACAAGCTTGCCATTTTAGAAAGTAACTACTATTGCAAAATTAAATCTAAAATAATTTACAAATACATCAGCAGTTACCTATTAAGTAATCATGCTATGGTTAGCATTTTACTAGGCCTTGTTTAAAAGGTTTTTATTTTATTATTAATTGTTCTTTTACTTTTTTTCACATAGTGTATTAAGAGACTTTTCTGCACAATTAAAATCGAAAAGGCATTTTAGTAATGTGAAAATATTAGGATGGCAAACATTCACTAAAAATGGGAAAATGTTAAATTTTATTACGTTTTAAATGTAACACCAAACAACAACAACAACAACAACAACAAAAAACCCAGACAATTGAAAACAATTAAAATATACTGAAGAATTTTATCTGTTTCATCCATATGTTTAATACCATGGAAATTCTTCATTTTATAATTCTGGAGTCTTTTCAGTATTCGTTCTCCAGTACCTAACCTGCATTTACTTAGAATATCAATCAGCTACATTTTGGTAGTACATAAAACACTCTCCAATTAAGCTTTATTTAATTTGTTTTAACTTGCAGTGCAGAGGAGATGGCACAATGTGAATTACTGATTATGGTAACCTTTCCTCAAAACTACAAATGGGTATGAAATGAAGTGATGTCTGTGTGTGTGTTTGGACTGTATGCAACATCACTCACAGAAGCAGTTCCTCGGAAAAGTGATGGTAATAATGATACTTAGCATTTCTATAGCATTTTCTATCTTCACAACACTTTATAAACTTTAACTAAATAATGGTACTTGCAGAAATGAGGTTACAACACCAATGAATTAGCATGTCCCTTGCTGTAATGTTAGTCCTCGGAAATGTCACCTCGTAGTGTCTGTTCCTGTGGGAGTGATTGCCCCTCGTGATGGATTAAAACCAGACACAATTGATTGGCTGATCTCAGCCTGCACTCTGAAGGAACCTCTGTAGCCTTTGGATGTTTATACTGATTGACTCAAGCGAAAGCATCTTTATTTGTGGTCTCAGACCAGCCCTCCGTTGACTGACAAAGCCAAGTGGAGAGTTAAAGGTAATTATTTGCACAGCTCAGCCCCAAATCTCAATTCATTCTGAGTCATCGAGGTAGTTGCCTTAATACTCTTTACCACGGTTTCCCAAACTCAGCAGTACTGACATTTGAAAATTCTTTCTTTGTTATCTGGGCTGTCCTAGGTATTGTGAGATGTCTATCCACTAGATGCCAAAAGCACCCACCCACCCCACCCGCTAGCTGTCAAAACCAAAAATGTCTCCAGATACTGCCAAATGTTCCCTGCCGAGCAAAACTGCCCCCAGTTGAGGCTTGCTGCATGCTTTGCTGGTGGCTAGCCATCCTTATTCTCTATCTTAACACTACACATTTGTCTCCAGCACGGCCTCCTTGGGCAGTGAGTTTCAGGTGCATTATTCCAGTTTGACTCTCACTAACCGGGGAACCCCAATATCTTGGTTTAGGAAACCTTCATTTCTAGTCAGTGAGGATGACATGTTGCCTCGCTACTTCCCCTGGTGCCCAGAGTCAGGAATTCTCTCACACTGAGCGCAAAACAGCAGTACAAACATACCCTGAAAATCAGTTTGGCATTACAGGTTATGAAAAACTTATTTCACAGGATTTTTAAGATAAGTTGACAGAGGCTAGTTTGAAAGCTCAGACTTACATATTTTGCTTCTCAGCTGGGCTTACAAAATTGTTGCAACTGTAGTTATAAAGGAAAATACTACCTCAAGGCCCGATCATAAAAGCTTCTATCAGACAGATGTCTGCAGTTATTTTTGGTTCTGTATTCAGTAAGTTTTATATGGACCTAATTCCCAGAAAAACTCCCCAGTCTGTTTACACGGACAGAATAAACTGGCTGTTTTCTTTGTATTCCTAGTGCGAGCTGGTAATTATCCATCTACTGCTGGATATTTCACATAACCAGTGGACATTTTAGACACCATGTGCATCCTTAATCTCCCTAGGATTTTCTAGGAACAAAATTATTTGATATGAAAACCTTTGATATTACAAGTTGTGTTTAACATTTCAAGCCTCATTTACATCAGTTCAGTTCAGTGAGCTGCTAAGCACACAAGACGACGTATCATGGAGGGAAAGAAACCTATGTATTCTATCGCCTGAAGGTATATTACACAAAATCAGAAGAGTGAACCGCTGAAGAAGCCCCTAGAATTTATTAGCCCAGGGTGTAGTTAATGAGGCAGTTGAACATCATCCCAGAATATTTTTTCCAAATAAATAAAAGAGAGATGAGTGGATAGGGAAGATGATTGAGAAGGTCTTGCTGTATAGTGTGTGTGTACTATGCATATGGCATAATCTATTGTGAACTAATTATCTAAGCATGAATGTACCAAACCCTGTATTGATGTAAACACTATGGTATAAAATTTTGGTCTTTTCATTTTTGCAAATCACTAAAGGCTTTGACAATTTCCTCATGGGCTGGAACTAGGCAAGCAGGCGAACACTTAACTGTACATCAAGGAGGTACTAATGTCTGTAGCTGAAACACCTGCTAACCTGCTATTGTAAGCATTTATCCGCTATTTGCCTGCGGCAGAAATAAATGAATAAATAAACTTTCGCCAGTCATATTACATGAGTTAATGCATTATAGCATTATGTAAAGTAGCAGAGCACATTCTTCTGGGGCTTTTTAAAAATCATTATTTGTGGCAGGTTAGAACATATCTGCTGGCTTCTCTGCTTCATTTTCCTCACTTAGGTTTCCGTCAGAGCCCTCACAACTGCAGTGCTAGTTGGCCTTTGCTCTAGGAAGAATACCTCTGAGACAAACAGCTTTCCTAATCCTCAAAGAGTTTTAAAATGGCATTACAGAGAGGATGGATGTATTAAACAGCTCGGCTATCAATGCGCAGAATCAGTAACGGGGAGCTCCCAGCTTACACTGTATCTACTCACACAGGGCTTGTGCGCATTTGGAGAGAAGAGCTTTTCCTTTGACAAGTTGGCACCAGCTGTTTCAAGAAATAGCACAGCTGTATATCCGCACACACCTGGCTGTCCTTTCATAATTTAAGGAAACAGGGATGTAAAGCAATGACCAGAAAAGGCAAAGCACTGCTAGAAGCCGTATTTGCAGCTACATTTTCATTCAAATGTTTAAAAAGTATTAAGGCTAAATTATCAATTAAAAAAAAAAAAAAGAAAACTAGAGTTGGCTGTTCCAGTCTTTTAAAGTTATAAAGAAAGGTATAATAGTCAGTAGTATATATAAAATATATCACGGGGGCAATAATATCATTAAACATAACTATTATAATGAATGCTATCAATGGTCATTGTATAAATAAGAATGTATTATGTTTCAAAACATGCTATCCATAGACCTGCCTTGATTTATATTTCCAAGGTTACATTTATTTTGACATTTTCTATAAGATTTGCTTCGATTTTCAAAAATCTCTTTCATAATTTAGAAATCCTATAATAAAAATTATACATTTGGGGGTCTAATATGAAATCATGCTTCCAAAGAGAGATGTCCCCTAAAATAAAGGGAGAAGAGAGTTTAACCATCACGATTTTTTGCATCATCTTTAAACATTTGGTATTTTACCGCCTATGAGAGAAATGTTCCTAATTTAACTTCTTCAGTTGTTCTTGCCTAATTGTCTTTTACTACAAAAGGAGTGCAATGGTAGAAGTTTAAAAAGAAAAATTTCCCCGGCATTATACAAATTTACATTAAATCAGCTATGTGCCCTGTTCTCTTGCAAGACAATTGCCTAAGTCATTTATGTTTAATTTATTAGATTTTGGATATACCTATGAAAATGAAATTAAAGGAACAATTCCATTTATAATGGAATCAAGAAAAATAAAATAATTAGAAATAAATATATCAACTGAAGTGTAAGACATGTACACTTAAAACTGCAAAACTGTTGAAAGAAATTAAAGATGATATAAATAAATAGAAAAATATCCAATGATCATGAATCAGAAGATTTATTTTTAAGATGATAATATTTCTCAAATTGATCTACAGAATCACCACAATTCCTATAAAAACCCAGCTAGTTTTTTGTTTTTTTTTTGTTTATTTGTTTGTTTGTTTTTTGCAGAAATTGATCCAAAAAAATCATGCGGAAGTGCAAGGGACCAAGAATATTTCAAACGATTTTGTACTAGAAGAACAAAGTTGAAGAACTAACACTTTCTAATTTCAAAACTTAATACAAAAAGCTCTAATACTCAAAACAGGATAGTACTGGCATGGAGATAGACACATAGATCAAGAGAGTAGAAATGAGATTCCAGAATTAAACCCTTACATTTACGATTGATTAATTTTCTACAAGGGTGGCACAAAAGTTTTATGGGGTGCGAAGGAATGGCATTTTTTAAAAGATGGTGCTAGGATAACTGGATATCCACATGCAAAAAATAAAGCCGGATTCCTAATTCACACTGTCTACAAAAATTAACTCAAAATTAATCACAGACTTAAACGTAAAAGCCAAAACTAGGAAAATCTTAGGAGAAACATAGGCATAATCTTTGTGACCTTGGGTCAGGCATTTCTTTTTTTTTTTTTTTTTTCTTTTTAGGTAGGATGAACGATAACAAATAAATAATTAGACATCATCAGAATTAAAAACTTGTGCTTCGCCATAGATAAAGTAAAAAACAATCCACAGAATGAGAGAAATATTTGCAAATCATGCATCTAGTGACTTATAGTATCCAGGGTTTATAAATAACTGTAAAAATTCAATAAAAAGAAAAATAATCCCATTAAAAAATAAGCAAAGGATCAGAATGGACATTTTTTTAAAGAGTATGTACAAATGATCCATAAGCACATTAAAAGATACTCATCAGTAGTCACTAGGGAAATGCAATCAAAACCATGATGAGATATCCATCCTCTAGTCTAGGATGGATAATTTTATAAAGAGAGACAGTAACAAATGTTGATGAGTATATGGAGAAAGTGGCTGGTGGGAATCTAAATTGGTGCAATCACCTTAGAAAACAGTTTGCTACTTCCTCAGAAAGCTAAACATAGTTATAATATACCAAGAATAAATGAAAACATGCATCTATACAAAAAAAAACCTGTATAGAAGTATACAAAACTTGTGCATGCACGTTCATAGCAGCATTATTCATAGTAGCCAAAAAGTGTAAACGTTCATCAACTGATGGGTATGTAAATAAACTGTGGTATATCTATTCAATGGAGTATTATTCAGTAATAAAAAGGAATGAAATGCACATGCTACAACACAGATGAACCTTGAAAATATTATGGTAAATGGAAAACACTTGTCACAAAAGACCACATATTATCTGATCCCATACAGATGTTATCATTGTGTGTAATTACAATGGATAATTAGACCTAAAGCCTGTGTATTTTCTTCAAACTTTTCTTTTTGTCAGTAACAAGTCTTAGTGTTCTTCAGTACCCCAATACTAATTAAATACTAAGATTTAATAGTATTACCAAAGGGAAAATCATTCCTATTTAGGAAATTTCTCTGATTTTTTGTTCATTGGAGAGGACAAGTCTACATTTTAGAGCAAAACATTAACGTTACTGGATGTTATGTGGAAAAATAATTTTTATGAAGGTAAAAATGCTGCTAAATATATTTATTTATTTAAGCACAACTATGTATTGAACCTTTACTATGTGTCAGGTGCTACTCAAGGCAAGGTTCTTGAATGGTGAATAAGTTTCTATGAAAATAGATGCCAAAAAAGTAAACAAATTAATAAACCATGCTTGCAGATGGTGATAACTGCCATGAAGAAAGACAGTAAAAAGAGACAGCATATAAGAGCGGACTAAATGAAGGAAAAGATCTGCAAAATCCAAGGAAAGAGAGCTCCACGCAAACACAGAAATAAAAGGCATGTAAAAAAAAAATGAGCTTGATGTCACTGGGAGCAGAAGGAGCCTGTCTGGCTGCACTGTGGTGATTCATGCAGAATGGGAGGCAATCCTATGAGCGAGCAAGCAGGGCTAGACTATCTGAGGTCTAGTAAGATGAGCAGGAACCTGGAGTTTATTCAAAGTACAATAGCAAGTCATTGGAGAGTCTGATGGGGGGCAGTGCCAGAATCAGATAGGACTTTTTAAATTACACTGATCGTGTGAAGAAAGCGGAGGCAGGGGGCTGTGTAGCAGCTCTCCAGGCAAAGGTCAATGGTGCCCTGGACTAGGAGGGCGACCAAAGAGACAGTGAAACATGCTCAGATAGAAGTTACTTAAGACATTTCTTTTTCTGCTTGGTTTTATTCTTGTGGGATGTAAGAATATAGAACATTTCGTTTAGAATTTAAACGTGAATTTCTGACCGATGATCCGGCCTTGCCAAAATGAAAGGCACACAATGGCATCTGACTATTTTTCTGGGCAACTCTAGCCACCTCTACCTCAATACTTAGGATGTAATCAATAAACATAACAGAGGCTATTCATTCCACCAGGATAGGTTCCAACAAAAGGGCTCTATTCACACCGGTAATAGGCAGACTTCACCTGTTCCTTCACATTATGTCTTATGTCTAGCATCTTCAGTCACTTACCTGCTTTACTGCTCGACGATGGTGATGAAATGCTCTGTTGGCATAAAAATGATTATAAAGCTGGGATGCTTACACTTCTAGTAGCCAAGACGATACCCTTCCAATGCAGGGTGAGACATTACAACAGGATAGATAATGCACACATTTGAAAGATTATGAAATTAAATATTTGCTGAGGTCTTGGTAGGGTTTAAAGGTGTTCTCCAGAAAAGAGTATTTTCAATGCAACTATGAAATTTTATGTTAATAGGCTTAGTGAATTTTAATGGGCATGTGCTATTGACCATGTTCCAAAATTGTTTTTGAAACATGGTCATTATTATCATTTGTCCCATCTCTTCCATTGTGAGGAGACCATTGACCTTTACTTAGACTTGAATTCAACAGGCCAATGGTCTCATAGATACCTACAAGCACTTACAAATAGTTAACACTCATTAACTTGAACTTTTTCAGTGGAAGGCTGGTGCTCATAGAGCAATTAACTATGATTTATTCTTCATCATTTATTGACTCATTCATCCAGCAAATAATTATTGACTGCTTACTGTTATGTTATACAATGTGAAACAGACAAAGAAGACTAATTAATAATGATAATGGTTAGCATTTGAGGAGTAGATACTAACAACCGATACTCACTTAGTGCTTTATATGCTTTATCTCACTAAAAATGCTAGATAATGCAGCTGCTATTACTATTTCCAGTTTTATGGAGAAGAAAATAGGCTCAAAGACCTTAAAACGTAAGCCCAAAATAGTAGGTGATAGATCTGGAAATTGAGCTCAGGGATTCTGCTTCAATCGCCCTTTCTTGAGTGCTAAGATCTTCAACCTGTAAAGAGATGGCAAACATCCTGTTCTCAAGAAGTTTGTATCTTAGTAGGTGAAATAGAATATCTATGCAGACAAGAATAATTCACAGTTATTGCAAATATAAAGGCAGATTTTTTTTTTTTTAAAGCTATAGCTATTGAAAGAAAATAATTTCCATTCAAAAGCAGTGGTTCTCAACCCTGGCTGCAGGTTATACTCACCTGAAGAGTTAAAAAATATATATATATATTGATGCCCTGGTCCCAGCCCCAAAGATTCTGACTTAATCAACCTGGTATGCACTTGTGCAGCTGAATTTTTAAAATTCCCCCCAAGTGATTCTAATGCGCAGCAGAATTGAAAACTCTGGTCTAAAGGGACTAGGGTAAAAGGAAGGGGGGGAGGTCCAGAGTTGATTTATCAGTAATAGGTAAAAAGTCAGAAATGTCAGGGGGTGGACATGGGAGTGGACGGGCATGTCATGATATGGGGTAGATCCTTGCTGCTCATCCTGTGGTCCTGGGGCCAATAGCACTGACATCACCTGGGGTTAGAAATGTGGAATCTCTGGCTGTCCCACAGCCCATGATTTGGAACCTGCATCCCCATGTGATTTGTGTGCACATCACAATTTGAGAAGCAATGGCCAAGAAAAAAAATCAAGATGAGAAACCACAGAGCATATTTGGTGATAGGCAAATGGTACCAAGAGTCAACAGGTGGAACAGGAAGCGTAGCATGTGCATTGGGTAGTGTGACACAGACGAGGCCAAATCAGGTGCTTTGATTGCTGCAATAAGTAGTTAAAATATTGTTCTGTAGATGGTTGGAAGTTGAAAAAATCCCAAATGAAAGTGACGTGTTCGAGGATGCTTTAGGATAATAATCTAGTGACGATCTGCGGAACAGATTAAAGAAAGAGAGAAGCCAGAGACACAGAGGTACTCAGAGGGGCCTCCATGTGAATTCTCAGTTCACAAACATGCAAAGAGTGAAACTCAGACAAGGGTGCAATTCAGTCGGCAAGTTCTTATCTTCAAAACACAGTGTTTTACTTTAAGGAATTCTTATCTCCAGCAGCCTGACTTTGGAGCTACATTGTGCATCTGAATAAAGATATAGGATACGTCTTAACTGTGAATGGCAGCCAGTGTATGTACGACAGCTTTGTCATTTCATCCCTAACTCACTTTCCCTCCCATATCAGAAGATTCTATAGAGGAACAATAACAGAATTTTAATGGTACAAGAAAGACATGTATGTTTGTACAACAACAATATGATAGCATTATACTGTACATTTTTTATGTAATCATGAAACAGGGTATTGCGTTTGATAAACTGTTCTGAGAAGGATTACTACGAATTATTGGGAAATTATATCTTCAGATATTACACCAGCTGAAAATATTTAATCCTGAACCTATATTGAACATAATTTTTTTTTGATAGTTATGAGATTCTTTAGCATCTACAGCAACTAAGTATCATCATTAAAAGAGGCAGCAACCATTTTATGCATAGAAATAGTCTAATTTATAGAAAATTTTGATTGGTCAAGTCTAGGCACATGTACTGATATATTTTAGTTTAAGAGAAAACATTTTTGTAATTCAATATCTAATACATTGCATATAGTAGGTTTATTTGTTAAAGGAACAAATTCAAGGACTGGGCATGAAAAGATATTGTATCATAAATACATTTTTAAAAAATCAACTTTATAAAGCTAGAATTTATGTGACATAAACTGCACATAATTAAGGTATATAAATACAATTTTAAATGGAAAATAACAAGGAAAACTGAATAATCAAATGCATTACAGGTATCTTTGAAGTTATCTGTTAGTAATCAACATAAAAAAGTACTACCAAAATTATTGTAAGGCAGTAATTCTTACTATAGTCATATTATTAAATTCAAACTTTTAAAAAAGGCAAATTGATAGAAATTTCCAATTTGCCTGTTTTAAAACTTCATTGCGGCAATTTGCCTATGTTGCCACCAAATGGTGGTGTTTGCTTTCATCACGATCACATGATCTCTGCCATTCTAAGATAGGTGAAGTAAACTGATATTCAAACTATGAACACCCAAGTCTTTTGTCATTTGTCGAAAAAAAACAAAAACAAAAACAAAAACAAAAACTGACGGATTGCTTTTTTTGGTTGGCAGGCGTTTACAATATAAATAAGAATAAGACATTGACCCAACTTCTCAAATAACTCATTCTAGCAAAGTATTGTAAGACAATTATTACGGTATCAGAAATTATGTAGTAAAATAATTGTTAAATATGATATGAGGTGCTAAAATCTCCTGTTTTTCTATTAAATAAGTAGAGAAGAAAAGGAGAATATTAAAAGAGGAGGAAACAAGACATGCCAAGACACAGTGTGATTTATTTACAAAAAGGCAGTGAGTCGGTATGATCAAAATTTGGGGTCCGTGTTTGGGCAGTGGAGAAAAACAGTCCATGATGGTAGGTTTAAAATAGATGGTCGAGGGCAAGGCATGGCCTGCCGTTGGGCTTACATGCCATTTTTAAGGCAATAGAAAGCAGTTGAAAGTGTTTGAGAAAGAGATGGCATGATACAATCTGTAAGATAAGGGGATTTTAAGAAATAAATTCATGGATACAACTTTGTCTTATCAGGAAGAATCACAGTCCATAAGGAGATCCTTGGTGAGGAAATAGTCTCAACAGGAACGTTCCAGTAGCCTCCTGCTTCCTCTGCGTTTTCCCCTGCTAGGTTATCAAATCTATTTGTGCTGCAGTCTCTTCCCATTGGCCTTAACACTCAGGGAATGGAGCGATTCACGGTTTCTCCTTAGAGCCACGGCCTTGCTTTCTCCTCACTACCTTCTCTCTAGCTGAGATACAGGTTTGCGTATATTATTGGCCTGCCTTCTCCTGTTCTCTTTCTTTCCTTCCAGTGGCCATTGCTGTGCCCTGGGCCCTTAGCGCTTTCTATAAAGGTTTGGAACCCATTCGGGATGAGGTTGGGGGTAGGAATGGGATAATTACATTTCCTAATCTAAATCCTTTAATGGCCGCTCTGCTTACTGCTTGCCTTTGCCTTGAGTGTTTGGTCTTTTTCATAAAATAGAAGTGAGGGCAAAGTGCCCCATATCTGGTCTGTTCTAAGAATAGGTGGGCTGCTCATATGGGGTGCTAAATGCTGCCTCAGTCAGGGCTCTCTGGGATGAGGGCTTCTTCTCCGTTGTCCATAGAAACTGCTTTGCGGAGACAGGAGGCTCACAGTTTGGTCACTGAGAACACTAATCCTCTCTGGCGGGTAGTTGGCAACCTTTTCCTGTTAGAAAATCTTTGAAGTGTTCTTGGTTGGGGTGGGGGAGTGGGGGTGGAATTTGGGCTGGCAGAAAAAAAAAAAACAGGCCTCCTAATCTCAAACCCCAAATCCTCTTCCCACTTCTGTTTCTCAGACTTCCATTGTGCTGTGGAAGGCAACGTGCCCCTCTGAGTCACTGTGACATAATCACAGGGCACTTCTGAGTGCTTCTGGAAGCCTGGCAGGGGAGGCTGTCTCCTCACTAGAGAAGTAAGGTCAGGAAGACATAGCAAGTCCATCTTATTATAACTCGCCTCCTCACAGGCTCCTGGGCAGAGCGCTCACCTGCCCTTAACCTGTTACTTCTCTGAGCATGTTTGTTGATGGCTGTGAACTATTCAAAGGCTTCGAGGAAGAAAAAAGAAAGAAAAATAAGAAGCTGAATTCCAACCCCTTCAATATCTATCTGAGCTGGTGCACGGTGTGCTGTGCCTCTCAGAACATGGAGTGTGCCAGGGGACCACAGCTCCGAAGGTTCCCGAGGCCTCTCGAAACCACGTACAAATGAGAGCCGCTTCTGCACCTTTTTTGCGGCTCCTTAACAGAATCGCACACTGTAAGAAAGATCTTCAGTGTTATTGCCGCCATCCTTCTGCTCCTTCCTCCACCCTCCCCTCCCTACCCCACCATGAACTTCACACTGAAGCACTGTCTTTTCCCCTGGAGAGGGCTGACCCTTACGCCACATCCAAGACCACTGCTGACACTTAGGCAGTTCACTTGGTTCATTCATTTTCTATTCACAGCAACCCTGATTAAGAGTTAGTCACTGTGTTTTTGTTTGTTTGTTTGTTTGTTTTGTAAGAAAGCTGAAACTTAAAGAGGTCCCATAACTTGCCTGAGTTCACCAAGCTGGTGGACGGAGAGCGTGATCTGTGCTCTGCAACCTTCCTCCCCTTGTCTCTGTGACTTTAGCATCTTTATAGCTTGTATCTGAAAAGAGCTTTATTAATTGCACCAACATGAATAAGAACCCTGCAACCAGTAAGACCAATACATTTGTAGGCCCCTGCCTTACTGGATTCTAGTCCCAGTACCAGATATCCGTTCTCAGAGTGAGCTTACTCATTTCAGAGACCATGCATACATTTCAGTCACTGGGGATTGGGGGTACACAGCTGAACCTCACAGTGGGTTTCAGCTCACTACTTTTGGCACTCAGGAACCCCCTGCTTGGGAATTTATTAACACGTCTTACAATGGGCCAGGCCACATAAATAAGCTTGAGAGGAGGAAGAAGAGGAGAAATAGAAGGAGGAAAAGAGAATATCAGAACTGCTGTTTTTTTGTTTTTGTTTTCAATACAGCATCTACTTTTTCTAGGCATTGCTAGCTGCTTTCCACATATGATTATAAACAATGCTCACAACGAATCTAAATGGGAAGCTTGTTTTGGCCCCATTTTATAAATGCGATGGATGAAGTTCAGAGATGTTAAGTCATGGGGACCAAGGTCACACAGCTGGTGAGGGGCTGAGGCACCTGAAGCTATCATCTGAAGCCTCTTACTCTTTCACTCTATCAAGATGTTTTTAGAGAAATAATACAGTAGTTGCTTTTAGCCAAAGGAAAATTGAAAGTTCATGACCCAGGACTTCATTGTCACCAAGATGCCATGTCATTTGATGGTAATGAGGATTTTAGGGGCCTGGGTCTTTGGGCAAAACATCAAGTGATCCTGTGAGTTTGTAAGTATAGATATTCATTTTTGGAAATTAACCTAAATCACTTTTGCCGTGTGAATTTGTTTCACCAGTAGGACATGCTGGGTCATTTATTTTTTCTTAATCTATTAGCAAGTCATCAGACATGGTAAGGATAGGATTTAATTGGAATTTTCCTCTCTTACTTCCTCCTGTTTTCCCTTCATTGCCCTTTCCCCCGACTCCTCCTCCCAGAATCATGGCCAAGTGCTGGGATGTGTCTTTTCCAAGCTGTTCATGACCTTGAGTGAGTTCCTTAACCTTTCTAGTCTTCGGTTTCTTCATCTGTTAATTGTTTGTAACAGTGCCTCAAATAGTTGTTTGAAGGAGAAAACTAATTAATCCATGCAATGTACTCGAACAACGTATAAAATGTTGTAAGCACTTCATAAAATTAGTCATTGCCATTCCTTAAACAAATAGATATGAATCCAGGCATCGTGCAAAGCACGCGGGGTTCTTTGCTAGGGAGCAAATGGAATTTTCCTGGTTGAGTCTGTCCCTAGTTTTCAGCACGATGCTCCTCTTCATCTTCTTATATAATTATGTTTCAAATATAATTTCAAAATATATTTTTGAGTCTTTTTTTTTTTTCTTATTCTCTACTCACTGGCAACCCATCCCTTTGTCTCTTTTCTCTAAGAGTATTTCACGCCATGCTTCTGTGAGGGTGCGTGATCTTGTTGAGCAGCCTGAGAGAAAAACAAACCTAGTAACGTAGAAAACTGAGACACATAGGAAAAAAAATAACAATTATGTAGCCGTAACCAAATGTTTTTTCATCTTGAAAGTGCTTTGGAAACATTAACTAATTAATTAATCAAAAAGAATTCCTACCAATCAGTGAAAATGCTCTTTGCAATGTATTAAGCCTCTTGAAAGGTATTATTTATTCAGCGATGTTTTCTCCTTAGTCTTAAGGGAATCTTTAGTTTCTTTTTCTGGAGACATCTCAGGAGATTTTGTGGGATTTCTGCACACCCCTCTCACTCTGCATCCCAGCAAACATGAGTATATGAACATACACACACAACACACACACACACATACACACAATGGTTTTTTAGAATGATGCCCCGTGACATCAAGTGCATTAAACTATTATATAAGATTTTCTAATCTACTGTGCTTATCAGCTTTTTATTGACCTGTCAGCAAAGTTAAGACAAAAAAATCCCTGTTAAGTCTCAAGTATCAGTGTCACCAGTTATATTTGTCTGCTTTCCTGTGCCCTCTACTGTCCTGGGGACCTCTGAAGAGCTGGGACTTCATTGCCATATCCTTAAAGCCTCGCTACTCATAGAGAGTCCACAACATTAGCCCCATTCTCCAGACTACAAAATGTAACTTCGTCTCCTAGCGACATAGCAGGAGAATAGTGATAATAGTATGTTCATTAATTCAACAAATATCGAGCCTCTGCCATTCATTTATTTATATATTTCTATAGCACATACTTTATACAGTACATGTCTCTGTGTGAATCAGAGTGATGGATTCAAAGATGATCCATACAGAGTTATTACATTCAAGGAGTTTGTCATCCAGCAGGAAAGAGAAGGCAAGGACATAAATAACTTAAATATAAGAGAGACGTGATGAACACCTATAATAAGGTACCTTCAGGAGAAGGGGAGAGAATTTCTGGCTGGGGCATTCTGGAACGACTTTGAAAGTAGATGACAACTGAGTGGGATATTGAAAGAGGAATTGGCTTGTGAAATGATGAGGGAGGAGGTGTTGCTCCAGATAGAGCAAAAATAATGGAGGAAACCATGAACAAAGGAACATCTGGTTCTATGGGCATCATTGATTTTGACTAGAGCCTACATGGGGAAGGAGGTCAGAAGACACAATCTAGGAGGTGAGGACTGGCCTTATATTTGAGAAGTGCATGACATACGTAGCACTATACTAGGTCGTCGCCAGTAACAGGCATCACTGATCAGTCTCAGCACTCAGAACTATGTAGATCAATCTCATGGATATGACCTCCGAACCCCTCTTTGGACGCTGTTCCAGGCAGCCACAGCTGATCAGAGGCATGGAAACAAATCAGAGAGGTACATGCTGCCCCTGAGTCACAGCATGGGGAGCCTTAGGTGGCAGCCAAGGAACCCAGGCTTTCTCTTCCTGGCATCAGGTAGTAATCAGGCATGGACTCAGAGTCTGCATCATTACCATCACTTGCTGGTCTACAATATTCTATCTGAAGATACCCGGAAGTTTTGTTGAAATGTGAGTATTTGGAGGCTTACCTGTATGTTAAATTAAGCCTTTCAAATATTTGATGTAAAATTTAAATTTTATCTCCTTTATTCTCTGGTTATCAGTTTCTAGTTCTCGCTATTATTAATTTTCTAGCAATAGCAGTTTACCTCCTGTTTTCTAATTCCTTAAGGGCTTATAAATTCAGACCTATTAGAATACTGCATAAAATTAAAGTGTGTAGGCTCTGAGCAACTGTAGAGGGGTTTTTGGAATTTAAATTCAAATACTATTACATCTATGTGAGCTGCTGAGACATCATTTTTTTTCTCTGATTTCTGGAAAGATGAATGATTACTGTTCAAAATACGATCTCTCCCCTTAAGTTACAGAACCACGACTGTCATCAGTTATCCTTTTCCATACAAAATATTGTATGCAAAAATGCAAATGCTGGCACATGGGTGAACCATATGGCACCTGAGCAGTCACATTCAGAAGGGCCCTTTCCTGACCTCTCTTAAAAGCAAGAAATTGTAACATCTACAGAATCTTCAAAAAGATGTTTACAGATATTGGAAGCAAGCACGGAGAACTGCCGTGACTTTTAAAAGCTCAGTTTTTCTCCACTTCTCAATTTCTCATCCTTAGGAAAGTAAAAATCTGCCAGCATATACCCTGTAAAGGATTCTAGGAAATCGAGGAGAATATCTATTGAGAGCGAATGATCGGGGAAGTGGCTGACAACCCCACCACAAAGCTAGTTAAAAGCAAAGGGAATAAAGACTCATCAAAGACTCAGAAGCCTTTGCTCCAATGACACTCATTTTGACTGGTCCCAGCCACCAAGCTCCACATGCATCAGTTTTCTAAATTGACAAATAAAGTAAATAATGCTATTTTAGAAGGACTATCTAAACTAAGTTTAGTTTTCTTGGAGGATAGCAGTACTACTACACATGAAGCATTGTGCA
Source organism: Pteropus medius (assembly GCF_902729225.1). Taxonomy (NCBI): domain Eukaryota; kingdom Metazoa; phylum Chordata; class Mammalia; order Chiroptera; family Pteropodidae; genus Pteropus; species Pteropus medius. Next base: position 6,797,989 of record NW_024340699.1, read on the forward strand.
CACCACGTGCAAATACGCCACCACACTCACCCTCGTCCCTCCCCACATCTGGCTCCGTGTGCAAAGGGATGTCGGAAATTTAAGGCAGCAGAATGCAGAGTTTACCACAAGGCTGTTGGCGTCAGACAGACCTGGGCTTCCAGCCCAGCTCAGTTATTCAGAACTTATATGCCTTTGCTGTAAACGGTTTCCTCTCTCAGAGCCTCCATTGCTTCATCTATAAAATGGGGGTTATGAGTGCACCTGCCTCAGAGGGTTGTGGGGATAACTGTGGCGATCTAGATGATTTATGGTCTCGACATTAGAATTACAAAGCGACGTCGCGCAAAGTTTGCGTCCTGGGCGCCACAGCAAAACGTCCACTAACATTTCAAGTTTTCGCCCTTCTCAATTTTAATGGGTTATTCTCATCACAAGCTAAAAGATTCTGCTGCTCTCATGACAAAAATCAACCTCACACGTACCCAGGAAGGGGTAATTGAGAATCACTGAGAGCTTTATGCTTTTCAAAAGATTCTCTAGGGAAGACTTTTATTCTTAGGTGGAAGGAAGAGGGGTTAATATTTAACTCTTTCTTAGCAACTCTTCCCCACTTTATTTATACTTTTTCACTGTATAGCAAATTAGTAATGAAATAATTGCAGGAGACAAATCCACAGTCAAGGGCTGGTATTTATTTAGAGCTGGATGTATCTGTCTGTAGTTTTGAGGTGTGTAAATGAAAACCGTTTGTGGATGATTGTCGTGCGCACCTACAGAGAAGACAAGACTGGGGAGACAAATACTAGAGACAGAGTCGGGGAGGCATGGGATCAAGTCGTTTTCCCATGCCTCCCCTACTAAGCATCTCATTCTTACAGACTCGGAAGAATTCTTACAGGCTAGGAATTTCTGCGAAAGGCTACACATCGAGATCCTGTTTCAAGGTAATACTCCCAAATGGAAAAGCGTCAACAAAAGCTTCCTCTTTGTAGTCAAAGTCGCCCCTTGTCACTGAACATGCTCAGTAGTCCGGTAGAAGCAGAAGTGTGCGAAAGGCAGTTTTTTTCTTTTGTGTGGTTTGTAGCCACTGCTGCTGCTAAAATGAGGAGGGACATGGTGAGGCACTGAGTTCCAGGCGAGGCCTAAAAAGGCAGAGAAAGAGGGGCTGGTAAAAAGGCAGAACCGGGAGAACAGGCGGGAACGGTGGCGGGGTTTGCTTGGTACCCTGCAGCATTTTCTCTTTGAGCGAGGACTTCCTGGTTCCCTCAGGCAGGAACCTCTGAAAATCGGGGGTACTCCGTCTGCCGCTCATGACGTCCTATACCACAAGTCTTCAGTGAGGGATGCCTGGTTTTAAAACCTAGCTCTGCACTGTGACCTTGATCAAGTAACTTTCAATCACTGAGTCTCAGATGCCTTCTAAGATTTAATGAGGAAAAAACAAAAAAGCACCATTAGTGGCTCTTCATCTTGGTAGACCCAGATATATCCTCAGGCACTATAGCACGGTTAAGCTGTGAGCCCCACAATGACCCCCCAACCCCCAATTTCCCCTGAAACTCTGAAGTCAGACACTTAGGTTCAAGTCACTGCTCTGTAACTTACTAGTTGTCAGACCTTGGGCAAGTTAATATGTATGCCTCAGCTGTGGCGTGTGTCTTGTGTTTGTATGTGTGTGTATGTGTGTGTGTGTAATACAGGAGACAGAGTGAGTTTAATGTTTGCCAGGTACTATTCAATACGATGGAAAATAAAAGCAGACATATTATTTTTCCCCTGGAGTTCATGGTCTAGTGGATTTTTTGTAGTTGGGGAGCCGCAGTTTCGTTCTCTATAAAATGGGAATAACAGCACTTAGCCAGAGATTGTTATGGTTAAAAGGAAAACAGCTCTGAGCAAGGTGTCTGGCATATGTTGGGTGCTCAGTAGTAGACTGCTAATATCCTATTGCATGTCTTTACAGTTTCTATGAAATTGAACTATTTCTGTATTCCCCCATAATGCCATCCCCAGCAATCTCTATCCCCCACGAGCTGTTTCTGTGTAATCTGATTGGCTTCTGGGCAACAGGAGATGAGTAGCAGAGCCTGAAAGCTAGTCACGTAGACTTTAGCACCAGACAGACCTGTACTGGATGCCTTCTTTGCTACCCTTGGGCAAGCTACTACCTTCTCTCAGCCTCATTTTACTCATCTGTAAATGGAGATGAAAACAGTTTCTGCTCTGTGAATCATTATTCCTCTTCCAAGAGTAGTCATTTGTGTGCGTGTGTGTGTGTGTATGTAGTAGTGATATTATTGTGTGTGAGAGAGAGAGAGAGAGAGAGAGAGAGAGAGAGAGAGAGAGGGGAGAGAGAAAGTTAAGTTTAACATCTACCAGGTACTATAAGATTAATGGAAAATGAAAATAGACACATTCCTGTCCCCTTGAAGCTTACAGTCTAGAGAGTGGTATGCACTGGGGAGATATATACCAGCTAAGTCATGGCACAAATGGAAAATTGGAGCTACAACACATTTAAAAAAAATAGCATAATGCCTTCCAAGCCTATAATAAGAGGGATTTGATTCAGCCAGGGAGATCACAGATGGCTTCCCTGAAGAAGTGACTGGAATAGACAGCTAAAGGACAAGCAGGAATCTGCGAGATGAATAGGGGAGGGACATGCATCCCTGATAAGCTCTCGCCATCAGCGTCATAAGCATATGATTGGCATCTTCTTGCTAGACTGTAAACTCAAAGAGTACAGCCATGGCATCTTTGTCATCTTCTGTCACCTCTGAGATAGTACCTAGAAGCACTAAGTAAGTGCTTAGTAAATATTTGTTGAACGAGTGAATGTTAATAGGAAATCAATATGTGTTATCGAATGAAATAAAAAATAACTGCTATAACCTCATCTCATGTCTTTATTCAGGTTGCAGTTAAGAAAGACACATAGTTTAGTATAACAACATGGACTTGGGGGTCAAACAAACCATGCCATCTTATTTTGGCTCTGCCCCTTGGGGAAGTAACAGGACATCTCTGTTTCGTTCTGCTCGTGTGTAAAATGAGAATAAAGATAGCTTTTAACGGGGTTATTTGAAAAGATTATGATGATAAGTATGCAGCACCTAATAAAAAGGCGATGCAAAGTTCTAGTCAAGACATGAGTATTATCAATATTGTTAGAGTTAGGACATTGGTCAATTTCAGGCCTGCAGTTTTTCAGAGATTTGTAGCTTGCTGAAGACAGGCCTGGTGCAGCCTAAAGGCCAGAGGGCGTTATCACCCACACATCCACCACAGCCTCACCTTGCTGGAAACGCCTGGAGTTGACCTGTGCGCAGCGATCTGTCTCTGGGGCCTAAGGATCAGAGGGCCTGATCTAGATTTCCGGGTACATCCATTATAACTGACCGGCAGTTGGAACAATATCCTGGGTCCTCAATTTCCTTCTAGGGTTGGTCGTTTGGTGTATGGACAGTATAAAATCAGGTAATTTGTGGGCACCACATAGCACAGAGCCTGCACAGGGGTAAGTAAGCAATAACTGTTAGCTCTTACTATTACCACCGCCAGGCCCTGCTGGATTCTCTGTCAACCACCTTGTAACTGAATCGGCCTTTCTGGGGCGGGAACTGCTTCCTTTGTAATTGCCTCTACACAAGGAAGAAAAGCAGCTCCTCTCTGAGGTCTGCAAGCCCAGTGTCCCCAGTACGGCGCCCTCCGGGGCTGGTTCAGGGCCACTGAGTAGTCTCCCCATGAGGCGGGTCAGCAGAAGGTTCTGGAACCAACCCCAGCCCTCCCTCAGGAAGCCAAGGAACTCGGCTCTGCCCTGCTCTGCGTTCCTAACCCTGAAAGGCGCGATCTGGGGTTCCAGCGTAGCACTGGGCATGCTCACGAAACAAGGCTGACTCGGGTCGCCGGCGGGACGCGCTGGCCGCTGCGCTCCCCGGTGCGCGGGGACCTGGCTACAGCTGCCGGTTGATCAGGTTTCACAGAGCTGAACCCTCGGCGCGTGCAGCCAGGAAACCGAGCCCCCCACCCACCCCCACCCCATCCCGGCCCACCGCAAAGCGGAACTGAACTGCACTGTTCGGGGCTTGCCCGCTCAGTGTCTGGTCTTGGAACCACCCGGTTGGGGTTCTCTCTGCAGACAAAGGGGTGCACGTGCCCATAGCGCCCCTCTCACACAGCCGTGAACCCCTCCCCGCCCGACCCCGTACTCCGCAGCCACAACTGCTGCAGCCCCAGCGCCACCACCCAGCCCCAGCCGCCGCGGCCTGTGCGCGCGCCCGGGGCCTGGGGATTGGCTCGCTCTCCCCATTCAGGGGCTGCGGCGGCGGGCGGGGGGTACTCGGTTCTCCGTGTGTGTGTCCGCGCGCGCGCGCGCGCTCATGCGTGTGTGCATGTGTGTGTGCGCGCGTGTGTGTGTGCGGCGCGCGGGCGGGCGCCCGTGTGCGCGCGAGGGCTCGCGTGCAGGAGGCACTGGGTGTGCGTGCGTGTGTTATGGGTTTGATTCCAGAGCAGGTTGCACATTGGTCCTGGGTGGCTCGCAGGCTCAGGTCGTGCTTGGGCGTCCTCCTCCTCCTAATCGTTTCCGAAGTAACAGCAGCAGCAGCAGCAGAGCGCCAGCAGCAGCAGCGGCGGCAGCAGCTCAGCGGCACAGCCGGCAGAACTGTGCAGAAGCGAGCACCCTTTGGGGAGTTCGGGGGGCGGGTAAGAGGGAGGAGGGGGAAAGCCTGTCTTGGTCTTTGGGATTATTTTTTCCCCCTTCTTTCCCTCTCTCTCTTTCTTGAGGGTGTGTGTTGCCCCCTCGAAGTAAAGGAATTTTGCTCCAAAGCGAGCTGGGACCGAAGACTCTAGGCTAAGTTATCTCTCTATGTAGATGGTGTCAGGGAGCGAAGCTACTGACCGAGCCGCTGGTAAATGTTTTTCACTTCTTACTCTTTAATGCTTAAGGCTTTTTTTTCCCCCCACCTTTTCTTTCTTCCTTGTTTCCTTTCTGTTGCTCCTCGTTCTGCAATCGCTCCTGAATCCGCTGCAGTTCCCTTTCTCTCTCTCCTTGGCGTTTGTGCAGTTTGCAACTTGTTTCGTGGTTTTCTATGTATTTTTTTTTTCCTCTTTCATCCTCAGATGAATGCTGGGACATTTAAATTCGGCACTTCGGGAGGTCATCATTAGTTGCATGAGTTTTAAAGGGGTGGGGGGGAGGAGGTGAGAGATCGGTGGAGCAGACTGTTATTTCCCTGCAGCACGACTGCCGGTTTCTCTCTCACGTTCATCTCAATTATAGGGATTTTTTTTTTTTTTTTTTAGGATGCATTTTAACGTTGCATTGATATTTAAGGTTATAATTCCCAGGATTACAGTGCATTTCGATTCAGTTTTGACAGCCAGACAGATGCCAGTGATTCCAGAACTACTGTATGATGATACATGCTGGCTAAAATATTCAAAATTGGAGGACAAATCATTTGCATTCCAAAAGAGATTTTCCTTAAAATGCTGTTTTGCATCACATTGCTGCAGATTTGCAGGAGGCAGTATTAGCCACCACTACTCATGTTTCTTGCAAAGATAATAAACATATAATGTGGTTTAGTGCATCACATGCTGTCCTGTTCTCTAGTGATTGAGCTATTGCTAAATGCACTTAATAAATAAATTTAGGGCTGTGCAGAAGGAGGGAGATTGCTGGTATTGTTTTATTCAAAATTAGGAGATAGGTACAGGAATTTCTAACCCCAAACCAGCCCTCTCTTAGATCTTCCTTGAAGTGGCACCTTGTCAGTTGAGAAGGGGGAGGGCAGTTTCTGCTATACACATGGAATAAAATTATTTGAAATAGCCAGCATAATGCATGCAAATGGAACTCTAATTCTTTTCTTAAAAATGGACCTGACTCTGTAACTCTTGCTTCCAGGATCTGTTTTAAATATTATTTAAAAAATAATATACAACAGTTATTTAATGTATTCACATCGTTTAAGTTCTTCGGAGGGTTCTTAGCAGTTACCATGTTTCATTTGTTTTACTCTTTCCTCCCTGAGTTTTCAGTTCCAGTTCAGTAGAAAAACTGAAGGGTCAATAGTAAAGGCAAATTAGCAGTTTAAAAAGAAATCAGTTGATAGTTGTAAAATTCTGCTAAGCCATAGGAAAATGAGCTGAAATAATGGCAGCTGAAAGGTAAGGAGGGGAGCCTGGGGCAGAGCAGGTTGCAGTTTCAGTATGTGAACTGTCATCTTGAGGAGCTCTGAACTAGACTCACGTGAGGATATCCGGTTCAGGGGAACTCAGGCACATACGTTTTACAGAAGGAAAATATTGTTATTTTAAGGAAGCCTGCTTCTGCTACATGGTTGCCACATCATAGAACAGCAAGTTACCTCCGTGCAAAGAGTACGTTTGCAATAATACTTTTAAACTTTGTTTTAATGTAAAATCAGCTGGTGTTGGAAGAACAGTATATAACAGTGTAGCCTGTTCAGGACTAAAGAACAAAACTGTAAATTTAACTAGTCAGACCCTCTCTTATGTAGAAGAAAGCCTCCTCCAAGATACCATGCAAACTCGTCTGCTCTGGGTTGCCTGTTTTGACAAAAGCTTTCCTTGAAATTGTAGAATGGATCCTGAGATCTAAAGCTTATTCCTTCTTTTGTAGGCTGCTAATGGTAATAAGGTATTCTATTTAGAATGAAAGCTCAGGGATGGCAATGTTGATATTTTAAAATATTTTCACGGACCCTCGCCTTTACCATTTGATCAAGTTGGGGCGGGGTTGACGGGGGAGCGGAAACCGAACTTTCATTCGTTAGGATCACAGTTGTCTTTGAGTGAAGCATTTGTTTGGATACTAAAAAAAAAAAAAAAAAAAAAAAGAATTTATATCACAAACTACCATGCTAAGAACCTAAGTCTCCTAAAGCATCATGGTTTTCTCATTCTAGGACCAAAACCAGAAAGCAGTATACCCTATGCTGAGCAGCTCCATTATTTCTTGGGCATATTCCACATATATGAGCATGAACAGATAACTGACCCGGCTAAGGACTCGTTTCGTATGTCCCATGGGGCAGTATTCCTAATACTTATGTAGTAGAGTCAGAGCATGGATTTATCTATGCAGCATCTTCACTACATGTAACCCAAGAGTCCATTGATTTAAAGAACATATTCTTTCCTGCTGAGGTTGGTTTTTACCTACCCACTCCCCTTTCTGTTTCTAGTTTCCTGGCAACTTCTGAAAAGCCTTGAGAATTTGTGTTAAAATATGAAACATATCTATGTGTGGGGTGTACTGCTTGGTTAGATTACTGTTCAGTCAGCTGGATTTGTAATTATTCTTATACGGTTCTATGGGGTATAGTGTTTGTGGCTTGTTGGTGGTTTTATTATTATTGTCATATTATTAAGTTTTCCATTAAATCTAAACGAAGCTCATTTTAACTTCCCGTGCCTGGTGTTGATCTCAAGTTAATGTATCAAAATAATACCATCCTCCTGCTAAACTGAGGTAGTTTACTTTCAATAGTCATTTGTGTTGAATTTCAGCATTTCCAAAAGCATGGCATCTGGCATGGTGGGGAGATGGTAACTTATTTGGGGGGGGAAGGATATGATTCATGGAACTCGATATTCACACTTGCCTATATTATTAGGGTTCTTGTTTTCTGTTTGGTAAGAGTGGAATCTTCTCTGTGTGTTTGAGGTGTTTATTATGCTAGAGTTACTGAATGTTCCTTAAAACTAATGGCTATATTTTTTTTCATTGTGTAATTGAAAGGAACTTTGAAGTACTTGTGTGTTTTTAAGGAAAATCTGTATTGAAGAGCTTTTCCATTGTTTTTTATTCTATGTAGGCTAATTTTGAGAAGTGATTTCTGGTGAAATATGGTCAAGGTCATTGCCAAGGGCCTTTTTATTCCTCCCCACTTAAGAACTTAAGCTTAACCTGAAAGTCAGATTCGAAGAGGCAAAACTTAAACGGAGCTATGTGAAAAGCTTGTTTTTGTCTCTCATTACTTTGTGTGAAGCAACAGTTTTATTCTTTGAATTACTGTTTCTTGGTAGCTCTGGTATACTCACAGGAAGAAACCTTCCAGTCTGCATGCATCGTACATGCAACAGATTTGCAACCTTCAGGGAAAATTACAAGAACATTTTTTGGGGGGTGGAGGTGGAATGTCTTTCGATATGTTCTTAATGGAAAAAGACATAGCAATATTTCATAAAATGTGTCATAGTTTCTAATTAGATAACACCCCATTTAAAATTTTGTGAAACCAAAAGTAATTTTGTAAGAGTCTGGTACGCTGAGAGGAAATCATAGCTTTTCCAAAGTATCTCTTTGTACTCCTACTTTCTATATTGTTACAAAGGGAACATTCTCATTGTTCAGGGTTGTACTATCAGTAACTTACCATTGTTATTATTTCGGGTTGCTTCCTCTACCTAACGAAGATAAACCACTATTTAACATTATTTTTGCAGTGCTAAGAGTATCCTCATATTTCCAAAAGATTTCATGAAGTCGAAGTACAAAATCTTTTCCCTAAAATTCATGTACTCACTGCCCTAGTCTACTTACTATATTTCATACTACAGTGTGATCTTGAAATAGTATAGTCTTTTCATAAATTCCTAATGGCAAAAGATGAAGCACCTTGAGAAATAGTTTGCAAATAAATTTCTTTTATTATTGTTGAAAGACTTTAATTGGTCCATCTCTCCTTAGCGTACAATTACGAACCTTTTAGATCAAAAAAAAAAAAAAAATTACCAGGAGGAAAGCACACAGTTATGTGTTTTTCAACAGTAGTGTGGGTCGAAAGAGAACAGGTGTTTTAACTCTTTTCATGTAAGCTTAACGAATAGAAATCAAGACTAAATAATATAGCAATGTGTTAAAAATACATTTTCCCTGGTAAAGATCCCCCCGCCTCCGCTGCCAGATGATATGAATCGATCTTTGACTCTGATGGAATAATTGACTGCATTCCTCATCTCATCACTATTGTGTGGCTCCCACCAGAATATTGGTGATGGGTGCTAAAGGTCCCATATCTATCTGGAGAAAATATGAGTGCGTGGTTCGGGAGGAGAGGGATGGTGCCTTTAAAAGTTTAGACTTCTCAGGCCTTGACTGCAGTTCTTTCAGAAGATGCTTTGCGCTTCTTGATAACTGTTTAGATCACCTGTGAAGACTCAGTGGTGTTAATGTACTTCTGCCACAGGTCATTGCAACATAAATACGAAGCTAGAGTTCTTAGATTGCTCTTCTCATTGCGTTAGTTTGTGATTTCTGGAATGCAAGGCAGATCTATCAAATTCTGAAACTCGGCTTTCCAAAATGTTGACATCGTTTAATTGTTCTGATGACTGTTTAGGCTTAAGCCTGTTAAAAATATTAGAAATTGCGTATGACACATTGTGTATGATCTATTTCTGTTTATATGACCTTGGTAGAGTACTTATTGTTAAGTTACATAAAAGAGACTATGAACCCTGTAGAATGAGGAACTTATTTATGAATTTGGCTCAGAAGAATAAGTCATTATTTTTGTTGTTTATTGAGATTCCCTAATCTTTAATTTACCTATGAGGAGGCAAAGACTAAAACTGGAGAATATAATTCGTGTGATGAAGATAAAATTAATACTAACAATAACATAACTGATTTAAAATCTTTAGAGAGGACAATTCTACAGAGGATTCTTTTGGAAAAGGCTTATCTTTAAATGTCATTTTTATTATTGCTTAGAATTTAACTGATACTCAATGTTTTGACATTTATCCTACTTTAATTAGAGGAATAAGGGTACATATGGAAAAAAGAAATACATCATTAAATAGAAATGATTTCAGTAAAGGTTTAAAAACAATCCCATAACGTAAAATAACCAGTTCACAAAGTTGTATAAGGTGCTTGCTGTATTTGTTATATGTTAACAAAAAATAGCATTTCAAAATTTTATTTTGAATGTTAGAAATAGTCAAGTTAGGTTCGTAGATTATTTCTAAGAATGAAATTGAACTATTAGAGAAGATGGCTATGCCCACGCGTATGGCTAATTCAAACAGTAAATATCTACGTAGTTAAAATCATAGGTATTATTAGAGAACTCATTGCAACAGACTTCATAATTTTAACCATGATAATTTTTCTAAACCATTTCAGAAGTAAGATAGTATATGGTGATATATACGCAGTCCAAAAGATATTACTTAGAAGGGATATAGTCAAATTAAAACTTCAGGAAAGTATATTTCTGCTTGTTTTTTTTTTTGTTTTTTTTTTTTTAATTTATTACTTCAATGAGCAGTTTTCAGATTCTCAAACAGGCCAGGTACTGTGCTCCTCTAAGTGCTAAATCTCATGTCAGTGTAATTTGACAACAAAAGAATGTCTAAGAAAGTAAAAGGAAATAGGTGTGAGTACTTATTTAAAGATATAAGGTAAAGATTTCTTCTTTGTTTCACTAGAAAGTATATTGGAATGGTGATTTAATTTCATTTTATTTTCGGATTTGCTCAGGCAGTAATTGTGTATATGTATCCGCGTATTCTCCACCTCCTAGTATGTCCAGTTCATTTCTATTCACGTAGTCTGGTGTGATGTGACGCCTGGAATCAGAGATCTGAGTCAAAGTTTGACACTACCTGCGTGATTTAATGGAGGTACAAGGAAAGGACAGGTGTGAGTTCGTGGGAAGAGAATACCGACCAGAGAGAACTATATTCTGCAGTTGGCTACCATTTCCTTACGGTAATAATCGTGCCACTAGTTTTATTTTTTGCTTCACCTCAACTTCCTGAAAAGACACAAGCTGTTTCTCTCTGTTTGAACCCTAAGAATAATAATATAATTATTACAAAAACATTTCACAGTGGTTAAGACTCTGCAATTTGTGTGACCTAGCATCTAATTTTTTTTCTTTCTAATCCTGTTTATATATCCCCACACATAATCAGACTCAGTCAGATGAAACCAATTACTAAGGGGAAAAAAATCAAATTTATTTATTATATTTATTGGATGTGTCTGTTGCTTAATTATCCATTGGCCAATTTACATGTGGCTACAGAAAAGGCCATGGATGAGTGTGGAAAAAATGATTAATCATCAATTCTCACAGTCCAGAGTAGGCTGCCAAGAAAACAAGAAACAACTCTGCTCTCAATGTGGGGACCTAAAATCTGAATGGCAGGCATCACCCTAAAAATGTGTGTGTTTTGACATAGTGAAATCTGCAAAGGATTGGGAGTCATCATCATCATGATTAAATGTAACGTTAGGAAGAAATGTAAGGAGTTCTGTACATTTTTAGGCAAATGATGATTTCAGTATTCAAAGGTGTATATTGGAAAACTAACGAATTCTCCTACAAAGCAGATGACCAAGCCCACGTTCTAGCTGAGCATTGGACTGTGGGAAGCAGCGAAGGGATGGTGGGGTGGGAAGGGATACAAAGTGATCTGCGAGGTGGTGTTTGCAAAGTTATTGATCATTACATGTAACTCTATTGAGTAAATGCTAAGACAGCACCGCTAAAGCAGCGAATTAAAATAGACTTTGTGTTTGGCCTTTGAAGGTAAAGACATATACAGACTTTTATTTTTGGTCTCATGTGGTTTTGTTAAAAAAAATTCTTGCCTCAATCAAAAATGGTTTTCCTCTCTTTTTGTTAGCCCCCTTTCAGTTTAATAAGATTGATCGTGAACATGGCGTATGTCCCCTCCCATCCAGTCACCCACTTGCTCTCATTATACATTTTTGAAAGTTTGTCACTGTGGATAATCCTCTTTGGATATTCCTCTTTAGAATGGGTAACTGAAATAATCACCATTTCGAGTAAATGTGGAAACACTGCTTTGTTGATAGAAGCATTGTCTTATTTATGTAGTTTCTGAATTCTAGGGACCACTAAATGTTTATAAATCTATCCTAGTCATACCCCCAAGGTAGACTGAACTTGAGGGAGGAAAACAAAGCGCTTTTGAACTTGAGGCATTTGACGATTACCGGCAAGGAAACACTGAATGACATGTGTTTTAAGAAACGCAGCACACCATTAATGCATCATTTAGAGAAGACAATGGGTAAATTATGATTTCCTGCTGATTACCATTTATTTGGGAGTGCTACTGTGGAAGAAACTAAGCATTGTAGGTTATCCTTTTGTTATGTTTGGCTGCAAAGAAATTAAAAGGGCAATGCGAATCTTAAGAATAAAGAGGGAGAGGTGGTTTTATACCTGTTGCCTTAGCAAGAAAATAGTAGGGAGGAGCTAAATCTGGCATTTATTCTTGTCTCTATTTTAAAAGTGATACTGTGATAACTCGATAGAATAATAATGCCATTGCAGAATAAAAGTTGTCCTCAGCTGGATTCACTGCCGTAGCCAAAGAGTAAGTAATGGAGAGCCTAAACTCTCCTTCCCGAAGCAGTGATTTTTCACTGTTATTCCCTAAGGCCACTCTCGGTACGTGAGGGGCACCCGTTCTTTTTATGTGATTTGTGTATGTTTCCATAGATTGCGAAGTCTATTCCCAGGCAATTTTCAAGGTAAAATTGTATTACGGCTACCCCGAAGGTTGTCATTTCTTGGTTTTTCCCTTGTCAGTCAATTCAAAAGTATTTATTAAGTCCCCATGGGAATCGGAGACAGTTTGGGTGTCTTGTGTGGGTATGTGTGTAGGATTGGTATCTGGCCTAGAAGCCTACGTCCTATAAGCAAAAGCACTGTTATGTGAGCGTGTATGTGTATAAGATCATATTTTAATTACAGAACTTAGTAGTGGTAGTTATTTTTTGCTTTTTGTCTTGTTTGAATAGCTTTGCCCTAGAACTCTGAATGTATCACACTGAGAAAAGCATAGCTTCAGGCAAGGTCAGGGTTATAACTTCTCATCTTTCTTTTTTCCTCCCTCCCTCTCTCCCTTTTTGCTTCATTTTTCCCTCCCTCCTTCCCTTCTTTCCTTCTTACAATTGAAATATTTAATAACAGACATGTGTAAGTGAGCCAGAGGGCGAGTATTGAACTGCGGACTTTTGCCAGAAGGAATCAACGTTATCGTTAACATCTAGGTATTGGAGTAAGGACAAATTCTTATGCTGGTCATTTTTAGGATGTGCCTGTTGCTTGAGTAACTTCCATCAGTGAATGGATAAATTACTCCATGCCCCAAAGCTGTCAGTTTACATTTATCACGACCAATGAATGAATTTATGATTTTAATTTTTTTTTAAACGAAAGATTTTTGAAAAATAATAGGAACTGAGAAGGAAAGTTTTCAAGTACTCCCAAAATGCCATGGATGAAAAATGTTGTTGAAAGGAATATTTTCCATGTTAAACTTGAAAGCAAATGATGAATATGTAGGTTCAGGGATCTCTTTTTCAAAACTTTCTCACTCTTTTAAATTCTTTGATCAATCATTTATGGGAAGGATAGTATACTTGAAAAGTACCAGGTAAATCGGTCTGAAAGTGGATGGCAAAGGAGTTGTGCACAGAGCCACTGACCCTTCTCAGAGCCCCAGGCAATAGCTTTCTGGACTTTGGGCAGTCAGCCTTGACTTTTGATATCACTGGTCAGGCTCTTGATTAATGCTTATTTTGACTGTGATTTACAACATGTGCATATATCATTTCCAGCAAATCATAGCTAAACCATCAAAATTTCTTTTTCCATCTTCTATTCCTTGTTGATTTGAATCAGAAGCAGTGGCTGAGAAAAATAGGAAGGGTCTTTGCTGATGGGTTCCTCATTTCAACTCTCCTAGACTTTTTTTTTTTTTTTTCCTGTTGGGTATGTGAATTTCTGAGGATTTATGAGATCACTTATCATTTGCTGCCAGGGTCTTTCTGGATGGGATGTTTCTTCATCTTTGCAATAAGAGGATGTTCTCTACAACTCACAATATCGCAGGATCTCATAATTTATTTTCCAACAGCTTATAAAATTCAGCAATACAGAATAAAAGTGATTCGAATTATTATTTTTGGTTCGGAGATCACGTTATGTTCTTAGAACTATCAAGACTAATTCTGGCTAATGTAAATACAAAAGAAATGTGTTAGAAGGATTTTAGGAATCATGAAATCATGAGGAGAGATGTGGAACTGGGTACTTCCCTCCTGCCAACGAACACTGGGTGCCCCGCCGAATTCCTTCACACCCCTGACACTGGGCTGTGCCATTACCATTAGTATCGACCAGCACTGCAGCCCTGGATATGTGGCTTTTTGTACCAGGCCCGGAAGAAACCCACGTCCTTTCTTCTGGGTGTCCCTGCCTCCCCATTTAAAGTTCTGGACTTTTGCATCCATCCGGTCGACTGTGTCTCGATCAAGTGTCCATAGCCCTGTAATTAGGAAGTCTGGGAAATTGGCAGCCTGTCTCTTTCATATTCTATGATGAGACAAAAAGAATTTTACTTCTAACAAGGGATAAGTGGTGGAATTTCCTCAAAATAATAGAGGGAAGGGAGTCAACAAAACAGAAAAAGCAAAAAGCCCCCAGCAAATATTTACTGTAATTCTGTGAGTGACCCGTAAGATCGTCGGGGGTGGGTGCCAGGAGGTGCCTCAGAGTATGAACTTGAAAAGCTAAGAGCAGTGAGAACTTCTCTCTTGCTTAAAATAAATTGTGGGACACCCCTGATTATAAAGGTCCCAAGCACAATGCTTTGGTTTTAGGGCACACTAATCTCAAATATGTTTGTAATGTGGGAAATTATTTTGTTATCACCAAGAGCCATTTAAAAATATTATTCATTAGAATTCTGCTCATGCTGAAGTTAAAAATAACTCACCTAGAATGGGATGAAGTTTGTCTCTGTATAAATATGTAAATTCTATAAATGGTCTGAAAAAGGTAAAAGTGATTTGTTCAAGTACATAAGGAAAAGATCTGGATGACTAATTGCCTGTAAGCAAATTATTAGGAATTCCAGAAACAAATCAGACCGACTTTCTACTCAGAAGTTGCTAATAAGAGTAATTATGGTACCTTAAAAAAATAAGGCTGCATTTCTTTTTCCACAGTTTGGACTCTCTGAGTTTCAGACAGGTGTTCCTCACTAAATTATTAGTAAGCCTAGTGAACTATAGGACCCACGCAGGTAACCCACATCTGTGGTAACGCTGTTGCATCTGAAAGCTCAGTCTTTTGTTTTTCACTTCCAAATTAATATATTTATCCTTCCATCATTGTCTCCCAAGGATTTCGAGAATTAATTAGAAACAAAGTCACTTTCAATCCTTGGATGTTACATTCTGTTCTGGAGAAATATGAGACACTGCAGAATTATTAATAATGACAAAGTTTCATCCAATAAAATAATTTGACTGTCTGAAGTCTCACATGGTTGATATTTTTCTAATATAAATTACCGTAGGATTAGATAGTTAAATATTGGATATTGTCTCATTTAATGCAGTTCCTTAAAATATTACTGATAATGACGATTCTTCAGTTTGGGGAATAGGGAGATTGTGTGCGTGCGTGCATGCGTGTGTGTGTGTGTGTGTGTGTGTATGCGTGTGTGTATATGTGTGTTTTAACTGACATAGCTTTGGCTGGTAACGTAACTTTTAAAAATAATAGTGAAGACGTTTAAATGAAGGGGAAACAGGAAATAAATGGCCACTGACTTGACAGATATCGAACAGGTCAAAGGTGACAAAACCGTATTAGTCTTTGTATTAAATAGTTTTCTTTTTATTGTAATGACTCCAATGCGATCACTGTGGATATCTTTTGAGAATTTGTTAAAAGAACAGATTTACCCTATTAGACCCTTGAAAAGGAGTGCCGTTGATGTTTAGTTGGCATGAGGTGTAAAAGCTTGAAAATTGGATTGGGCTTTGAAGGAAGGCTGGCCGTGTTGAGTGTGATGGTTTAAATGGGATTGTTCATGAAGTTTAAAAAAAAAAAAAAGAGAGAGAGAGAGAGAGCAAAGGAGAAAACAAAGGAAAGAGTGAAAGAGAAAGAGGAATATTGATCACATAGCCCAGCTGGGAAGCTATTTAATGAATAGAGCAAAAACTTTTTAATTAAGACTTTTTTATTGTCCAGGTTTTTTTTTTCTTTCTTTTTTTTTTTTAACATTCTCTATTTTGATTTTCCTTCATGTTCTTGATTCTGTCCTCTTATATCTCAAATTGGGGGACTAACACCTGATGATAAATAGAGTAAGCTACTATTGTTGAAATTCTATCACGAATACAGAATAAGAACATATACCAGTTCATCAAATTGATTTAAATCAGTTGTTGTTGTTGTTGTTGTTTTAAATCCAGGGGGGATCTTTAATGTTTTGTGAGATGATTTTATTCGAAATTGCACTTTTCCTTGTTTCAGACCTAGTAATTTAACAGTTGAAAAGCTCCCTTTTTTTGTTCTGTGTAGTTAATGTATGTGGTATATGAGTGAATACATTTTATTTTTAAAAAAGTGTTTTGGGGTAGCATTCTTTTAGCACAAACTTATTCCTTGATAAAGGAGCTGGCTGTAATTTTGCAGAAATGACTGTTTCTTTTTCTTTAGTTGTTGGATAATTGCTCTTTGTATACACTGCGAAAATGTTCATATAGACCAGTGACAAAGCCTAGCAGATGCACTTACAATTATCTGGAATTTAAGTAAATTTTGCATCTGATACACACAAAGCAAAGCCTTTGTCCAAGTGGGCTCACATACTGGCATGTGGATTGCTGTGAATACAATGAGTAGATTTTTAATGAAAAACAAATGGAACTATTAGTAAGTCTTGTCTTTTACTTGAAAAGACACCCATTTTAGGCATAGCCTACCAGTTATTCATATTCATAGTTGCTTCAGTTCTAAATATGACCTTTGAAATTAAATTTTTTTAAAAAAATATTTAAAACAATATGTAGCTGTGTTTTTATTGGAGTCACATTCATACTTTTCTAGAGAAAGAATGGAGAAATAAATATTTATTTTATATTGCAGTGTTTTTTTTTCTGATTGTTAAGGAGAGCATTCATTTATTAAGTCTCTAAAAATGTAAAAAGGGATTTCATATTATAAATAAATCATGCTATATAGATAAAAGATAATTACAATGTTACTTTAACAACCTCAATTCCCCTAGGAGACCACAAGAAGGAATATATAATGGGTCCAAATTCTACTTCTTATTGTAAACAAAAGCGATCTAGCCAGAGGAATATTTTTCTGCAAAAGCCTCTTTTCTGAGTTTTGTTTGAGATTAATCCTTTCTACTGTATATTTTTTGTTGTTGTCAGACTTACATAAGTGAAATATTTGAAAGCTTAATCTTTTTCTCCATACTTATTCTTAGAACATATTAAATGTATGGAGCTTCTTAGATTCTCTTAAATGCCTTTAGGTCTTTCAGGGGGTTTAAATTATTTTTACTTTCAGTGAAGGGGTTATAAGTAATTGGTCCAGTTTACTTCTTATTTTATAGTTTGAAGATGCTCCTTGCTAGTCTGGCCTTTGAATGAAGCAAATTTCAAAAGTAACTCAGGCAACATAAAGACCTGCCTATCCTGCCCACTTTCTGCTTTCTTCTCAATCTAAAATGGAATCTAATAATAACCGGAGATCTTTTCTAATTCTTTTAAGAATCAGAAGCCTCCGAGGGATCTAAGGGTTGAGTAATTGTTTTGGGGGGAAAAAAAAAAGTGGATAAAGTAGATATGGGAAGAAAATTTTAAGAAGGAAAGGGAGAGCCTGACAGAAGTATTTTAGGCTGTGAATTAGAACAAGACAGATGTGCTGCCTCCACCTTAACCACTTTCCAAAAACAAAACATAAATTTCTTCAAGTCAGGACTTTTTATAGAATTTCAGAAAGGGCAGAATTTATTCAGATGTGCACTGGCAGATTATTCTGTGTGTCCCACAGTCCCTCCAGCCGTGACCTCCCCAACACCCTTCTCCCCTGTCCCACACCCCCGCTAGGCTATCTTTAGGCGTTGAGAGAAACCAGGTGCTTCCCTTGGTATTTAAGCAGCTTGCTATTTTGAAATTCCCTTAGAAAACCGTGGGCATTTTTATTTCTGTGTCTCGAAGCAACTCTTTCCCTTTCTGAAGGAGAATCTGCTTATGTGATACCCAGAAGCAGGCCCTTGGGAACCGCTTAGCTATTTTATGGATAGTTTACAGGAAAAGAAATGCAAGTGGCTCCTTGTGTCATGCGCGGCCTCCCACGGGGTCTCAATTTGAGATATTTGCACAATAGCAGATTCTCAGAAGGATAAATATATACAAATCCGTCTTTCAAATTGAGAGGAATCAGTGGGATGCAGCGCCTAGGAGCACGAGAGCCCACTAATCGCTCAGCCCGAAAGAGATTCTTGAATACTTCCAGAGCCAGAACCCAACTGTCAGCAGAGCCTGCCAGGGAGACAGATGCTGTGGTTGGAAGACAGTTTTCCTCAGTGAGATATTTTGTTCTTGTAGATGGCCAGCCATGACTCACGGGGGAAACCGGAGAGAGAGAGGAGAAGAGAAGAGTAAATTAATCATTTTATTAATCCCTATTTAGAATTCAGTCATGTATCTAAATGTCAACCTGGTGAACTTTCCATGAAACCAGAAGGGTTGTAAAGACATTTGCGGGATGTGAAAGTTATGCCAGGTGATAAAGGCATCTAATTTCACCTGCAGATTAAGTAACTGCCACACTTTCAGAAGGATACCTGTGGAAAATAGTAATGTAGGAATTATCTAATAATCCAGGCTCAAAGAAAGCACACTTTTGAAGGATCGAAAAGGACTTGAATCCTTTTTTCCTGAGAGATCATAGGTTCGTTCTCCATTCTGTATCTGTCTGTGTATGTTTATGTATAACAGGTGTGTATGAATGGGAACGATAATCTTTTCTTCATTGTTCTCTTTCTGTACCTCTCTCTCCATGTGCATGTGCTATGTATGCATGTTAGTGTATGTATACATATATCATACCTACATAGGTGCATTACATTAAGCCCAGTCACCTCTGAAATATCAGATTTCAGGCATCCTGAAATATCAGCTTTCATCTACATTTATCATTCACTTCCAGATTTCCTAACGCTCCAGCAGATGTACTTGATTAGATAAAAGCAGAATATCCGCTGTCTAAAAGATAGCAAAATTCAGTTTTTGTAACTCATCTCTATTTCCAGATTCTGAGTTTCCTTCAAATTCCCAGAAAGAGGTTAATATTGCAAGTAACATTCTTAGTTTCCTCTGTGTTCTCTTTTTAATGACTCCTCATTTCTTTTGAAAAGAAAAAAAAAAGGAGAGTTTGGTACAGTTTCCTTGCTTCTCACTCGTTTGGGGCTAAGTACTTCAGGCTGCTTTGAGCCAAGTTCATTTCAACAGATCCACTCCATAAGTCTCCAGAACTGGAATAAGTTATGTGTTCGAGTGCCTGACAGCACCCCCTATGCCAAACTTTTGATCTTGTTTTTTTTTTTTTCTGAGTCTGAGTCCCAGAAGTGTCCCTTTTCAGATCTGCATGTCCTTTGTCAGTTGGAATGGCACATCGCCAAAAGGTGTGTGTTTGTGAAAAAAAGCAGGCTTTTATGTTTTCCCCACAGCCAGTTATTTGGAGAGTACTCTAGGCACTGAGAATCACAGCCGTGGAGCCAATTTAGAGAGTAATTCACAATTGACTCGTGGAAGATGTAGCCTGCCTTCTTGAGCCACGGTGCCCGTCCAGCCAATATGGAACTGTCTGAGACGAGGCTCTTCACCTCGAGGTTTACGTGTCTTTCCCTGTAACTCATGTCGCTTCAAGCACTAAAAGACGATCCTGTCAATTTGTAGCACTCTTTGGAGAACTTTGGGTCTTGAAAACCCTGGGTCATATTGATCCTTAAGAGAAGGTGGTTGAATTTCTTCTGAGGTTTATCGAAATAATGATGACAGTTTTCATTTAACTGTTTCAGATACTTATTTGTGAAAGCACAAAAAAAGATGAATGATCTCGTACACACGCCAGAGGGATTGGCCTGTTTCGCATTGCCTTGCACATAGTATGTGTCTGATAAGTATCTGTTAAGTGAAAGCAACAGAGATTGGATTTCTTTTCCTTGGGGCACATGGGAAAAATGGACCATGTGATTTTTTTTTTTTTTTAATTTATGTCTAGCTGAATGAGTTATTTTGGTTTCACGGATCTATGTATTTTTATATATGTATTACATATATACAAGTTTCGTCATTGTACTTTCTATTCTCTTATAAGTAAGGAAATTGTCACGAGACTGAAGGACAGATTTAGGTATTGAACAAGTGTGTAGACGAAATTAGGATTAATAGCGTCCCGAATTAGCTGTCCATCAAATGTTTAATATGAAGATATTTTAAATACATCTTTTTATTTCTTATCTTTCACATTAATTAGAACATGCTGTAATACTGATTGTATAAGAATTATAAAAGTAGGAATTTTGGTATGAGAAAGTACGTCATTAGCACTTTCCATTTATGAAGAGAAGCCAGTTATATTGTGTTTTGCTAGACGTCAGGAAAAGAGCTAATAAAATATAAGGGTCTGTAACATGTGACCTGTGGGCCACATTCAACCTGGTACCTATTTTTATGTGCCCACAAGCCAAGAATTGTTTTTATATTTTCAAATGGTTGGAAAAAAATCAAAAGACAAGTAAAATTTCATGGCACTAAAAATTATGTAAAATGAAAGCGTCTGTGTCCGTAATAAACTTTTTTTGAAACGGAGCCACACCCATTCAGCTTCATGGTTTTGGTAGTTCCTTTTGCATTATCGCAGCAGCGTTGATTAGTATGGCCCATAAGCCTCAAATATTTACTCTTTGTCCCTTTACAGAAAAAGTTTACTGACCCTTATCTAATGTGTGGTTTACTGTGGTTCAAAGGCAATGCAATAAAACTAGCACTTTTTTTTTTTCACAAGTTGATATATATTATTGGGTTCGACCTACTTTGGGATTTTCAAATCTATGGATTATCGAATATGGAAACCAAAGGGAGATTTTGTATCTGAATAAGACAATGGGTTTCTGATGTTAGCCTTTGGTTCCACAGTACAATAGATGAGATTTTTTCTCTCTGAGGTGAGAAAGAGATGTGTTCAGAGAAGGGGCTTTAGACTGGAATTTGAATTTTCATTCTTTCTTATTAATGATCCTTTTAGGCCAATTGGATTAGCTGCCCCTCCTCATCTCCAGGAACACACAGCACTTATTCCTGACATTTTTTTTTTTTAGTCAATGAAATTATCGAGTGCATACATTACTAGTTTTTATTCACATACCTCCAGATCTTCCCCGAAGAGTTTTCTGGCCCATGGAAAGGAGATTCATTTAAAGTCCCTTAAGAAACACATAGGGAGTACTATGATGGGTCAAGAATTGTACCCAGGCCTGGGATTAGAATAATGAAGGAAAGAAAACATTTGTCTTAACATGCTATCAAAGACCTGCTAGTAGTAAGAAGTAGAAAAGAAATCATTTGAGTATGAGATGCTAAATAAAGTACATTATAATTAATAAGAATGAAAGTAGATGGTATTTATTCATTAAACGTTCTAACCACTTTACAAGTATTATGTAATCCTTAAAGGAGTCTCATTCTTTTTAAGAAGAGGAAACCAGGACAAAGATTTTGTGGAATTTACCTGAATACTTCAAGAGCAAAGTTCAGAATCCAGGCATGTGACTCTAGAATCTTATTCTCAACCATTTTTCTAAAGGACTCTCCCAAAGTGCAAAGAGCATATTTTATATGTGCAGTATCCTGTGGATGTGCCATACAGATGGCTTTTTTTTTAAATTTTTTTATTTCACTAGAATGTAAAGAATGAGTCCGAATGAACAAGGCAAAAAATAGAGGCAGACCAGGTATTACTTGCAAAAGGTGCAGGGAAAAGAGAGAACATGATGAATTTTGAGAAAACGGATGTCTTAATTCATTCCTTATGAAGAAGAGCATTAGTGAAGGAGAGTACTGGCAATTGCAGAGTCAGATCATCCATGAGTCATTGATTTATTTAGCAAACATTTATTGAGATTATGCTGTCAGGTTTATTGAGTTATAATTTAGATACAGTAACTGATTTCAGGCCTGATTTATTGGGGTTGGACAGAGAAGCCTTCTCTGAAGGCCTGGCATTTGAGCTGAGACCCCAATAACAAGAAGGAATAGGCACTTGAAGAGATGTCGGGTTCTTTCGGGCCAAAGGAACAGTAAATGCCAAAGCCCTGAGATGGGAATGAAAGTGGAGTGTTGGTGGGATGGAGAGAAGACCAGATGTGGTTACAAGGAGGCCAAGGAGGGAAGGGATGGTCCATGATGAGATTACGGAAGTGACCATAATGTGAAGAATTCTGTAGGTCACTATGAATAATTTTTAGATTTTATTCTTAACGAACTAAGAGTTTATTGAAAAATTTTAAGCAGAGCGTCATGATCATCTATCCATCTTTCTTTCTTTCTTTTAAAATTTTTTTTTTTTTTAAATGATTGCCATCCTTTGCATGGTACTGTATCTAAATTATACCTCAATACATCTGACTTGCAGAGAGTAGCTATCAAACTTCTAGCTCCAGTGATTGATTTAGGGGAAACAGAAGGGAAACAGAACTATGCTTAAGTGATACTTCAGGGTTACAATCAGCACAATTCTAATTTTGTCCCCAAATTTACAGTTTTCCAGATGGGTGATGATGAACTCAGGTGAAAGAGGAGTAGTAAGATGCACGTGGATGTGGGATGTGTTTTGGAGATGGAACCGACAGCTCTAACTGATGCAAAAAGTGAGGGTTGGAGGGAAACCAAGGTTGAATTCCCGGGTTCTGGTTTGAGCATTTGAGTAAATGGTGGCACCATTTACTGAGGAAGGATATCTTTTTTGGGGAGAAAATGCCAAACATATACCTAAAATTAATGGGTATCCAGTGAAGGCAGATGGACTGATGTCAGAATCAAGAATGAGTTAGGGAGCCGAGGCTTGGAGGAGTTAGGGAGTCTAAGGTAAAAGGCCACTATGGTGATTCTGGTGAGAGATGCTGAGCACACTGACTCAAGTGACAAAAGTTTGAATAGAGAAAAGGCAAGGGATCTATAATGTACTTAGGAAGAGGAATCACCATGACTTAATTGCAGGTGAGAAGGAAGGGAAAAAGGCCCTATAGTGCCTTCAGGTCAATAGTGAATATGTGGTAGATATGTGGTGAACAGTTTCAGTTATGGCAAAACAAGTTTTGGAGGAAAAGATTAGAATCCAGCGTTGGGCACCTGGCTCTGAGATGCAGTTAATAGGGCTTGTTCTGTATACTTAGATATGTGAGCCTGAAGCATAAGGGAGGAATACGGACAAGTGTCCTTTGGTAGTGTCAATGTGGGCCAAATTGCCCAGAGTACTTAATAAGAAGAGCGGGAAGAGAAAAGAGGACTGGAGATGAGGTGCTGGGAAACACCAGTATTTCCAGCACAGGCTGAGGAAGAGAAATAGTGGAGGAAGATTGAAAAGTGCCAAGAGAAGAGGGCCTTGTGAAAGTAATGTTGTAGACTGAGGTGGAAAGAGTTTCAGGAAGCAGGACACTGCATTCGGTGTCAGCTACTGCAGAGGGATCTATGAGATTAGCATTGGAAAGTATCCAATCCGATTTGGCCATTCAGGAGCCACTGTCGAATTTTAGCAAGATCGCATTCTGTAGAAGGCAGGGAGGGTTTCATTGGGTTAAGCTTCACTGGGTTAATGAGAGTTTGGAAAATGGAGACCAAAATACCTAATTCAGCCAAAAAGTAGATAAAAATAAAATAGAAATTAAGATGAAAAAGAAAAAAAAAATTTCTGTCAAATATCAACTGATAGATGCCAAAACCTCTTTGAATTGTTAGAGTTTCCCCTCCTTTGCCATTAATAATCAAGAATTTTACTTTAACCTCCTTTATGGAATTGCATTGTTCATATGAATATTTTATGTTGTAAATCACATCTAAGAGTTTATAATTGGAAACATATTTGAAAGAAATCTGTAGTCAGATCTTTATAGTTCAAAAGTAACCTCTACTAAATTTATTTATGTATTTGTTGCTTAAAGAAAAACCCACTAAAAATGTAGTGGATAAAGAATTCAGTGTGCCAAAAATAATAGAATTTTAGGTCACCATGTAGATTTGCCTTTTAAGTATATCAAATATTTATTCTGGTCTGATCGTTGGATTAGGAGCTACTTATTTAAGAAAATAAAGCAAATAGATTGGAAAATTTAAAAAGAAACATTTTTATACATGGATATACCTTGTATAGAGCCAGCTTTTGGAATGAATAAATGGTTAAATGTATTATTAGTAATAATATGTAAATAATCAATTTTGTATATAGACACTCATTAGAACCCTGAGTTCTATTCATAGAAAGTCATTTAAAAAAATTTAGTTAGGAGTTTAAGCCCTTTGTAAAAGCCCTCTGATCATTGGACTTGAGGAAAAGTTGTTTCTTGTGTTTAAAAAATTTTTTGTATCGATGTTGCTATTTCTCAGATTTCTGAAACAAAATGACAGTGTGGTCAATTAGCCGATACATTGACTGATTGGTTAGTTAATTAATTGATTGATTGGTCTGGCATCATGTGGAGGTTTAGAGATGGAAATGTAGGCTGGCAAAAGCTACTTCAAAGTTGTTCTGAAATTCAGAAGTTTCATATTTCTAAATTAAAACACTATTTTGATTTGATGAGAATCCCGTAGTTTTAGGTCTATAAGTATAGGTTTTCAAGGAAGAAAGTTGGGCCTTATAGCTTTTATGCATGAGCCTTGGTTAGAGGCACTGAAGTTTGATAATGGAAAGGAAATTACTTCCTAATACGAACAGCATCATGAGTTACTCTCATTCTATTCGAGGTTATGGAAAAATCATTCTCAAGACATTCATATTTCACACTTCTTATTCTCCAGAGTGTAAGCAGTAATCTTAGATCTTGAATCTTGATTTCTTTGCAGACCAGTGCTAACCTGATTTATGGGGTTGGAGGAGTTATGACAGCATACGTGAACATCTGCCATTGAACTTTGTTGCAGGAAAAGAGCACTGTCCAAGACCTGCCCAAAATGGAATTTAAAAACAATACAAACAGTAACAATAATAACAGAAGCGGGTTAAATGTTTCTTTTGTAGAGTCTTTGACTAATAGGTTCAATCAAATTTTAGGCTTTTCCAAAGCAGGCTGCAAAATCCCCACTGTCACATTTTACTGCAAATGTTGCTTTCCGTGTTATCCATGAGAACAGTCCACTGGATCAAAAGAAATAATATTGTATCAGTGGCAGTACTTATTTTATACAGCAAAGCACATAGTACAAGCTGCTTGGTAGCTGGAATTTACCCTTTTAGTTTTCTCTCTCTTCCCTTTCTTTAAGGAGACAAATCTCCTAGGAGTCTCCAAATGCTTATTTTATTTTACTTTCTGCTGCTCCTGCCTTTATTTATTCAATAAGTTACTTACTGAAAGAGTAACTTGCTTGAGTTGATTTAATTCATATCATGTAAAAGTTCTTTTTGCACATATTTCAATTTGATCCTATTCACGATAATATTTTACCCTTCTTGTAACAGTAAAATGACAAGGGATATTTTTGGACAGATTCTGTAGTTTGTATGAAAAAGAATTAGGAAAAAATGGTCTTTTTTTCAGAAAAATATCACTAGAATAGCATAGCTATTTCAGAACTATAAATCACTTAGGAGAACATTTATTTTAACCTCCTAGAGGGAGAAATTTGGGCCTAAAGCAATGACACAACTTGCAAAAGCACCTATAAAATCTATTGTATTGCCTAAGTGAAACAAATCATAAGATATTAAATTATATGTTAACTCTTTTTGTTTGAGATAGAAAACATTACTATACTTAAAAAAAATCTTATCTGGAGAAAAGAATTATAACTGTGAGTTAAAGCTATCTGGAGTAAAATAAATTATAACCATTCAAAATTTATTAGTGATCAATTAATAATAATAATAATAATAATAATAATAATAAGTCTTTTAATTATTCCTGGTAAGAGTTTTATCTTGGAACGTATTAGACACTGGATAGATCTAATACTTTGCAATGATATGGATTTTCTTCCCTTAATTTAAAGTTCCTTCGCATAAAAATAATTAAATATAACTAATATATTTAAAATTCTTTTTGCTCAGTGACTTTTTTTTCATAAAACCCTCTAGGTCTCATTTGTAAAGCTGCTTTGAAGTTAATTTCATGCAGATCTTCCTGATTTGTACTTTGTGGTGAATTATTGTTAAGCTAAAAGAAAAATATCTGAAAAATCCAAATCATCCAAACTTACCATTTATTTCATCTTTTGTTTAAATTGGTTTACTTCAAACCATGCAAGTGTTACTAAGTACTTCAAGTCTCTAATAAATTAAACAGATGTGATAAAATCTTTCTATGAATTAATATAGGATACAGCAGAATTGCTGTTTAATAAGCCAGGTGTCTTCACCCAAGAACACTTATTAAGATACCTATCACCTCATTAAAATGTCCCTACAAAAAAAAAACCCTCTTCTTGAGTATTCTTTTCCTTTTAAATTGTAATTTGGATAATTGGGGGAAGGGTATTTCATTACACAAATGATTTCTGCTGTTCAAATTAAAGCTTAATTGTCAGCGAATAGGTTGGTTTATATTTCTTCATTAATATTTGAAGTTCTTGTTAAAACCTCTTTATGGCACAAATGACAAGCTTCTGTCTTGTACCATAATTTCATTCATCGTGACCACGATGTCAGATTTAAACTCTCCCTAATGTGTATTTACAATTGGCAATCACCGTTTGCTGTCTGGTTGGTACGGTAGAACTTCTTTTATGTCTTAAAATCATAAGGGCATTTTGAAGAAATGTGTAATTTCAGGGCAAGACAGTTGACAATCCTGCAAGTGTCTCATTTCTAGAAATACAATACAATTCAGTGAATAAATACTTAGACTAATGATCTCGGAAGAGGGGCTCACATGGTACAATAGACTAAAATGCTTTACATAACACATGTTCTCTTTTCAGATGGTTCATTATTAACACGGAGTGTGTCTAATGAGTGTTTTAGCTTCTTTTACTTAGAAAATACACTCAACTCTCCATTATAAGCTTCTGGACTCTCTAGTTTGTGGATTATCTGTAACAAAATGTTAATCCCAGCCGTGATTCTGAGTCAATTCTTTTGCTCAGGAATTGTAATTCATTTTTAATATTAGCCTTAGGGGTAGAAACATGATTAGAAATGCAGAATAGTGCTTTCATTCAAAACCAATTAAAACGACTTCTGGATTCTCCGACATAATGGGTAATTCACAGCACTGCACTTCTCCATTAGAATAGATTGAGTTTGATGTATTGAAAGATGATTTAAAACCTAGTCACTGAAATATATTTCAAGAAAACATTTAATTTTAGTTTTTACTAATGAGGAAAATACTTATCTTTGTGTCTCATTTGAAAAATATGAAATTGCATTATAATCTTGGCAAAAGAAAAGGTCAGTTTCTGTTTTTCATCTGTTATAAAAATTGTTTCATATCAACTATACCATATTTGCTTTAAGCTAGCTCTTTGTTGCCCTGCAATAAAGTATCATTTTACAATATAAAGGGGCACCATCATTTATAAAAGTTATTTATTATTGTGGTGGTATTATGTAATCCGCTACATTTATTGTAGGCAGGAAAAAAAAAAACTACAGTTGAAAGGAAGATATTAAAAGGCATATTCCACAAATTCATATTGTATTCGGTAGGTCCATTGGCTTCCCTTCTCTGCTATCTTCATGTTTAAAACCAAAGATGGGAAATCTTATTACTCTTTGATTAAATATGTGGCTCACTATTTTATTAGGAGTAGGTATGTTATTAGAGAAATAGAGCTCGATATATAAAAAGATTTTTAATAGATTTTCAGCTTGTAGTATGTGTTCATTGGAGGCAGCACGCTGCTCGGCTGCAGGAGGGCCTTTCTGCTGTTGCATGTCACGGAGCTTTCCTTCCTCTGGGCAGCCCACTGGTGCAAAAGGAGTGTGGGAAGGAGACCTGTCTGATGTACTTTAAAATTAAGTCAAAAGAATTCAGTCTGACCATACTGTTCATCTAGATCTTACTTTCGAGCCGACTTTTCTTTCCAGCTTGTTTTCTTAAGGTGATTAGAATACAGAGGCAGAAAAAATAATCTCATTTCAAAAATTTTTAAAAGTTAAGAGAACTTCTACAATGCGCGTCATTAAAAAAAATAAATAAATAAAACAGATTTTTTTTTTTTTTAAACAAAAAAAGTCTGAAAAGAGAGTTGGTTTTGTCCGTTTTCATTTTTGTTTTCCTTTCAGTTGGGGTTCTGTGAGTCTGTTTGCTGCCTCTCAGTTTCCAAGGCAATGAGGTGTGGATTCAAGGGCTTTCTTCTGTCGTGTCTTTTACTGATTTTACTCGCAGTATGTACAACTTCATAGCAAGATCTCTTGAATGTTGGGAGTGGTCTGGTGAAGGCAGGCGACATAGAGAAGATGCAAAGAAGGTGTGTCACCCCTCCCCGCTTATCGCACACATTCATTCCATTAGCGTGTCAGTCAAGAAAATGCCACGTTTTGCCTCAAAGCTGCAGAACAATCTTTAGGAGCACTGTTCATGCTTGATGATAAGAACATGTTGTTGCTTTACGTCCACCATCTTGGGCTTTTAAAATGGGGCTTCCTTGACTTCTAAGAGTGCAGAAGAGAAGACAGTCTCTTGCCATAAATAATGTGTACTTTACAGAACTTTTAACCTACTGTCATACGTCTGATATGCTTGATTTTTTAAATGAATCTTTACTGCCTTTGATCCGTATAGACGTTACTTGCTGACAGCGAATGCTCGTTCTTATCCTAACTGCTTAAGTGTTTAAGTTATTTGTAGTAGGAAGTAATAGGATCTAAAGACAGACCTTTGAGCTAAACTAGCTTTCCCAATCCTAAAGGGCCTGCAGTTTGGGGGTTCTCTCCAAACCCTATTGTCCTTGGAGCCAGCTTGGAAGCCCTGAGTTTGTGCCCTCAGATCCCAGATACTCTATGTCCATGTTAATGCAGTTACAGCGATTTTTGCAAAAATGTAAGAATAACCAGATGCCAAATACTTTTTAGGGAATTTTTGGTCAGTTCAGTAGTAGAAGAGAACGTGCATGTCCTTTCCTGTCACTAATCTGTCAGAATTGCTAAGTAGATGGGAGCTTGTTTCTTTACAAGCATTTCTTTGTCTTTCATTTTTTCTTTTAAAGCAAATTGTTTTAAAACTTGATTTGGTTTTACTTGATGAAAATACTAAAGCAGGGCATCGTCTGAAAGTTAAACAGTGCAGAAAAGTATAAAAGAGGAAACTTTTAAAATCAGTCATTATTCCCGTAGCCTAGGTCTAACCATTATTAATATTTAGGTGGCATGTGTTCTCCCAAAGAAATGTGTTTTTATTTTCATGCGTGCATAGAGGAGCATAGGTATGTGATACATTTAGCTTTATGTAATGAGAATCATTTATTTATACAGTGCTGCATATCTTTTTTCTTAACCTCACATTATATCATGCTTCTTTTTTAAGTCAATAAAAATTTTTCAAAAACACAGTTTAATTCCTATGCAGTACATGATTTTGTTTAATGCATTTTAATTCATTTACTCATTTCTCTGCTATTGATTCCTTGCAGTTTTATAAATAATGGAGATGCTAGCATTTTGAATATCATTATTGTAATGCTTTAACATACATATTTCCATTTATTTTTACTTAATTTCCCCATTGCCCAGAATGACTATGTCTGCTTGTCTGTAATTTCAGGATCACATGTATAGACTTTCATCCCAAAGGCACTTGCCAGTTCAAAGGACAAACCTGTTAACTCTGAGAAAATATTTTAATGTGAGCTTTTCTAATTTAAGAAAAAGAGCTTATAGAAGTTAATCTTAATGAATCATATTTAATCTTTTACCTTATTTGGCTGTTTATTGATGAATGCAATGTATGCATAGCCAAACAAAAGTACAAAAGTATATGTGTGTGTGTGTGTGTGTATATATGTATATACACACACACACACACACGCACACATACATATATACATACATATATACATACATATACATACATACATACATACATATATATACACACATACACATATATATATATATATAAAGTTGCTGGTTCTCTCTACTTACTATTCCTTCAATCTACGCGCTTCCACAATTCTGTGTTAATTTTTCTGTTAATATTTTAATGCTTATCATTTCATATTTCGCTATAGACTTATAGAAATACATAATTAAAATAGACTCCCCATTACCAGAAAAAAAAAAATGGAGGTCTTACGCTCCCCCTACTCCACTTACATATCATGCTTAACCCTACAGTTAAATGTTTGTATAATAAACCACCATGCAGCAGATGAGGCTGGAACTTTCCATGATTTTGTGCCCACTGTCTCTTGGTGTGCCTTCACTCCCACCAGCCAGCACTTGCTTCTGATGGAAAGATTTGGCTCCAGCTGCCAGAGCCTGCTTCATGTACCCTTGGGAGCCACCCCAGGAACCCGTGACTGACAGGGGCAGGGGCCTATCTGAGACAACATTGAACGAGACCCCAGCAGTGTCCAGAAATTCTCCGTGCAACTGAGTCAGTTACTAGTCGTAGATGCTGCTCGAGATTGCGTTAGTTATAGATGCTTGAGATTGCACGCTGGCATCCTTCCCTTCCCTGCCCCCCGCCTTCTCTACCTATTTTTTTGAGGAGTACTTCCTAATAAATTATTTTTATACAGATCTCACCTCAGGGTCTGTTTTAAGGGAACTCAGTTGAAGACATATAACGCATATCACAATTTTCTTCCATGTTAATGGATATTTACACTTTTAGATCTTACAACTTTTTTTTTTCAGTGTTCAAACTTATACATACATCCTTACATGTGACTGTTTTTCTTTGTTGTAAGGTAGGTGTTTTTCCCTAACATTGAGATTGCCGAGTAGAAGAGTTGATATAGTTTTGAATTTTAATAGACACAGACAGAAGAAAATCCAAAAAAATTTGGCAGTCATTTGTACTCCTCCTAGCAATGGATGAGTGTGCCTGCCTGTTTTCTTATACCCTTAACCACACTGGGTATTAACAATTTTTATTTTTTTAATCTACTGAGTCAGAAATGGTTTTGTTTTAATTTCCATTTACCTAATTACTAAAGAAGTTGGGCCTCCTTTCACATCTGGGTTTTGTTTGTCAGTGCTTAGTTTTGCCATTTGCATTTATCTTTGCGATTTGGCCATCTATTTCATATTGAGTCTGCTGCCTTTTTCTTATCAATTTGTAGGATAAGTTTATGTTGGGCTATCTTAACTCTTTGTCTGCATATGTGTTGAAACTATCTGTCTTCCAGCTGTCATTTCTTTGGACGTTGTTTCAAAAGTCATTTAGAAGGAAAGGCAGATAAAAATACTGAGGATGTTTCTAGGGAAACATCCACGTTTGGGAACCATGCCTGCCTGTTTGGTTCTCGCTGTATTGGTGTACACATCCATGAATCATAGGCATCGTTCCTATTTGGGTCAGTGTGCACAACTTGAGTAAATGCAGGCTGTCCTATTTATAGGAATATGCTTTAGGAATTCCCACAACAAAGCTTTTAGCATCGGTCCCGCAGGCTGCCCCACTTACAGCTTCGTGCTTTACATCGAGACCTGGGAGGAGGGAATGGATCAGAGGCTGGGCAGTCCAAGCGTGTGGTTAGCAAGCACTTGTAAGAAAATGAGCTTCCACCAGAAAACGTGAGAGGATCAACTCCACTGTACCGTTTAGATCAACTCCTTTACACTCTTCAACAGAGATGTGCACTCCACAGTTTAATTTTAGACTTGAATTATCTGTGTGATGGTTTATATTGATTAGGTGATCAGGTGCGTAGGTCCACATGCACGCACGCACGCACCCTATTCCATTCCGTTCTCTCCCGTGATTAATCTGAGCAAAGAAACAGAAACATTCTTTCCTCAATACATTGTTCCTGTGTGCTCTTCACCGTTTATTTACCTTTTTAACCCATTCATCAATTTTTCCGTATCACTGTGCCTTTCTGCTTATTTTTAATAGAAGTATAAAAAAAAATTACTGTTCAAAACAAAAAAAATGGCTATATAATTAACAGAATTTTTGCGAAGCATACTTTTCTCTTTGGAAAAAAAGTGTTAAGAATGTCTAAATAACATTTTAGCAAAGGATGTCTGTATCTAGTTTGTAGCCTCAATGAAAGAATAATTAAGTGGCATGGTCCCAGGTTTACGGAGATCATCTTTCAAATCTCCCAATTCCTCAAAGCTTCTTTGGCCTTAGGGTTGTCAAACTTGCTTTTTATTGATCTCTGCATTTCAACTCATGCACATAAAAAAGTGTTCCCACCCCTCCCCACCCCCACACCCCCCGCCATCCCAGGAAAGGAACGATCCTGTGATATATACATTTCCTAATTAAAGCTTAAATCTAGTTCCCAGCACTTGCGCTTCTGAAATGTTGGAACCACAGAGTGAAATATTTTTAACTTTTTCCATCCATCACACTGGTTTTTAGGTTGCTGGTAATATCAGCCAGCAAAGTATCTGAATTAGGAGCATTTTTCATAGAGACTTCTACTATACTTCTTAAATGGTAAGTTAGTGTTAAAGATATCACTGGGATTTGTCTCTAAAGGTAATTGAATTTTTTTATTGGTTTTAGATTAGCGTTCTTAGTTGTTCAGTTTGGATATGAACCATAGGAAGCAAAGAATGTGGCACAAGTCGGTGTCAGAACAGCAGTAAAATTTTACTAAGGGACTAGATCTTTTAGGAAGTCGGACCCTTCACTCAGAGAGAGTTTTCATTTGGCTTTTGTAACGGACAACCTGTTGAATATGCGAACGAGGATGGCAGTGCTAGGTGAGAACATATGGAGCGTTACATTTTGGCAAATAATTCATTATTTCAAAAGGCGAATAAAAATCTCCTACTTGGAATCCTCATAGTTGGCTATTCTGCTACTTTACGGCTCGTTGGGCAAACCTACTCTTTCACTTCAGATAATAGTTCCTCCTTTAAACATTCCACCATGATATTTTATGTTCCTCCCAGAAGCAGCAGTATATTAGTTTTAAATGGAAGCAGATGTTTCGATTCTATTTCTTTTTGTGGGACACAACTTCTGTGAAATTAGAGCAATTGTTTTAATATGACAACGTGAAGGCCACAGCTTTTTTGCATGAACGTATGAGTGATATAATAGCAAATGATGGACAAACGTTAGGTGTTAGCGTGTGCCTGGTGTTTCGCACAGCTCTTGATAAACATTACACCACTTATTCCTCATAACTCATGTGTACTAGGTAGTATAATCATCCTTGTTTTATAGATGTGAAGGGAAAAAAAAATGACTAAATAATCTGGCCTGACTAATAATGTACCTTGGCTAAGAAACTGAAATTTCCTTATTTGAAGTTTAGGACATCCTGAAATATAAATTCTTTGGAAAACTTTAGCAAATGCTTTTTGGTTCTTTAACCAGAGTTAGTTTAACTGCTCATTACCACATCCTCTGCTTTTCTTGCACAAGGAAACGGTTAACATCGTTCATCTGGAGCCATAGCCTTTGTAACTGAAAAGGACAATGGTGAAATCCATAAACTTCCAAGTAAAGAATTATACCTCTGTTATTCTTGGTGCTATTATTCCTTTTTAGTAAACCCTGTCTTCATCACCCAAAGGTAAACTTAAGGCAAGCTACGGGTCATAATGTCTGCAACTCTCAATGCGAATGCTTAAATCTTTGGGTTTTATTTGTAGGAATGTGGACAAAGGCAGAGTTTCAGTGTATATGGAAAGTTACTCGCTGTGAGTTCAAATGGAGTCTGGCATAAAATATTAGTAAGTGTCAGTGTTTTTTGTGCACTTGAAGGAGGTTAAGACCCTTGCATGTAGTGGAGCCGGGGCACATAAGCCTGAATAGGGCACAGGTGAGAGGAAGTCATTCTTGTTTGTTACAGACACTTGCCTTGGCCACCATGGATTGGGAGTCCCTCTTTTCCCTGTTAACAGAAGAATTTGAGGCCAGACGGGGAGTTAGAGGTTTTGTCTTCTCTATTAGGACCTGAGAATTATGTTGATTTCTTTGCTGAACTTAACTTGTCAGGTGACATATATTATGATTTCATTTCCTGTCGGAGAAACTAATGTTAGTAGTATAGATTTATGTCACAGGGTATGATTTGTTATTAGATTATTTCCATTTTTGTTGTGGAATCAAGGTTATTGACTTATAAAAGTGCATTGTTCTATTGGTTGTGAGTTAACTAAGGCATATTTTCATGAAGGTTGATGACTATGAAACCTTTCAGCTTAGTGTTCTCTTCTGACTAATAGCTCTGTTGTTATCAGGATTCTTGTCCTCATGGAATTGGCCCCTCAGTAGCCATAAAGATCAAAATATAAAAGACAAAAATGACTTGGCTTGCAGTACTTTACCAAATTTTGTTGGCCTTTTAATATTCCTTACTCCATAGAAGTTTTGTAACGTCCCAGGTTAAACACACTCAGAATGAAAAACTTTCACAAAGATTACCTGTAAACTTCTCAGTGTGTCCACTGATTCATTTCCTTCCATCCTAGACTTTAGTCCCTGCATCCAGCTATCACTGCAACACCTATTTGTCAGATGCTCACAACTTGTCAGTCACGCCTTTGGTTCTGGGAACACAGTAGTGACTGAGACCTACAAGAACCCTTCACTCTTAGATCTCGCATTCTAGTGAGGGGAAGACAATAACATATAAACAATCGGTAAGTAAGGCAATTTCAGATAGTAATAATGCTACAAGGTAGTAAATGCATAGCGTGCCTAGTGAATGATGGAATTTTATTGTAGTCGGGACAGAGCCCCCAGAGGAGGTGACATTTCAGCTGGGGTCTGAGTGATCAGAAGGGATAAGATGTGAGAATTCTAAAGGAAGAGCTTCCAGGCAGAGAAATTCGAGGGTTGCCATGGGAAATTGTGTAGTTTGTACATTGCACAAATGCACCTGGCGAAGGGGAGACGTAGGGTCCAAAACCTCATGCTTCTCACACAGAGCCGTGCTGTCCAGTTTGGTGCTGCATTTTCCCAGAGAATAGCGGGATTTTGCTTGTTTTCCATTTATTTATTTATTTATTTGTTTGTTTATTTATTTATTTACTTATTTTTATTTTTCCTTTTTTCCCCAAAGGCTATCCCTTTTACCAAGCCATGTATCTGAGGGGACTTTGTCCACTAGGGGGAGTGTATGAGTTTGTTTTGCTTTGTTTTAAGTGAGGAAAACAAAACACAACAAAACAAAACAACTATAGGCTAGCAATGGCCTTGAGTGCATTAGGAAATTAGGAATATAAGGTTGGCCTGTTAGAGGAAGAGAAAGAAGGCTGATATGGCTGGAGTACAGGAAGTAAAGGGAAATACAATGGGACTAGGTGAACTTAGAGACATGGGTAGGAACTAGAACCGGTAGGGTTTTATAAGGAGTTTGGATTGTGTCGTTAAGTACAAAGAGGCCATTTTATGGACTCATTCACTAATTGTAACTATGTTTTTAAAAGATTACTCCGACTCGTAAGATGGCATGGAGAATCTTACCAGGACAAAAATCTTCAGCAATATTCCATCCTCTCATCTATCCATCCTGCCCTGAAAGATTTCTGATGCTGGCTTTCAATGGCCTTGATTCCTCTTTTGATCATCAAGATAGACCAAGACTAGAATTCTGTAGTGCCCCATGTCAAAGAATCAAACTACAAGGACTCTGTATTCGGCAAGCATATATATTTCCACCTTTTCCATTTATAGCCTGTGTACACACCTCTTTTTTTTTTTTTTTGACAATAGTATTCCACATTGATGGAAATGAAGAAAAATCAATGCCATTTTCTCAGGAAAGCAATGCACATTACAAAGTTCAAGCAGAGACTGAGAGAAGGAGGTTGACTTGACCATAAAAACTAAGCAAGTTAATTTCCAACTCTCTGTAGTATTAGATTGTAAGATTATACTATGAGATATTATTATGACTAGTACATAATAAAGTTTTCCAATATGACTGCATTCATATTGAAAAGGTTCTTGAGGAAACATAGCAAGTTGGCAAACTTGAGTACCTGGCATTATGAAACACCAGTACCATGAAATCTGGAGTGAACTCTAAACTAGAACAAATACATTGTCTTGTTGCCGCCTAAATGAATCAGGATTAAAATGCATTACATACATTTATTTGGGGAGAAGCAAGTATTAGATTGTAGGATTTAGGGATTATGTACTGATGTCTGATTCCATCTAAGAAAACCAATCATATTCCTTTAAACGATCTTGAACTTTGTAAGAGGAAGACCCTGACTCTCAGACTCTCGGTTTTTTTGAATGGTACCATTGAATTTGAAATTGATGACGATTTATGGAGAAAGACAAAATAAGGCTGGTGGAGTTTTAAGTTTAACAATAGAATTGAAGATTTTAATGATTTGCTATTAGCCTGGGGGAAGGAAATGGGGGGGGAAGCATAAGTTTAGTGGATCTTAATTCTATCACTCTTCCTTTCTTTCTCCTTTGCTAACTATATTGTAAAAGGTCTGGCCCCATAAAAGAGTCTTGTTTTAGGATTAGTTCCCTATTCACACTGGGAAGGTGATAGCAGGCCTGTGTTCTGAATTTTAATGGCTCTCCCTCCCCTTTCATCCCCACCCCAGGGTGAGGAGAAGTAAGGAGCAAATAGGCCAAATAGACTAAACAATGCAATAAGCCTACAGAACCCTATTATACAAAGGGAAAGAACCCAGACTGGGTACTCCAAAGTGAACAGATGTGGCTGGTTAATTCAGTTGCCCTGACCAAGTGATTAAGGGAATTAAACCTGGCCTGTTTCATTAACGCTGAGTATCCTTATACCCACTCTTCTTTGGAGATACAGTGATGCTTGGAGTCTAAGAGTTATCACTGAAGACCAGGGTGAAACCAAACATTATCAATCCCAGATGTGACATTTCACCTTTTCCCCTAAATAAATGCATTTGTGAATGTGGGAAGCTTCGACTGGGTCTATCTAAATCTCTTTTTAAAGGGTACTTAAAAACTGTTGTAGCTTTGTTTTATGATTTAGCTGTCCATTACATGGGTCTAAAATTTATATAAACCGTCATTATACAAACCTGTTCTTTAGCTCTAATACAAGGCTTTCTTGGGTGTAGTTTATTGTTTATATATTAAGTGTGTAAGTGGTTTAAATGTTTTTTCTAGCACATAGTAGGCTCTCAATAAATATCTTTAATTAGTGAATGTAAAAATGAATGATTATTGATCTTATTGGTTTCCTGTAATATTTTGAAAATCTAAATATTTCTGGTTGTTTCAGTGGTTAAAAAACATTTTTTTCCCTTCAAAATATCATACTCTTCTAAAATATGAAAATACAGGGAACATAGTAACTCTTTTTTAGTTACATCTTTGGAGGGGAATATTTATGATCATTTTTTAGATTTAATTTTTGGGTTGAATGAAGAAGGTTGATAAACATGAGCTAGTTCTTGTCTGATGAAACTTAAGCCTGAAACTAGGGTGGATCCATTCACTGTGGCTGTGAACTCTATCCTAGTGATTGTAACTGTATTGGGAAGAGAGAATAAAGGAAAATGCTTTCATTCTTAGGAATATCATCACTCATTCTAATGAGGCTATGATAGATTGCCCCTCTGAGAGCAAGACACTTTTGTTTACTCCAGAGCCCACCAGATTACTGCCTAATGAGAAAATGGGATTTGGTGATACCTGAATTCCAGGAGGTTATTTTTCATGGATGTTTCTTAAAGATATCTGTCAGCTGCTAACAGCAATGCCTCAGATTCAGATACCTACCTACTCATGCCCCAAATTAAAGTCTCTCAGCTTCTTGCCTTTCCTGTCTTGACTTTATGAGGTGGCAAATCTATATAAGTATTTCATTCAGAGATTTGATTGAGTAGTGGGCATTTTCCCTTTCTGGTCTTATTACAAATAAAAAAAATCTTCATTTTGAATATTATACTCATGAGATTTTTCATGTCTACCAAGATGAGTCGATATATTTCAACTAGGTTAATTTTGACAAAATAAACAGACCAATTTCCAACCCCGTGTTCTTGTGCTCCTTTTGACATATAGCTAAAGAACACCAGGGAAAAAATCTGAATTATTTATCAAGAAATACTGCAATATAATTATGTATATTATAATAGAAAAGTTATA
Organism: Pteropus medius; assembly: GCF_902729225.1. Taxonomy (NCBI): domain Eukaryota; kingdom Metazoa; phylum Chordata; class Mammalia; order Chiroptera; family Pteropodidae; genus Pteropus; species Pteropus medius. Next base: position 6,836,269 of record NW_024340699.1, read on the forward strand.
TTATTTTTTATTATAAACATTGGACACAGAGCCCATCATTTGTTACACGCAATGTTAATAAATGTCCATTTTCAAAACATTTTGTCCAATGGAAATTGATACTTATTTATATCAATTAAAATGACTAGCACCTATTGAATACTTGCTGTGCACTGGACACTGGATATATTAGCTCATGTAATCCTCAGAACATAATTTAGGGATTATGTACTGATGTCTGATTCCATCTAAGAAAACCAATCATATTCCTTTAAACGATCTTGAACTTTGTAAGAGGAAGACCCTGACTCTCAGACTCTTGGTTTTTTTGAATGGTACCACTGAATTTGAAATTGATGATGATTTATGGAGAAAGACAAAATAAGGCTGGTGGAGTTTTAAGTTTAACAATAGAATTGAAGATTTTAGTGATTTGCTCTTAGCCTGGGGGAAGGAAATGGGTGAGGGAAGATAGGCATATTCTCATTTCGAAATTTAGAGGAGCGTTTTTAAACATTCAGTTGCTTTAAGTTATAAGGAATACTTTGATTGAATCTGATGAAAGCAGTAAGGAAATTTTGTCCCATGTAACTGGAACTCTAGAACTATATTGGACTCAGGGAGAATCCGGTTAGAGTTCTGGCTTACTTTTTTTTTTTTTTTTTTTTTTTTTGCGTACTCAGTTTATCCTAATCTCTGTGTCAGCTTTGTCTTCAGACTTTTTCCCCTAATGGTTAGAAAATTGTTGCCAAGATCGACTGGAGCAAAGTACTTCCTTGTTCATGTCCAATGATAGAGAAAGTGGCTCCCCTTAGTCTCTGGAGAAAGGAAGAATTCTCCAAGAAACCTCTGTAGCAAGACTTCATTCAAATCACATCTGCCATTCCTGATCTTGTGCCCATTCCTGAGCCAATCACTGGCAAAAGGGAAGGAGATTGCCATGAGGAATTGATGCAAGTCAGAGCTCAACCCTGAAGGTGGAGCTAGAGGTCAGCTTTCTCCTCCCTTTTCTTTAATTAGAACAGTAAAGATAGATGAACTGAACACAGTTGAGATTCCATGGAGAAAGTTGGAAAGCATGCTGGATTCTGGGGAAAAATAGTTGTTCACTACAGAGGGATTGGGTAGTCTAAAAGGCCTTATAACTGATTGTTGGTCCCTAAATTTAAATCCAGTTCTTTTTTTTCAGAAGCCCATGCTTCTGTATTGTCTCTTCTGATGAATATGAGGGGTTATCTATAAGAACATATTTTTAATAAAACTTTAAAAATAACCTGTCCAACTTTGGACAAGTCATTCTCTCTTGGCCTCAGTTTCCTTATACCTATAAAGAAAGAATGAACAGCAATATTTTAGGCTTTGTGGACCATAAGATCTTTGTCACAATTAACTACTCAACTTTGCCAATATAGTATAAAAGCAGCCATGGACAATATGTAAATAATGGGCATAGCTATGTTCCGATAAAAGTTTATTTACAATAACAGATGGTGGTCCATGGATTCTAGTTTGCCAACTCCTGAGCTAGATGATCTCTCATGTCACTCTACTCCAAAATTATAGGCTTCGGATTCAATACATTAGTTGAAATTTTAATATCTATTTTCAGTCAGAATCATTTATACTAGCTGAACTTTTATACTTGTTATATCACAGATTTAGGAGATGTTAAAATTTATATTTGTTAAAACTTTATGATGGATATTTTCTAATATAAAATTTATTCTGTGTAATTCGAATACGTTCAGGAAATTTGTCTTGTTTTGTGTTGCCATAGCATTTAGAAACCTTTTCTCCCAGATCACGTTGACACTTACTTATGAAAGTAGCATCCTGTCTTAACTGCTGTGCTAACTTGTTGGAGATGACAAGTCAAGGTCAATAAAGGTAGGATAAAGGGCCTAGGAAAAGAGAAAATATAAGAGAAACACTTAACCATTTGTCAACATATGATTCTCAGATGTTTATCTTTTATAAAAAACAAAATTACTCATAGGAAATGACATTGAAGAGTCTTTCAAGGTTCTTAATCTTCATATGATATTCTTCTCTTAATTATAGGATGTGCAAGTAGATTAAAGGTATATAAAGCCACTCAATCACCTTCATTAACATTAAATGAGCTGCAGTGCACATAAGAAGACTTGTTCAGTCAATTTCCCCCAGGATAATATATCACAACTCTTGTTACTCCATGAGTAAAATAAGTTGGGTTTTAGTATGTCATTTTAGTGGGTCATTGGTACATCCATAACAGAGGGTGGTGCTCAGCCTTGCACTTGAGACAACAGTAAAACTATCAGATAGCTTGATAGTTCTCTTACCTGTTTTATTTTATTTTAAAAAATATACATATATGAACCAGACATCCTCTTTGAGTCATAAAATGAAGAAATTAATGAAATTTATTATGATCATGGTGAATTCCCTTTGCCTCTACTAAGAACAATGACTAAGAACAATAACTCAGAAGAGAAGGAGGTTTTAATTACAGGAATGCATGCAAGTAATTATTCATTCATGTGTCCACATATGTAAAATTGCAAATAACATGTGAGGATATGAGATTTCTGCTTCGGTCTAATCTCTGTATCTCCATTCGCCTTCATTACCGTGGAAATATTTGGGCAAAATATCTAGAGCATCTGAAGCAAGCAAGAATGAAAGAAAATTTAAGGGTGATTTGAAGAGGGCAACCAAGTGACAGAGGTTCGGGAGACTGTACCACAGTCTAGTTGACCTTAGGGGGGATAAAAAGCAATTTCTTTCTTGCAGCTTCAATTCCCACATTTGTAAAATCTTTTCTGGCTGCCTTAGAGGGTTGTTAAAATCAAATGAGATATTATATGAAGAAAACGCTTTAAAGTCTAATGTGGTTATATGGAAATGAAGGATTTAAAAAGCTTGCCCAGAATAGATTTCTTCTGAGGTCCGGTCAGCCCTCTTAATTGTAAGCTCTGCTCTACAACACACAATTCCCTAGCTTACGACGGTTTGACTTACGGCTGTTTGACTTTGTGATGGTGCAAAAGCAATATGCATTCCGAAGAAACCATACTTTGAATTTTGATATTTTCCCGGGCTAGCAGTATGCGGGTATAATACTCTCCCCTGAAGCTGGGCGGCAGCAGCGAGCACAGCTCCAGGTCAGCTCCAGGATAATGAGGGTAAAAAACCCATGCTCAATAGTGCATTCACTGCGTTAGATGACTCTACCCACCTGAAGGCTGACGTGAGTGTCCTGAGCATGGTTCAGGCGGGCTCGGCTAAGCTAGGATGCTCAGTATGTTTGGAGTATTAAATGGATTTTAGACTTAATACTTAATGAGTTTATTGGGACATAATTCCATCATAAGGGAAGGAACATCTGTATTTTCTATCTTTGCTGCAGATTCTTCTCTTTGCTTTGATTTGTCATGCCTAAATTTTGCAAATTACAGATTTAGATTAAGGAGCATTCTCTCTTATTTATTCATGCATACATCCATCTACCTTCCCATCAATTTATTCACTGAGCATTTATTTTCTGCCACATGGAGACATTGGGATGAATCTCCAAAAGAGTAGCAGTGATTCACCAGTTTGTTTTTTTTTTTTTAATTTAAATAAACTTTTTTCTGATTAAGTTGTGAGAAATAACAGAGACCCCATGTGATTCAATAGCTTTGATTGATGTTTCTCAGGTAGGTGAGAGCCTTCTAGAAAAATTGACATAAGGGAGGTCAAAAAAGAATATGACTAGCCAAGCTGTGGTTAGACCACTGAATGATTATCAAAATGGGCTGGTAAGGTTGGTTATGGAGAGATTTTGAAAGATCCTACAGAGCCGTGTAGACTTTTCATGGAGCAAATAGCATAGGTTCTAAAAATTTAGATTACTTCTATGATGATTTGGGGGTTCTCGAGCCCAGAAAATTAGAGTTAATTAATTTAACAGCTTTTCTTTCCTTCTAAAAAGAAGGAAAAATTATTCAAGGCCAAGAAGAAGTAGTTAATTTTTCAAATTCTTGTCCTTCGGACATGGGAAGTGATATAGGCCGGGGGCGGGGGGGAAGTGGATAATGAGAAATGGAGGAATAATAATAAAATATGGGAAATTGTCAAAAAGACTTTCCCCATTTTTAAACTTTATAAAGCTCTAGCTCTGTGCCCTGAAGTGAGAAATACCCTACTATGAAGATCTTTATATTCTGGCCCATCCTGTCATGTTACTACATAAACACATTTTCTATGGAAAAATTACTCTAGGTAAAATTTTACTCGCAAACACTTTTGGAACATAACATACCTGTGAGTAGGTGGTCAACACTGAGTTGAAGGAGAATTATTCTCTGTGCACTGAGGTATTTAAAAGTCGGCATTCTATGTGCCTGATGACTTAAGCTAACAGAAATCGTTTGGGACGTTGCAGAGTGTTTAGAATGCTGGGAAGAAATTTGGAAATACATTTTTCTCCTCTTGCATTTTACAGTCAAAGAAAGAGATTCATAGACGTGCCGTCCCGGGGTGTGCTCACTCTGCCTAAACATCCCTTCCACTGGGACTATGGGCCAACTGTGCCTCACTAGGTAGAACACCGGAAATCTTAAGGAACCTCCCCAAGATGGAGCAAAAGATTATAGAAGTCATTTCACCCACTTGGACTTTCATTTCTTATCTGTAAAATAAAGAGTATGAACCAGGTAAATTATAAGAGACTCCTTTATTACTCCTTTATTGGCTGGTTGAGTTTTCCTTTTGGAAGTACAAGTGTTTGTTTGGAGGTGCAAGTGTTTGTTAGTTTGAGTTGGAGGCAGAGTGAATTACCGCCCCTGTTTGTTCTTACCAAAGTTTGCCCATGGCTAATTTCTTGGGGAAGCACCCAAGAACAAGATGAAAGTTGCTATATATCCCATGTCTGCAGAATGTTTTATTCATTGTATAAAGAGTTCTTTTTGAAAGAGGTATTAAAGGGATAGAGAGCACCCTTAAAAAGAGACCTAACTTTCGTCTTGCTTTAAAGTGCAAAAGTGGCTTGTGCCCCAGAACCTTTCATGTAAAGAAAGGCAGAAGTTGAGTTGTCATAAAGTCATTCAGGAAAAAAAAAAAATGACTTTTATTTGATTTGGGGAAAGAATTAGGTATCTGAGTTAAATTTACTCCAGTGATTGCCATAGAACCAAAATACAGTAGTACAGAAAATTAATTGTGGTAAAAATTTAAAATGCTATAAAGAACTGTGTTAATTTAATTTTCCGTTACTTTGTGCAATGCACAGAACATAAAATTCTCAGAACGACTCATAAAGCCAGTGCTATACTCGTCTGACCATAAGGCTACAGTCTCACCTTCATGTTGTACTTTTTTTTTTTTAAGAGGTTATCTTGAAAGAACATTATTTGTTTTTGTTTTGGTCCCTGTATGCAAAAAGGTCAGCACAAATTGCACCATATGTTGCTCTTTTTCCCATGAATCTAAACCTAAATCAAATTTCTCTGTCTCGGCTTTCTGTAAAAGTGATGGATATTTTGCCTAGAGTTGCCAATACTTGAGAGGCTCCTGCTCATTGATTTTAGCTTTTTTTTTTTTTTTAAAGTTTATAGAGTAAACACATAGGCTGTGGATCCAGAACACTTGATTTAGACTTCCAGTTTTGCCATGTACTAACTGTGCGACCTGGGGCAAGGCAGTTCACTTCTCTGACTCGGGACTTCATCAGGAAAATGAGAATAACAACAATACTGACAATTCAAAGAAACCAGAGGATTAAGTACCTTAGTACATATAAAGATCTGACATAGTATATAACAAGATCTGATGTAGTATATACTTAGAGGATGCTAGTTTTTATTGTTATTCCTTACTTGTTTAAATTGTCCAAATTATCTTTACAATGGCAATTCACATGAGATACGTTCTTTAAAACCTGTATACAAGGTCTTCGTATCACATTTTACCTTCTTTTGAACTTACCTCTGTGGATCTACTATCAAAGAGGAGAGGAGGTTCTTACATTCAAGGGACTTTGACACCTTCTTGGTCAAACAAGACACTCACCACTACAAGAAAAAGAAACATAGTAACTGAATAACAAACTCTAACTTAGTAGTTCACATTGAATACCCAAATGAAGAGTCCATTGGAATTCATTAAGGCAAGATTTTTTTTTTTAAGTTGGTGCAGCCCAAGCGATGAATCTAGTTTGCAAATATGGTTCACACATATGCTTGCCAGATCCGATTGCCAGATACAATAGAGATGCACAGTTAAATTTGAATTTCAGAGTAAACAACCAATCATTTTTAGTATACGTATGTCCAATGCGATACTTAGGACATTCTTATGCTAAAATAGTATTCATTGTTTGTCTGAAATTAAAAATAAACTGAATGTCTTGAACTTGTATTTGCTATCTAGCAACTCAATTCACATATCTTTATAAAAGTGGGTATTAATTGTCCACTTCTAAAATTTGGAAGATTTTACATAGAAATATAAACTGTCATCTTTTTTTGAAAAGTTAAAAGATTTGGACCTAGGTGGCAGTAACAAGCTGGACATGGTGGTTTCTACTCCCTTTGTCCTTGCCTGATTGGTGTCACGTTCTCCTGGAGATCCTCACTATAATGAAGAATTTAGAATTTCAATATATTTGGCTCATCTTAACACAAATGTCTTCAATAAAGTTTCAAATATACACTACATTAGTGACGGCTAAAGCAGAATCTAAGATCTGTGGTTACTCTGCCAAGACATTGTCTTCCTAAAAGCAAACCTTTTTCTCGGAGGGGCGATGGCACTAATAAGGCCTCTAGGATGTACTGCCCACTGGCCTTCCTAGTGCTCCATCCCACTTCCAAGAATTTTAGCTTCTAAGACTCTGGCAACTGACAGCTGAGGAATAATCATCCCAAGGCTCTGCACTACTGGGTCCTATCCAAGGACAGTAACAGGAATTCCGGCACACCCTTGCAGCTAAACTTCATTAGCAATTTCCAGCTTACTGCGTTTCAGTGCGTGACATTCCGAAGTGGTTAAAATGAAATGGATGATATTAACTTACACCGGTAATTTCTTGAATTGTGCTTGGCTCAATAAGTGAAGAATATTACTCATACCTGTCACAGATGAGAAAGTCGTATATCTGGATAAATGTAATCCTTTTATTGGTTTGTGTGGATACAAACCGTCACAGTGTTATTTGAAAATCTTTTGAAATTCAGAGAAATTAGATGTGGTATTAATACTATGAACTCAGTATGTGAGTGTAAAACTGTAGATAATTTTTAAAGGTAAAAATGCATCTTATAAAAACGTTATTCTTTTGTCCCTATGTCCCTGAAGGATGACTGTTTATATTTACATTGTGGACCAGACGATCTGTAGCATCAGACAGTCAATGAATTAAAAGAGTCTCTTTTCAAAACTACTCTCCGTTATTTTTTCAGTTTTATGCACCTTCCCGCCCCCCCCCGCCAAGCTTAAAGCTTCACTGAGAATGCATCTTTATGTCCAAATTGCAAGGTGAGAGTGTCCAAGTTATTATCAGGGAGTAAATGAGCCACATGTTAATATTAGTCTGCGAGTCTAGATCCAGCTGCATTTTTCTTTTCTACTGTTGAGACAGGAAACAGAATTCCCTTAGTGACTTGTCTTCCGGTCAAGACCTCTCTTCTAAAAGCAGATTATTCAAGAAGGCTTACTAATGGGAAGTACCATTAGCAAATAAATACATATTTATATATTGAAAATATTAAAAATTTACAAGTCTGACATTTCACTCAAGAAAAAAAAAAACCTTTAATTTAAAATTTAATATATCCACATTTCAAACTGAAGTAATAGGCTATTCAAATAAATGAACAAGCAATCAAATTAGCCTTAAGAACAGAGACTTACTAGATGTGAATATTAATATTGTAATTACTTCTGGATTTAATCATTATCTCTAAGACTTTGAAAAAATTATCTTAAAAATTTGGTAAACTATTTTAAAATTAAAGCATTATGGTTCTAATTTGTTATTAAATATTATATGTGCATTTTTAAAATTCAGTAAATAGTTATTGGGGTCCCCCTATTTGCTGGTCACTGTTCTAGGCCCTGGAGATAGAAGAGCAGCTAATAGAAATGAGTCTTCTCTTCTGGGGTTCTCATGCTAGTATCAGGTCATTAAGAAAATAGGGGATGGGAGAGAGAGGCACTGAGAGTCGGTGCTGGCAAGACTGTATCATGGCATCAGGTATGGGCAAGAAATGTCAGTAACACGGTGGAGCCATCCACCCACGTACGTAAGCATCTGTGCTAGGAGCTTTGCACGCGGTAGCTCTAGCAAATACAGAAGTCTAAGGTGAGGCTAGCTTGGCTATTTCAAGGAAAGAAAGTCATTGTGACTAGATGCTAGTGCGCCAGGCGAGGAGTGGAGTAGACGAGGCTGAGGGGTAAGTGGAATAGGCCATGGAGGGACACCCACACAGGCGCTCTCTCAGCCCAGGACCCCCGATTCACTTTCCACAACATTCCTCTTACTTCCTCTCTGAAAATCCTTCAGCGTCTTCCTACTGTCTGCACAATGAAGTTCAATCTTTTGATCATGGTACCTCAATCCTGGCTGCATATTGGAGTCACTGGGACATTAAAAAACAAAAAAAATGAGTGTTCAGTTCGCACCCCAAACTATCATTGACATTGATACGTTTATCCAGCTTCTAGTTGATTCCAAGATCAAGTTTGAGAAGCACTGACCTAGACTTAACACAGTTCAGTAGAAATATAACACATGCTACACATATTCTAGTGGCCACATTTAAAAAGTATGCCCAAAATATCACCATTTTAGTATGTAAGCAATGCAAAAAGTGAAGGACTACATTAAATTCCTTTTTATTTCAAAGTAAGTCTTTGGAATCCAGCGTATATTTTACATATAGAGTGCATCTCAATTCTAACGGCAAATATTCTTTAGATACTTGATTTATATGTGGAGTTTATTAAAATTAGTGTTAAAAAAAGTGCATTCCCATACCCAGGTTGTTCATCACATATTTAAAGGTTTTCCAAAAACCTTCCAATACCTCCAAATAATTATCATTTAAACAAATTTAATAATAAACTAATTAAAATTAAATAAAATTGAAAGCTAAATTCCTCAGTCATATTAGCCACATTTTAATACCACGTGTGGTTAATAATACACTGTTGGACAGTGAAGCTTAAGGCTATAATTCTAAGCTGCTTTCCAGCCTGACATAGTCTTGGATTAAAACAGAAACAAAAACAAAAACAAAACCTCGAGTTTTGCATTCGAGCATTAATAAGCTTCATTCCCAGTTATGTGCTGTGAAATCATAGATTGGTTAATGTCAGCTAGCATTAGTTTCCACACTTACAGAAGAAGAATAGCATTGTTACCATATTAGCATTAGAATTAAATATGAAGACATAGGTCAAGTATCTATTGTAGTGCCTGCTATACAGCAAGCTTTCAATTAGTTAGGTTTTTCTTCTACCCCATACCGCTGCATCTATCCTATAGCCAATCTTTCAACTCAGTTGAATCTCTATATTAAACCAATAAAAATGAAAAGAACAGACTTTCGTGTCTATACACCTTTGGTTATGATTGTCTTTCTCTCTAAAGGTCCTTCATTTCTATCCTTTCTTTCCTCCTTTCTCTCCAATGTCACCTTGTCTATGACGCCCCTCCTCCACTGCCCCAAACAAGTTGATATGCGTGTTTGAAGATGCTTTACTTTTGGCACCAGTTTGAATATCTTTTCCAACAGATTGTATATTATTTACAGACTGGTGGCCCACAGACCATATTTGACCCACAATCCTGTTTTATTTTGCCCAATGCAATGTTGGTCCATATAAGATTAAAAAACCATTTGCCAACATTTAAGAATCAAGTAGAAATAATACCGTATTGTGTACTTGAACGTTGCTAAGAGAGTAAACCTTAAAAATTCTCATGCAAGAAAAACAGCTGTAACTGTGTGGTGATGGATGTTAACTAAACTTATTGTGGTGATCATCTTGCAATATATACAAATGTTGAATTCTATCATATACTTGAAACTTATAATGTTTTAGATCACTTCTATCTCAATTACTAAAAATGAATCAAGTAGATTTGAATAGAACTTAAATTTGCAGCTTTTCAGGAAAACAATAAAAAGTGTTGGCAACATCAGGCCTGCATTTCTGCATAACGATGGTCTGCTAAGCTGAGTTGAATGAAGGCCTCTGTTTTAGCCATCACGTATTCTCCCTGTATCCTCACTATCCATTATTCCTTCTGGTCCTTCTGACTGTGAAGCTGAATGTCAGTTGCTATTTATCATCACTCTTCTAGAGCAGTTGTATTATACTTGTGACCATTCACTCTCTGGCCAAAGTACGATAATGTATTTGTGACTTCTGGTCCGTTTCAATATTAAAGCTGCTCTCTTCAACTCCACACCCTTCCCGTCTCTCCAAAAAGAGCCAGTATCTTTAATATAATTATAGATACACAAACATTAGATCATTGTTTTTCTGAGTTTCAGTGCTCCCTGTAGACTTTCGGAGCTAGGACTTGAGTGCTGTATTTGATGTGAGAAAGTGGGTGTCCTGAAATGTGTGTGTCTTTTGACCTACAGATGTGTGTAGGCAAAAAAGCTTCCTCTTTTGGTAAAACCCCATGCCAGTAGATCCTCAAGCCTAAAGTACAAGCTGTGTTCTTGTCAGTTCTAACCAGGATCTTTGGAGAATGGCGGTAACATAGAGAATAAGCTACTCAAAGCAGAGCCCATTGCGGTTTTTTTCAAATTAGTCAACATTTTTGTGATAATGTTATTGTATCTAAGATCTTAGCAAAGCCCTCAGGAAGCAAAAGAAGATGTATCACTCATCAACCTTTATCACTGGAATGAGACCACCGAAGTAGGAATTTATATGCTGTTTTAGTTTTTAAGGGTCTCTTCAAGGACTTATGAAAAAATTTCAAATTTCCATAGCTCCTCTTAGAAAATTTGAAGTATGACTTTATCCTATATATTCTAGAGCTGTATTCAGACAGGGGTTGGGGGACATTTTGAAAGATGTGTATTACTAAGGTATCATTTCATGTTTTCAAGTTTGGGAAATTACTTTTTTTTTAGGTATAAATGTTATCAAGGGTCATAATACTCAAATTTATCATTTAGTGCATTAGAAAATTATACCTTAGGGATGCTCACTTGCTGAGTCCAAATCACCCAGCTAGATAGTGATGATGTTTCTATTTGACTTCAAATATCCTCTCACCCAATAAAGCCCTGGAGATGCTTATCTATTAGCATTTACTTTAGTTGCAAAATTATGTTAGGATCATAAAGATAATTCTGCTTCTTTTTTTTTTTTCAAAATGATAAACATTAAAAATTATTTGGAGAAACTATGCTATTGGTATAGGATCATCTTGTGCTTTTTTTTTTTAAAGAAAAAGTACTTTTACTTCAGAAAAAAAATTCAAACTAAAAATATACTTATTGTTTTTATTTTCCTGATTATAATACATGATCATTTAAATTTCATTTAAATCATTCAGGAATATATAAAAAAATAATGTAAATATCATTTAAAATCTTTCTCCCAAAGATTATCAATGTTAATAATTTGGCGCGTTTTGTCCCAGGCATTCTTTTATTCATACAATGTAAAATTTTACCTAAATGATAGCATATCTTTATATTTTAATCATCTGTTTTTTGCCTTCTCAGTGATAGAAACTTATTTGAATACAGAGCAATGTAATTTTCTGTGGTGGTATAAAAATGTCATAGAATAAATATACTATAATTTATTTTACTAATAGAACATTTAAATTGTTTCTATTTTTTTACTAGAAATTAAACATGAATATCCTTACTCATGTAGTTTTAGACAACTCTTTGCTTTCTTAAAATGAATCCCTAGTATTAGAATTAATGAATCTAATGGATATGCATACACATTGTATATTTCAATACATATAATGAGAATTCTCTCCATGGGAACAGTATATTTTGTGTTGATTTACGTATGTCTGCACCAGTAATGTGTTTTATCATGTTTTTACTCTTTGTCAATCTAATTGCAGAAAGCTATTTCTTTAATTCAAATACTTTGATTAGTATTTCTTTTCTAAATTTCTTTTGCCAATTTTCACAGGCAGGTGCTTGCATTTTTCTTAAAAATGTGTAAGAACTCAAGATATTAGTCCCATGAAACAATATATATGATTATATAGTGAACGTATACAGCAAGAAGTCATGTTAATCTTTTCTTTCATGATTTTTTTCTTTATGAAATGAAATCATGTTTAGTGAGTCCACAGTGACTAGGACTGTACAGTGGTTCATCTATGAGGTGATCAATAACTTCTATCCAGAGCTGTCTAAGCACTGCCACTAATGAGACAACGTGATTTGAAGCTCCTATTCTAATTCTTTCTAGATCTAAAATTTCTAACTTATTAGATGAGCAAGTTATGTAAAATTATTTATAAGGATACTTTCAGGTCTAAAATTCTTTGAATCTGCATTTGCATTTTACTGGCTTTTTTCTGTGTTATCACTGAAGCTTTGAAAAACATCACTTAATTTTCTTAATAGCCGGACATGAAAAATTGTAAGTCAGGGGTCTAATCTGATCAGTTAAGCAGAGTCATACCTCATTTTAGTCTTTCCCTCCAAGCCAGCCCAGTCGTCTATTTGTATGGCTTACATGTGCTGGACATTTACACTCACAGGATGACTGCATGTCTTTGATGCATGTGGCTTCCAGTGTGGGAAGCTCAACCAAGGTGCTTTCTTCCTCTCTGATGTTCCATCGAACAGTACACACCCTAGACCAACGATCCCCAACCTTTGTGGCACCCAGGACCGGTGCTCTTTTGAGAATCTAATGCCTGATGATCTGAGGTGGAGCTGAAACGGTGAGGCTGGCTCTGGGAAGGGCTGCAAATACAGATGAAGCTTTGCCTGCTGGTCTGCCACTCACTTCCTGCTGTGCGGTCCGGTTCCTAACAGGCCATGGACCAGTACCGGCCCGCAGCTCAGGAGTTGAGGACCCCTACCCTAGGCCTTTGTGAGTTCTCAAGATTATAAATATAGCAAGCACACCATCTTCTTCACAGAACCTAATAAGAAACGAGTGGGACGTTTAAAGAATCTCTTTGTGCTCTAATGAATTAATAGATATAGTATAATCAACACTTTGGTTTATCTGAAACATTTTGAAAGGGTGGTAGGGGAAGTAGCTGACCGTCTCCTCCACTGCATCGTTCACCTATCCTTTCTCTTCCACACTTATCTCAGAATCAGGAGTGTAGACTAGTGATTGGAAGCTCCCAAACCTGGCTCTGGGAAGCATTTTATTCAGTTCATGTAACAGTTTCTACTTATGAGAAATGTAAAGTGGGTGCTGGTTAAGGTCCTGGCTGGACCTTGCTAGTAACCTGGCTCACTCATTGCTAAGAGCAGCCCTATAACTCATGCTTCACATTCTTACCATGGCAGAATTACTAGCAGCTGCCTGGATATTCTCGGATTTGGGCCAAAGCAGCCAGTGATGTCTTAAAAACAAGTTAAATCTATGATCATCCAGGGTCAGCCAAACATCCTAGCTATTCTTTCATGATTTGCTAGTTGTTCAATAGTAACTGCAAGCCAGTTCCTTTTCAGTTGTCCTACACACACCCCTCCCCGCCGGCCGGCCCTGGGCTCTTTCTCTTCATGGTCGTCTTTTCACAATTCACATGGCTTCTGGGGTAGTAGATACAGGATGGAGGCCAGTTTGATTGGTGGAGTTTTAATTTATTTTTTTAAATTTATAAACACTTAAATGTTAAGAATGACAAATAAAATAAAATCTAAATTTCTGGCTTTCCTTTAAAAAAAAATTGGTGGATATGGCAGCCCTGGCTCTTATTCTCACTTAATCGCAATGGGATGAGTCGCATGGTTCTGTCCCCCATCATGGACGGTGCTTTCTCTCCTTTGTATGGACCCAGTTTCGTTATTACTTGCTTAGCCCCTCTAGACACATGTGCTGTGGACTCTGCCCTACGAAGATTTGTTTTTTCCTTTTGATTCCCATTTCCTTTCCTCTTTTTTCTGACCTTTCTCCCTCCTTCCCCACTTTTAGGAGCCAGTCTGTGTTTGCATCTTTGCTGCTTCTTCTGGCTCTCATCTCTATAGTGACAGGAACTTGGCAGGGAAGTGAGAAATTCTGGTGGACCAGCAGGGGATGGGATAGTCCTGAGAGGGAATGGCAAGCAGTCTGTATACAAAGGTGGCAACCCTGTCCTACTTTTAAACTTGGCTTTTGCCTGCCAGGCACCCTTTCTTTACCTCTACTCACCTCCTCATGCCTGTGGACAGGATGCCGCTTCCTGCAGGTGGTCTTTGTAATATTACAGCATGTTAGAGCTGAAGGGCCTTGATCCAGAGGCATCTAGCCATGCGCCTAACCGCCTACAGGCTTTGCCCAAGGAGCTTCCTTAGCATCACCTCTGGCAGTTTCAATTCAACAGAACTAGAATAGGACTCAGGAACACACAGTTTTTTCGAAGCGACCCAGGATTTCTGAGGAGATGGTCCTCAGCAAGACATTTAGAAGCTGATAAAAGCTTCCCTTTGAGTATAGGACATATGAGACCCAGAAAAGGGACAACATTTTCTAAGAGGCTCGTCCTGCAGGATAGTGACGCGGTCCAGGATCCACAATACCTACTTCGGATCAACATTCCTTGGAAGTAACAGAGATCGTTTGTTTGTTTGTTTTTCCGTTTAATAACCAATTTAGGCCAGCTTTCATTCGAGCCAAAGGGAAAGAGGATTTTAATGTTAGAAGTTTCACATTAAAAAAAAGAGAAAGTCTAGATTTTTTTTGCTTTTCTTGAGAAACGGCAATGCTGCATTCCCACATAAGTTAGAAACCTTGCAGATACCGGAGTGCTTGAGTCGGTAGTGGTTTCTGAAACAGGACAGCGCCGTGCGTGTGCACGCGTGTATAATCACATTAAGAGTTAAAATGAATGGCTCATTAGGACCGAAAAGGTTTTTTTCTTCCACAGATCTCCTTTTCTTCTGTTGTGTATTTTGAGTTCTTTAAAAGGCTTCTTAATTGTTCAGTTCTTCTTCATGCTAAAATGACCTCCATATAGGTTCATGTCATAGGTTCAGGCTGTGAGCAGCAGGAGACTTTCTAACTTTGCTTTACCATAGTTAGAAGATAGATAGCCAGGACTGCTGGATTAGAACACCTAGATATGTGAACATTAAATTCAATGTTTTGTCAGAATTCCATAGAGAATCAAGAAAAGGGTATTGATTTTAAGTGAATAAGTACAATTTTATTCATAGTCTGGGGTCTATTATAAGATTCAGGGATAGCTAATTTCAAGAAATATATGAGCTTTTATAGAATGCATACTTGAGGGTAAAACCACCAAAAAACTGTATGTATGCAACCGAACAACAAATCAGTTGCAACAAGAGATGCTTGGTACCATAATTTGCAAGTCTCGCCTTAGGATTCAGTGGGATATATATTTTTGCTCCTTTTGCTTTTGGGTTTCTGTATTGTCAAGGGTGGATCGCAAAAAAAAACAGTTCCGATCATTAAAAGGGGCTGAGAAGCCTCGAAAGTAAAATCTTAGAAATCAACTAAATGCCCTTGTGTTTTATTAGCTAGCGCTTTTTATAGTTCATAATAAAGTCAGATCAGAAGGTCACTTCTTGAACACAGCTATGAATATTGTAGTGTATGAGTTTTCAAATTGTTTATAAGCAGACTCGGTAAGGATTTTTAATAAATACTTGGCCAGGAGAACTATTCTGATATATATGTATATGAATCATGCAATGAAATGTTGAATTGGATTCCCCTCCCTCTCACCGTACCCCAAGGCAACAAGTTCCATCTGCATGAACGCTGGGGGTATTATATTCTGGTTTTCTTTTTTGCATTTTATATGTGTAGAAATTGTGGGAGTATTACCGAGATATTTACATACTTTATTTCTAACTCAAGTAAAGGATTTTTTCACCTTTATATCCTGCCATCATGTGTCTATTATTATTTTTTTTTTAAGTTTCTCTGTAGTGAATACAAGGCTCCTACAGATAATATTCTCTTTATTTTTCAGCTGAAAAAAATCGAGATGTAACTATTGGAAGCAATACCGAGTAGGTTCATGTAGGCAAGGCAATGGGAAAACTTCAGTGAGGGACAGAAGTTAAAGGTAGAAAGTACATAGGCTCGCCAGAGTAATTTTTTCAATGTCTCATGCTAGACCGACAGGTGTTAGGTCAAAGGGATAGGATGCAGGTTAGAAATACCTGCAGGAACAGCAGCAGATTTAAAGTCAGTAGTATATAGTGTGTTGTGATAAAGCACATATATAATTCACATTCTTTTATTTCTGCTATTTTGTGGAGAAAGTTCACTTCATGAAATAATGCATTCAGTCCAATAAAATGAAACTAACGTACAACCTTGCTGATGTACAGATATTCTTCTACTTGATTTATGGAACAGGGTGAATAGAATAAAGCAGCTTGGCCCAAGTTCCATTTTTATCCACTTTAGCTCCATCTTTCAAGTTGTAGATTTGTATATTGTGTTGCTGTGTATGTTCGTCGTTCTTAGTTATGAAGTTAATTATGACAAGCCGGTGGTCATCTTTAACACTGAAGAGTGCCTTTGAAATATTCGTTTCGAATGTTTCTTGATTTCTGTTGTGTGTGCTGTTAAAGGTGTAGTTTAAAAAGTGAAAGCCAGCTAGTCGATTTCAGTTTATTTTACAGTGACTTCACAGATTCTCTTCCTGTCTTTTATATGAATGTATATGTGGACTTTTTGTTCTTGAAACTGAAAAGAGATTACAGTAAAACTTTTCAAATTGCATCATTTGGAAGAAGAAGGTAAACATATGAACATAAGCAACTTAACCATATTTTTCTGGGTAACATTGATACTTATTAGGGAAAGCTGTTTTGGTTTGCTTTTAGCAAATATAAGTAGACACACTGCGAACACTTAACTGTCAGTCAGCATTTGTAACTCAATAAATTTTTGGGGACGTGGAATATGGTGTTCAGATTCTTTAGATATGACGAATGACACCGCAACATTGAATTCTTACATCATATCGTAGGACGTATAATTTTTAAAATGATTTTATCCACTTCCAATAAAACAAAAATTTAAAGAGACAAGAGGAAACTCTTTTGGATGAACTGTTTTTCATGTGTTCTCAGTAAATCAATATGCATATCTTTCTGGCTATACATGTACTTTAACTTTCCTAAATCTTCAAGTTAATCATGAAAATAGATAATTGCCTATGTTTAAAAGTAGCCCCTAGATAAATTGCTCTGTTGGAGTCGAGTCCTTATACATTTTGGGGGTGCAGAGTTCAGGAAAGTGAGAGAAACCTGCTCTGACATCCGTGGAGAAAACCTAGAGAAGTCCTCAACTGTATCAGGAAATAGGAAGATGCCCTTGAATATTTCTACATGCCTTCCTGCTCCCCAGACCAGCTATCATGCCCCCCAAACCACTGGTAACTTGCCACCTAATATAAGCTTGAAGGTTCAGCAGCAAAAATTAGTTCATCCTTCCAGAGGTTCACTTTCCCTTAGATCTGTTAGATTTAGGTGATGTGACAATAGATTGTCCTGATATCTCAGCACTGAACTCCTCTGACAGCAGCGAAGAAAAGGTAGCAGAGAAAGAGGCAGGTGTACATGCGAACTTACTTTAAGGTAGTAGTTTAGGAAAACAAGTTAGAATTATTATTATTTTCCTTTAGTAGTTGTTCTAAGAGACTCTTTAACCGCGTTGATAATCTTTGAGTCTCTTTGAGGCTGAGAGCCATGGAGTGGCTATTTATACCACTTCACTTGATTTGAGGTTGACTACTATAGTCACATCTTAGGGTCACAGGGACCCTTTGTGGCGGTTAGGAATTAGTCCTTTCTTCTCAGACTCCAAACATTCCTCCTTCAAAAGGAAAATATTCTTCTGAAGTAGGTTAAAAACCTTTGTGTTGGTGATTTTCTGTTATAAGTGAAAGTGTTTTCATATTTCTTGGTTCGTGGGCCAAGTAATATTTCCTTATGAATATACAGCAAACCTGCATACATATTACAAGGTTTTAGGATGAGTGGGGGTATAGTAAACATGCAGTTTTTCATAGACTGACTTTGCATTCGGGTACCCAGCTGCAATTTGAAATCTAATAGCAATGTAATTTTGTTTTTCATTCTTTCCATTCCTGAAATGTCACCACAGGCTCTACTTTATTTGAAACATATACACGCGGAGATATCACTATGCATAGTAGTTCTTTAATTGCAGCATATTTCATTAGGTCGCACATGTTAATTCCACTCTATTGGAAAAAGAGAGAACTGGAAGTAACCACATGGTAGTTAACTTCACATGAATTTTCATGAGTAAATATAAGCATTGGTTTGACGCTATTAGATGAGTGATCCTCGAAATGTCATCATTTGAGGCCTAATACGACCAAATGTGTAATTACAGAGTCGGCAAGTTTAACCACCCTGAAGAATTTGTGTTAATGCGTCTGCTTATTTAATACTTTAATCTAAATTTAGATTCTTGACTGTTAACATTGATAATGGTGCCATCCACCACCATTTTCTGCGTTACATCTACTTTCTTCTATTCCTGGTAGTCATTTCACAATTTCCTAACTGTCTTCCAGGTTGCACATAAATATATTCATTTATTCAATGTGTGGAAGGCTGACAGATACCAAGAGCCATTACTGATACCGAGGACAGAATAGTGAAGAAGGTAAGGAGACTGTCTTCACGAAGCTTATATTCAAGGATAGGGAAGGTGGAGACAGAAAGTAAGCAACTAAACAAATGATGGATTGAGTATAGGAGTTTTCGACAGTGGTAAGTCCTACAAAGAAAATTCAACAGAATAAGAAGGTGTTACATATTGACTTGTTAGGAAGGTTGGTGTCAGGTATGATGAACTGAGAATCCTCTTTGAGGAGAGGACTTTTGACCCGACACCAGCCAGGAGAAAATCTGGGAAGAAATACATCAAGGCCCAGGGAAGAGGAGGTGTTGAGCCTGGAGGTTCGTTTTAAGGATCACATCGATAAGGTTGGAAAGAGCTGAAGCCCCACAGGCATCCGGGGATCAGCCTATACCAAGATGTCTTTCTTCTTTATTATGACTCATTTGTTTAGAAAAATTGTTAAGCATTTCCAAGATAGTTTACTTATAAACACATTATATCCTGCAAAATCTTAATTTTTCTATTCTGTAGACCAATAAAACCATTATCACTTTTCAATATGTAATATTAATTTCTTTATTTAAGTTACATCATGGGTTCTCAAATTATGTCATAAATCATGCTTGTTTTGAAGTCTTATATTCCATTTAGACATAAACTGTTTTTTCCCCCCAGAAATGAGCTATCTTTTTATCAGTCTTTTCCACCTACCTATTATTATTTTTTTTCTCTGAGTGGGAAGGCCAAATGACGTTGGTGACTATTTTTCCAAGGCACTGAATCTAGGATTTATTTAATTGTCTGCATAATCAGATGAATTTGCTTTTAGCCATCCTGTTTTCCGAGAGTCTTATCCCGTTAAATATATGCACTTTCTCGAATTCTTTTTTATTTGCTCCTCTGTTCTGAACCCTCCAAAGCCTTCTTATTATCTCTCACCAGACTTTGCTCCTCATACCGATTTAATAGCACCTGTAGGTTTAATTAACTTGCTGTTGATTTCTCTGGCCAGGACCCTTAATGAAGATATTAAGTGAGAACTGGCAGACCGCCCCTCCCCCCCGCCCCCGCCAACACTTACTATGCTTCGCCGTTTAAATTACATTTTGCTTTTAGGATCCTTATACCATTTTCAACAAAATCTCTTTTTTCTTGATCAGAATTTAGTTTGGAAATCAGACTTTGTGAATCCCTAGTTTCTATTAAAAAAAAAAAGTAAAGATATATTGGTTTCTTCATTTCTCGTAAGGACGTTTTACATTGCAAATTGAGGAAGATTTTATAGGTTTCTGTTTCCTCTATAGAGAGCAACAGCTCAGTATCATTGCTCTGCAAGTTTTAAGTTGTGTTGTGGTAATTTGACTTACTGAGTCACTTAGGTGATCACTTCAGGAGAAAATTGTTCTTGACTGATCTCAGGTGCTATAAATTATTTGTATTTATGACTATTGTTTTCACAGGGTTCTATGATTTGGAGCTTTTTGTTTCTAAGGCCTTTATTTAGACACTTATTCAAATGTATTTAAGAATAAGATTTTTTAAAAAATGGTTTCATTGCCAGTTATTTTCGGTTTGTAACTATAGCAGGAAGTGACATTGGGACTCTGTTCTCATCTCACTTTTTAAACCCCCTTCACTCCCATTCTTGCAGAGGGTCCTAGTTCAATCAAGTAAAACTTGCAGAAAAAAAATGTCTTAGAACTGGTTTTGCTACCCTAAAATCACAACCAGCCTTCCTATCAAGGAGGCTAGAGAGGCTAAAAGGGAAACTGGAAACGGAAGGGGAGATTTCTTGGAAGGAGTTGCAGGATTGTGAGGAGGGACGAGGAGGCGGCCTCTCTCCTCGGGCCCAGTGAAGAAGTCTTCAGAGCGTGATTGACGCAGGTCCCCTGCTGGCCCCCGCTGTCTTCTAGGCACAGAGTACGGTGATGGGTCCTGCAGAAGGGCAGATGAGAAAACACAGATAAGACTAGGGAGCAAGGAGGGGCTGCTTTGGGAATGGCTCGTGCTCCCAGATTCTGTTGAAGGACAGAGTGCACGTGTTTCATGTGGGCTTTTATGGAAGAAACCTTCCCAAGGGTGGCCTCGCGAAAGGCAAGGCAGGCACAGGAGGAAGACTGGGGCTGTGCTGCGTGATGAAGACAGGTGGGGGCATTCCTAGTAAGAGCCAGCGGGGACACTGGCCTCCCTTACGGGTCTGTGCTTGAGAGAAGCTCATCATGGCAGAAGGTAGGGGAGGAAATCCCTACCAGGTATTAAAATCTCTCATGACCAAAAGTCTCCAAGGCTAAGTTACATCCGCCACAGTTAAGTTCTTTTACACCCTCTACAGGAGTCCCTTCCTTATCCGCTGTTTCACTTTCTGTGGTTTCAATTACCTGTGATTAACTGCGGTCCAAAAATATTAAATGGAAAAACCTCAGGAATAAACAATTCATAAGTTGTTAATTGCACACCGTTCTGATCAGCGTGATGGAACCTCGCACCTCCCCTCTCCGTCCCGCTCAGGATGTGAGTCATTTCTTCGTCCGGCATTTCCACACTGATTACGCTCCCCGTCTGTTAGTCACTTAGCTGTCTCGGTTCTCACGTTGTGGTTTCATAGAGCTTGTGTTTCAGTCACCTTTATTTTATTTAACGATGGCCCCAAAGCATAAGAGTAGTGATTGCTAGCAATTTGGATACCCCAAAGAGAAGCCGTAAAGTGCTTCTTGTAAGTATTGGAAGAAACATAGTTTATGTGGGGTTCGGTACTATCTGAAGTTTCAGGCCCCCCCGGGGGTCTTGGAACGTATCCCTGCAGATAAAGGGGGATGACTGTACTTTTTATCCCATCCGAACTCCTGCCTTCGAATGATCAGAAAACAAGGCAGAGGACCTAGGAGATGAAGAGGACAAACACTGAGCAGGGAACAGAAATGCCGGGGACCATGGCTCTTCTCCAGAAGTTGAGGTTTTTTAGGCTTGAATCTGGGCCAGGGGCCCAGAGAGATAGTGATTTACATTTAAATGAACTTTGGAGTTTTAACTAGTATCTTGCACTGGACATTTTAGTGATGGAAGAAGAGCATTTTTGTTAACTAAAAGTCACTGAAGGACTTATTATCTGAGAGTGATGAGAAAAGTCAGGAGGTTGGGCTAGATTGTCTTTAAAGGAGCAAGAAAAGTCATCCCTGCAAGAATTGACTTGAATGAGTGTGGTAGTCATGACTAGTGTTTTGTTTGTTTGTTTGTTTGTTTGTTTGTTTGTTTGTTTTTTACCGACACCTTGTGTAGTTCTACTCTTTCAACCTAACATTTGCCATTTTGCTTTCAGAAGTTACCGTGAATATAAACTAAGTGATGAGATTTCCTTTCAGCGAAACAGCTCAGAATCTCCTTGAAGTTGACACACTCAGCCTTGATTTGACATCTACCTTTTTGTCTCTTTGGTGTGTGGACATGAAGCCCAAATCTGGCTGCAGAGAAATTCAGTAAGAACTGTAAACATCAAGAGAAGGTGACAGGATGCTAAAGGCTCTCAGATCCTTGCCATGTGAAGAACAGATATAGGAGCAAGGGCCATATTTAGCATGTAAAAATTAAAGATGTTAAGAGAATTTATTACCTACCTTTACATACCATGAATGAAGACTCTGTATAATAATGTATGTTCTCATTGACTCAAACTAGGAGCATTCTGGGGAGAGAGATTATGTACTAATCAAAAGTGTAACTTTAAAATGTCCACGGCTGTTTTTACATATCAGGGTGTCTCCATGAGCGTGAGCTGTTGTCTCTAGACTGACCAGCTAAATGCACAGGTTGCTAGAAGGGACCCTTTTATTGGAGAGAATCTTGGACTTTATACCATGGACTCCCCAGCCAGTGCTAACATTTAGGTGTTGATAGAGTGCCCTGGAGGAGGCACTAGGCAGGAACCTCAGACCATCATTGCTCTGCAGATATCACTGTAACTTGCAGGTTGGGCACCTGTGCTCACAGAAATAGCTCTGACAGCAACATGCTTGCTCAGTCAAGACCAGTACGGGTACTGCTGTACTGCAGTTGTGTAGCTGGATTTTGTTTTCCTTCTCGGTTGTGGTAGGAAATGGAAACAAAACCCAAGACAGATGCAATGTTAATTACAAAAAAAGAAATAGGAATTTTAAGGCCATATCGAATTTTGATTTGGCGCTGCCACCAAAAGCATCCGCGCATCTGTGATGCGTGACACCTTACGACGGCGTCAACATTGGTTTCACTTTAAAGACTTAATTTTCCAGAGTTGTAAGCCTACGTGTAATTAAAATAGCTAAAGTTCTGAAATGAATTTTTCTGTGTAAAGAAGTTAATCTATCGTTATCATCAAAGAAAAAAGAAAAGCACACACGCTCACCTCCACAGTTAATGTTTCCCGGACACACATCCCGAGGAGAGTCGCGTCGGCTGACGTGGCTGCGTTCTGCATGTCTCCTGTGGGACTCAGTTCCCAGACCGAGACTCCAGCATTCTTCTGCTTCTGCTGTTTGCCTTTAGAATGACCAGCTAAATGCACAGGATGCTAGAGGGGACCCTAGCATCCTGTGCATTTAGCTGGTCAGTCTAGAGGCAAACAGCAGGAGTTCATCTATCTGCATAAAACACAGCCTTCCCTCTGGCAGCAGAAATAAGGCTTATAAGCTTAATTCATCGATCCAAATATGCTGTTATTTTCACTATATTAAAAAAACAAACAAAAAAAATCACCACTCTCTTCATCTTACAGTCCTATTTAGCTAACATCCCATTTACCTGCTTTCACAACGGAACTTTATTTCCAAGGACTGTCCATATTCACGATCTTCTTTTCCTCCCACGTCATTCTTTCTTGCACCCGCTCCCTTGGTGATTTCAAATATTCTTACAGTTTTACACGCCGATCATTCCTCATTTTCGTTATCATCCCAGACCTTTCCCTGCCTAAAGCAAGGAACATACATGGTTCCTGGAGGAGATAAGCCTTAACCTAAATTTTGAAGTCGAAGTTAATGATTTAGATGAGGTAGAAATGGGCTGGTGGAAGGCCGGAGATGAAGCCCTCAGGTTAGATACATAATCTCATAATCTAAACACTAAACTGAACCAGCAAGCAGCAATCACCTTGTGACATTAGGGCCAGGAACACAGAAGCCGATGAAAGAGCTGACAGAACAGAGGTGACATATAAGAGTTTCTGTGAGAAGAAGCGCTAGCCGACACTTAAGAGAAGATCTTAAATATTTATTATATCTTATAGCCCTCATGTCTGAATCTGGTTCTGAAAAATCTTTTTTTCCAACAATTATTTTTCCTTGAAGAGGATGAAATGAGCTACCATGCAAAGTGATAAATGGATTTCTATACAATATATTTTAATAAATGCTAAAACATATGAATAGCATTCGCATCACTGACAGTTACTAATATTGAACTACTGTAGTTAGAAGGCTCTAAATACATTTAACTTTAATGCGTCTTTGAAATAAATTATTGATGATCGTGAGTTTTCTCACACCACAGCCAACTAGAACTATATTCCTACAGTTTCTTGAATGTCAATTGTATCTGTATATTGCAAGTTTATTAGGAGAATCATGATTTCCTGTTGTTGAAAGCTGAGGGTAGAATGATTTAGCAACATGGTGGTCAGTTTTTGGTAACTGTTAGGAAATTAGGTAGCAAAAAGATGCATTTTCTTTTTCATGACATCAGGCATTTGGTGAAAGGGAAATAGAACACAGTAAACAAATAGCCACGTGCTTGCAGGTAGCGAACCATGTAATGCAATGCATATCTTTAGCGATTGGCATCGAAGTCGTAACATGACAGCCTTTATTGAGTGTATTCTCTGAGTATATTCAACATTTGTCTGGCACTGATCAATAATATCAGTGTAGATATAGATGCCATTAGAGGTATAGAAATAATACAGAAGAGGTATCTTAAGGAATACCTTTGGTAGGGCCCATACCCTCAGCGGACCATAATTTATGCAACCAGCCCTAACTAAAGGTCTCAAAAATCCACAACCATCACCAGTGCCTAGGGAAGCAGAGTCCCTGAAATGATTCTCATACTTTGGACTTGAGTGAAAGAACCACGTGTATGCTGATTTTCTTGGCTGTGAGCAAATTTATCTTCCCTTTGTCCACCAAGCGTCCAATTATCTAATAGGAAAACTGCGAAAAAGCTCAGGGTCCTAGGAAAGCGTGGGCACCAAAATGTTTTAAACAGTTCTGCTTAAAAGAACAAACAAAGACAAAAAAGAAACTTGAACTTTGCAACCAAAGGAATCAGGAAATTATCCATTTTAATTTCAGCACATGCATGAAATTATGTTTTATGGTTTCTTTTTTTCTTTTTTTTTAAATTACAAATGAAGGAGTAAGTACCACAAAGTTTTCATGTTTTAGACCTTTTTTGAAGGTCTTTAGCTGACCTTGTTCTCCACAGAAATGGAAGCAAAGCCCCCCACTCTGAAAGTGACCCACATTGTGTGCTGGCCCAGCAGCATCTTTGTGACCCAGAAGGTAATTAGTCTGGACCCAGAAGGATGACTGGATTATTCTTATCTGCCCATGAGCTGGCTACTGTAGGACAAATGTTATAAATGGTCATAAAATTATCTGATCGCTTTTTAACACCCGCCTTAGCATTTGTCTCTCTGACCCCATGTGGCAGTTCTTCCCACAGGCGGACCGATATGCTGGGCGAAGATGAATTCCTTTTTATTGATTTGAAATTTATTGCCCGTTAATTTCGTTGATCAAAGGGAATACAAGATCAAAGAAAGGGTAGCCCATTACATAAAGATACAAATCATTATTACTTTCTTTAATATTTTGACGTTAACATTAATCATTATGAATTAGAGTGGTGTTCCTTTGGTTGTAATATGCAACTTCAAACGCATTTCATTCCAACACCACATTATTGCTCCCATGTGACATAGGCAAGTTTTCTTTTACCACAGCTTTTTCCTCCTTTGTAACCAAATGGGGTGGGAGAAGCCTCCTGTTTGTATCGTTAGGGGCTGTGAGCACACAGCTGTGTACCTGTATCTGCTTTCGCAGCAAAATGCCTAACATTTAATCGACGTTACTGAGCTATGCCCTTTCCTCAATAAACTACACTGACTTTAAAGGCGTATAAATATTCAGGATCTGTGGAATCAAAGGCAAATTGGATATTTTGGGGGGAAAACTTAGAACCATGAATGATAATAGAAGTGTGTACTAGATCTGAAAATATAAGGGAACTGATGGAAGGATGCTTTTGATACAGCTGTAAGACATATATTTCCTAGTGAAATAACTGTTTTCCGAGGCAGTTTTTGTGGGATGTTTTAGATCTAAGTATGAAAAGGTTCAGTTATATATGTACGTTTGGGAAGATGATTGGAAGTAATTTGTTATGTCTTCATACTCAAGACACATCTCTAGTGAGAGCTAGAGAGATTTTACAGATTATCCTTTTCACCTCACTTTAGGTGCTTAGATGAAGCAGAGGTGATGATTTGTCCAAGGACTTACAGTTGGCCAGCAAAACCACAAGCTCTGAACTATATGATACTGACTTCCAGTTTATTGATCTCCAAAATAAATCTCATTGTTAAGGCATACTGATTATTTTCAGAATAATCAAGGTTGCTTGTTTAATTGCTTAAGCTTAACCCTGAAGGTCCCTGCCCATCAAATGTCTGGTTGAGTTCAACAGTCATTTCTTTACTAAGCATTTATTCTGTGGTAAGCCTTATGCTGGGTACTGGAAATATAAAAATGACTGAAAAGGTAGCTTTTGATTTTAAAGTCTAGCGAGGTAGACAGGCTCAAGTAAAGTGAAATTACAGTATGGCGTAAAGTGTAAATGCTGGAAACTTCATGCAGTATTTACATGCATTCGAGGAAGGGGGTATTTATCTCTGGGAAGGAACCAAAACAATTTCAAGATGAAGGTAATTTTTTAAAATTATTGTTTTCAATTATAGTTGACATACAATATTATATTAGTTTCAGGTGTACAATATAGTGATTAGACATTATGTAACTTATGAAGTGATCACCCTAATAACTCTAGTACCCATCTGAAACCATACATAGTTATTACAATATTATCGTTTATATTCCTTTTGCTTTATTTTACATCCCAAGACTACTTTCATAACTGGCAATTTGTGCTTCTTAATCACTTTCAATTTGATTTGCACCTCCTCTCAACCCTTCTCCCATCTGTTGACAATCAGTTGTTTCTGAGTTTGTTTCTGTTTCGTTTGTTCATTTATTTTTATTTATTTATTTATTTATTTTAGCATCCACATACAAGGGAAATCATATCGTATTTGTCTTTCTCTGTCTGACTTACTTCACTTAGCAAAATACCCTCTTGGTCCATCCATGTTGTAGCAGATGGTAAAATTTCATTCTTTTTTACGGCTGAGTAATAGTCCATTGTATATATGTACTGTATCTAAGAAGAAAGTAATTCTTGTTGGTGTGAGATATTGAAGAAAAAGTACATGTTTTCTGGTTTTGTTTGTTTGTTTGTTTGTTTGTTTTAGCAAAAGAAAAGGCATTGAAGGTAGATAAAAAAAAAACAATTGAGTATGCAAATATCCAGAGATGTGAAAAATTATAGCATGCTCAGAACATTCAGTTGTGTGGGATATATGGGGACAATGTGGTGGGAGATGGGGCTGAAAAGAGCAATAGTGTCCAAATTCTGCACAGTCTGGCTAAGGAAATTGGCATTGGGAAGCCAGCAAAGGGTTTTCGCAGATGTAAATATGGTCTAATTTGTGTTTCATTAATATCGTTCTGAAGACAGTGAAGAGGACTAGTTAAAAGGATCGGGCGTGGGACTGGAGACAGAAGACTTAAGGCATCTCTTTGGCCCAGGAAAAAATGGCCAGGGCTTGAAATATTGCAAAGGGAGATGGTTCATTAGAGAGGATTTAGTAGACTGAGGAAGTATTTAGGAGGAATA
Source organism: Pteropus medius (assembly GCF_902729225.1). Lineage (NCBI taxonomy): Eukaryota > Metazoa > Chordata > Mammalia > Chiroptera > Pteropodidae > Pteropus > Pteropus medius. The sequence continues at coordinate 6,864,004 of NW_024340699.1, forward strand.
AAAGGATGTCATGGAGATTTAAGTGCCAAGTATGATTTCAAGAGTTTTGGCTTCTGTGAGTGGAATGCAGAAGAAAAGTGACTTTGGAGTGGAGAGAAGGACTAAGCACATCCTGTGAGCTCAGTTTTGAGTATGTGCAATTTGGGGTAACAGCATGCATCTATGAGGTCGTTGCATCTAATACCCAATGCGATCTACAGCTCTGGTTTTCAGATGACAAGTATGAGTTAACAGCATAGGTGAAGGACTCATCATTGAACACAGTGTCATTTAATCTCATGAGAGACTGTAGGTGTCCAGAGGGTGCATAGAGAGGTAGCAGGAAAGAAAGGCCAAGGATGTAGCTTAGTGCCACCAACACTTCTCAGACTTTCAAAAGAAGAGTCATGGGTGTAGACTCTTCTGCTAAGGAATGAAGAGCAGGCACGCTGATAGCTCTGAAGACAAGTGCATAATATACCATCAGACGGTCAATAAAGCCAGACAGCCTCAGGTCATGGTAGGATGCATGCTGAGAAGTTCCATTTGACTTGTCCATTAGTGGAGTATTGGTGACTTCAGCAGAGGCACTTTCCAGACGTGGTGGGCAGAGGTAGGTCTCTTCCAGATGCAAGAGAGGAGATGGGCAAAACCCAGTACAGACAACTATTCCAGCATGAAGGGGTGATGTTCGGAGCAAGTACATGGGTCAGGGGGGTCATATTTGAGTAGTTTTAGCGACCGATAGGGCAGAAGACACTGGAATGGGAAAGACTGGACTTAGAGGTGAGAGGACAAAGTAAAAGAGAACGTTCCTGGATGATGTGATCAACGGCACAGATGGGAGCCTGCCTTTGGCAAGGAGGAGGGAGAGTACCCATTTTCTGACTTCAGAGGATAGTATGGATATAGACTTGTTTGTTGGGGTAGACGTGACATAGTAACTACTTCTAAACTGCATTATTCTGAACGTAAATCCCGACTCACTAGCTGTGTGACTTTGGGCAAATTTTTCTTTCTTTCTTTCTTTTTTTTTTTTTTAAATTTCTGTGTTCTTCAGTTTTCTCACCTGTAAAACTTTATTAAATTATATGGATTAATTGATATGATACCCATAAAATTCTCAATATCTAGCACATCGTAAGTACTTGAAAATGGTGGCTGTCATTAAGGGGTGCCTGTAGAGCTCTGTCATTCCTACATCTTGCCTGATTTTATTTTCATCCTCTTCTGCAGGTATAGCTTCTCTCCATTCCCTTCCCCTTCCTCCAACTTTCAGGCCTACCCTGGCACCTTTGTCAGCCAATCCTGTGGTGGCTATTTAGAGCTGAACATCAGTTTATAATGAATGGCATCATGTTCTTTCATACTTAAGTTTACACATGGTTTAAATAGAAAGTACAACTAGTCTATCATTATCAAGCTGTCGTTTTTCATCCAGTTCATTCACTCAACCAGTTTGCATAAAGCAATTCTAAGCCAAGCAGAGGATTTATTACAGAGCTAAGACACCTGCCTACCCATGCAGCAGCAGGAGGCAAACCAGTGGGTTATTTGCCCAGACCCTGAGCTCCGGACACAGGGCGTCCAGTCCGCATTCTGAGACTGAGGGTTGCTTGGTTCTTCATTTGTGCCTGAGTAAGAACAAGTGATGGCAGGGGCATGAATGGAGAGAGCGAAGCACTCATCAACTCTGACCACCTTCTTTTAGAGTGAAAGATTAATCTTTTTCGACATGATGCTCAACTACATTTCTTAGTCGCGGTCTCAAAATTTGTCAAATTTCCTTAAAACGTACCAATATAGTCACTTTCAGTCTTGCTCATGATCAGATAGAACACAAAGGTAACAGATAAAGAATTCACTGGAAAAAAAAATAAAAGGCAAATCGTCACCTTTCAAATCACAGTCAAATGGAGAATAACCATTTGTGGCCCTGTTACCTCTCCCCGTGCCCATCCTCTCACACACACACACACACACACACACAAAACAAAAAACAAAAAACAAAACAAAACAAAACAAAACAAAAACACTCCAAGAAGTGTAAACGGAATAAAATATATACATTTAGTTTATTTTCATGGTGAAAAAGAATCTTGTGATTTATTAGTCCATTTAAAACCCATTAAAGATCTACTTGCTTTGATTAAATGGCACCATTTTAAAGGTTAATCAGTGTCATTTTTTATATTTAAAACTTAAAGGTACAGTGCTTCTTACTGAAAATTACCACCAAAAAATAGAAAGAGAGCAGTCGTTGAAATGCACGCTTACTTAAAATGTGGAGTAGATACAGTGTGAATCATTTCTTGGTTAGATCTTATGGGTCAGTACACTACTAATAATATACATTTTTCTCACTTCTAGCAAGTACAAGGTCTTGCTAAAACTGTGCTCTAGACTAAAGGAGAAATGCTCTCTTTTTTTCTTTATGTATGCTTTATTATAATTTACTATATTTTCTTTTGTATTTTCTTAATTTTTATATTATATTTAATTTCTAAATATTCTTTTTGTAAGAAATAGGGAAACATCACAGATAAGACAAAAGTCGTATTTGACCTTCATCTTCCATCTAGGTCCCCTTTAAGCTCTCTGTGCAGCCCAGTATATATGTAGTCATTTTGCCTTTAACATAAAAGCATCATACTACAGGTATTTATTGGCACCTCACATTCTTCAACCTCTCCTATGTCCTAGGGTTGACTTATTTAGCTTTTTAAATTTATACTTTGAGACTTATAAAAATGTTCAAATAAATTTTGAATCTATCGAAAAGAAGGAACCCTTTTAAACTACGAGCAAGTCTTAGAACGTATATTCTTCACTTATTTAAATGAGCTTCTTGGTTTCATTAGGTGGTAAGAGAGAGGCGAGTTTATGTGTCGTCTTCACATCTTGGCAGTCTCCTATCTTGATGTTCTCTTTTGTAGAGGACCTTTCCCCATTCATCTGTATGGAGTGTGATTTCCTTGCTGGCGACTATCATTATAGTCTCCAGTTGTGAGAACTAATTGCTTGGTGATGTTCCCTATTTGATTGTCTTTTTTTTTTTTCCCTTTTCAGTGAATTACTACATCAGGGAACAGCTATCCTCTTTTAATATGATGAACACACACTTGTGCTGGGTAACTTATCTGTGCTTCATCTCTGGGGAGAGACCCTATAGCAAAAGCCTGTATATATCTTGTTCTTTTTTTCCTAAAACATTGAAAAAGCAATACCACTCCAATAGTGCTATGCTCAGTGGCTTTGCCACAGATAGAAGAATTCAATAAGAAATTTCTAAAAATCTAGATGAATTTAATCTGTATTCATGAATAATTATTTGGCTATGATTCCCTTGTTTACCAAGTAATTATGGTTTTAAAATCTGTTTGGGTTAGCATTTAGCATTTCTCCATCCAAGGGAATCATAACATTGATGGAATATCTATCAGCCCATTCTTATGAGCTAAAGTAATTAAAAAAATTCTTTATTATTCTCTGTATGATAGTAACCTATAATAAATTTGGAATGAGTTGTTCAAATATTGACTATCAAAGCAGTGTCCTTCTGCTTCTCTGAATAAAGGGGAAAAAAGAATTCGAAGGGTTTTATAAGGCTCTAATGAAACTCATGATTTCAGAATCATCATACATTGGAAAAGAAACAAGTAAGAGGTTTAGTCACACCACACACACGCAACCAACCACAAAATTATATACAATGTGATACCAATATTAATCAGACCCACGGAAATGAACTTAAGATCTGAACTGCAGAAAAATGAAGTTTTAGCAGTGTTTTATTGGAACCTATGATTTAGTACCATTCTCTCTTGATTAATTTAAATCAGGAAATCCATCCTTTAAAAAATGTGCCCCACGTCATTACTCTATGTAAACGAGCAACCATTATAAAATTATTTTTGCTAAACAAAATGTCTATTTGTGTTACTTTTTATCTTAAGTTACTTTCTAAATTAGGTATAATACTATAGAAAATAATAAAAATAATAAAAGAAAAATCTTCCATAAAAATAAGAGCATGGGACCAGAAGTCGTCAGAGGTCTTAGAGGTACATTTGTTTAATAAATAATTCTAAGACAACTATTATTTCAATAAAGGTGCTTTGATTTGTTTTCCTTCAAAAATATTATTCGCAGCTGTTTAAAATTTGCCAGAGAGGATGGTGGAGCAGAGGTAGGGGTTCTCAGCAGGTACTATGAGAACAGTGTACTTTTTTTTAAGAACCACAATGTTGAAACTACGTAATTACATAGTAACTGTTGACCTTGTAATTACACTGTAAGTACCTGTAGTGACAAGATAAATGCATGGTTATTTCAGTCTTTTAAGCTATAGGGCTATCATACGACCCTAACAATGTAAGCTACATGGTAATTTATTTGTAGAGTAAATAGTGCTTACCCACAAGTATTACCCACATGTGTGTGGTGCTGGCTACACAGGTCATAGAAACATGGCAAATCAGTGCCCTCTAGGCACGTTTATTAAAATGGCACACAACCCACACACATGTATACCACTAGGATTATTTAAGTTGTTTGTGGAGCATGTGTGGGTCTTCATCACTGTCTTTTGTCTTAAAATTTCCTAGTCTTTATAGGTGAGCTCTTTTTAATGATAATTATTTTTTTGTTACAATAGCATGTAATCATATGGTTTGCTAACTGGGAGTCCTCTTGTCTTCACACAATTTCTTTAAACAACCCACTTTTGCAAGAAATGTACATATATATAAAATAATTTTAGCAAGTTTTAAGTAATAATCTTTATATGAGTTTACAGTAGAAAAGAAATAGTAGTTGTGTTTTTTTTTTAACACAAGTGTTTTTGCAATGTCAACAATAATGGTGACTACTAACAATTATTGAATGTTTATCAAATTGTAGGACACTCTAATAATTGCCCCTAGTTTTGCCATGGCTAGTCAAGTATGGATTTCAACATACCTGATGTTTCTATGATAATTTGATTTACCTAAGAACATAGAGTGTTTCTTTTTAAGTCATTTATTCATTCAAAATACTTATATCCAGTCTCTACACTGTGCCAGACACTGTGCTAGGTAGTCTTTAGAGAATGGTAGTCCTTATAGTATGAGAGAAAATTGAACAATTTACTTCAGTTTGTTGTGTCAAAATAAAAGTAAGCCCAGGATATCATGAGAATAAACTAAAGTGATCCAATCGTAAGCGCAAAGGAGGGATGGTTGTGTAGGAGGTGCGTGTTCCAGGCTGAGAGGACACCATAGTGCAAACACCCAAAGACAAAGGAGAAACAACATGAGAAATTTGAAGCCTTCGTGTCTGAGACTTGGAGTTTAAAGGTGTGAGATTGTGGAGAGAAGACTCTAGAAGGCAGGCACCATGCCTTGAGCAACCTTATGGCAGAGAGTTTGGATTTAATCTTGTGGTCAATGAGAAATTATTAAAGAATTTAATCAGGAGAATGAGAAGTTCCATTGTGGACAGTGGATAAGGTAAGACAATATTGCCACGAGGGAGACTTATTGAGGTCATTTCGGGAATCCAGTGGAGAGGTCATACTGCTCAGAAGTCAACCCCGGGTGTCAGAAGCTCCTCCTATATTTTGTCTGCACAGCTCTTCATTCTGGAGTGTTTAGTGTCACCACCCTTAGTGAATATTTGTCCACTGCCGTGTTAAGTGCAAGGTAGGTGGACAGATGGTACTGGAATAACCAGACTGGAATTATTAATTGGCCAGGGGTTAGCAAAGATGCTTATAATTGGACCCTGAATTTAATATGTCATACGCTAATGATTCTAAGTTCTGTAGGTAGAAGTTTGTCAGCCTGAAGGTAGTTTCAGCTCACGAGACATATTTCAGTCTTTCCTTGTCTAAAACATTGAATCATTCAATAAATAAGCCACTGGCACTTTTCCCCCCTGTAGTCTCTCCATTGATCATTTCCTGTAACAAACGCACAGTTTTCACATGCCATATCGTTCCTTTTTTGACAAGGGTGTGTGAGTGAACCTCCCTAGGAGAGACTATATATGTGAAGTGCTTCGAAGGGCTTATGGAAAGCTAAATTGGGACTGTTTTTCTTAGCACATCAGTGTATGTTCAGGAGGGGAAGAAAAAAAAAAAAAGCAAAAGGCAAACTTTTGTTTGAATTCAAATGTCATCTTTGCCTGTGCCACGTTTATTTTTATTTCCTCTCTGACAAGGAATGTTAACTTTCCAGGAAAAATCAACTTCCCTAAGAGAACAGCCAACACAAACAATTTTTTTAAGGTGTCATTTTCCTTGAGGCTGTGATTTTATCATTTGGAGCAAATGGTAGGTTGGAAGGAAAAAAAAAAAGTATATACTTCCTTTACTAGGACATCAGCTTGAATCACGCTTTGGATATTGTGTCCATGGTTTTCCAGTCCTTTGCTTCTCAGGAGACCCCGATATGAAACAAAATGGAAAACTGTTCACATTCTCTTTGGGTCTGACCTCCAGAGGATTAGAGGAAGGTGAGAAAAAAACTTCTGCTTGCTTATAACATGTTCTAGACAGGTGTTCCTGAACATACTTGCATTGGCAGCTTTTGATATTGGGGCAAGGTGGGTTTTCTGAAATGAAAGCAGGTTTTTCCTTTCCTAAAATGAAAAGATTTCTCTATTCAGGTAGGATTGTCTCAAAACATTTTTTTTTTCATTCAAAATAATCAACTATATCCTTCAAGTAGCAGAATTCCCTGATTTTAGTCCATGTCTCTTCCAAATTGCAGATCAAAGATAATATATATATGTATTTATATATATGTATATATTTCAATTTATTTAAAGCTTAAACAGATCTCTCTACTTCATGTTTAAAAAATCTATATTCTCTTTGCAGCACTTTCTCTGTGCTTTTGAATTTGAATAGATATCTTCTGCTTATAATATTTATGTTTTTTACAATTTGCAGCATAAACAATTGACAGGGAAAGCATTTTTGTCCTCCATTTATTATGATAAAAGATAAAACTCAGCTATAGACGGTGTTTTGCATTTTAAACTCATCTTACTATTTATTTTATAATCATAAACATATCAGTGAGGGTTATTTACAAAGTAGGTAGAATAGGGAGAATGGAGAATACCTCAAGAATATAATTGCGATAACATTTACGATTATGTGACACTTTGAATTCTTCCCAATACTGCAGCTTCACTTATTCTCTGAACCTTTACTATTAATGATATCCAGGCTGCAAAAAAAAAAAAGTCAAAATGCCAAAAATCATATTGGGAGACAAATTTACATTTCATTCCTAACACCATAATTTAATAAAAGTTTTATGGTGTTATGGGCACTTAATTATGCTCAAAACCAAGCTGGAATTTAAAATTGTGCCACATACCGAGAGGATTTGTTGGTGCTATATATTAAAAAGTTTCTTTGATAGAGCTTGTAGTGTATTATACGCCAAATATGCTGCTTTTAAAAGACACTTTGGAAAATGATGAATTACTTAAATTGTATTTCATTTCTGTTACAGAGAATAAAATCTCATAATTCACTTAAGGTGATTTAATATACTAAGTTACTGGATTAGCAGGCTTTGAAATATTTATTCTTCTTAGAATTGCAGCTTCGTTGATGCTACTATTACGTGAACCATGTGTGTAGTTTTTACATTATAAGCCAAGGCATGCGTTTTCTGACACTTTTTTTCTAAGTAAACATTATTTAATTTTCCTAGGCACCCTTGGGGATAGTTTTTACCACCCCCTTCCCTCTTCTCATATCTAACCCAAAGTCCTGTTGATTAGATCTTTTCAAAGCTCAGTGAGAATCAAATTATCCTCTTCTGCTTAAAATTTTTCAAAGCCTTCTTCCCCAGTGTTGACCAAATCTAGTCCAAACTGCCATTTACAATTCTCCAGTCTGGCTTCTACCTGTTTTCATTTGCATATCTTATATCTCAGCCAAACTCACTCCACACAAAGATCCTTTTTTTCACTCCCTTAGCTTCATGCCATTCTCTCTGATAGAATTCTCCCCCCCGCTCCCATTTCTACCTGGTGATTGTTCATCTTTCAAGACTTGGCCCATATGCCACCCTTTTCTCTGATAGAAGTTTTTTTTGTTTCGTTTTGTTTTTTTCCCTCCAGCATTGGCTTTCTTTACTATATTCTTTACTTGCCTTTACACTTAGACTTACAAAATAAATGTTTTCTTATACACATGACATCTCCCTATTAACTTGAAAGATCCTTGTCAGAAGACTTCACATATACTGAAGCACGTGTAGAATGTGTTCTATGGAGCAGCCCCTTACTGTCTATGGAATGAATACATTCACTTTTGGAGCAGGTGTTTGAATATGCTGAAAATGACTGCTTCGGTGGTTATACCCCTTTTCTTCTAAGTAAATTTTATTTAATGTCTCAGTTTAACCTGGTTACAATTTCAAAAATATTAGCTAGAGACATCTGCCCTTGCCTATCCATGAACTCTTCCACTATTAGGGATCCCTTATTGGGTGCGAGTATCATTTTTTCCATCTACTTTATACAACAGGATATTTATCTTTTATGTTAACCATCTCATCATTTTCTAGGGTTGCATGACTAACACAGATATTCCGAAGAATAGCTCTTTACTTTGAGAGTCAGGGTTTTTTATTAATAAAATTTATTTTTATTTTTAAGAGCAATTTTAGATTCACATCAAAATTAAGGGGAAGGTGCGGAGAGTCCCTACAGATATGCAACGTCCTTTACTGCCAGCCTCCCACAGCAGAGTGGTGCATTTGTTGTCCAAAAACCTTCCTTGACATGTCGTTACCATCCAAAGTCCATAGTTGCTTTTGATGTGAGGCATTCTATGGATTTTGGCAAATGTATAATGACATGTATCCACCATTATAGTATCATAGGAAATAGTTTCACTGACCTAAAAATCCCCTGTATGCCTATTCATCCCTCCCTCCCCACTAACTCCTAGCAAGCAATTATCTTTTTACTGTCTCTATAGATTTGTCTTTTTCAAAATTCCATATAACTAGAACTATACAATGTGAAGATTTTTTTAGATTGATGTTTTTCATTTAGTAATATATATTTAAGGTTTCTCCATGTCTTTTTATGTCTTGATAGTCCATTTCTTTTTAGTGCCGAAAACATTCCATGGTCTGGATGTATCACAGTTTATCACTCACCTGCTGAAGGAGATCTTGGTTGCTTATAAGTTTGGGTAGTTATGAATAAAGCTGACATAAGCATTTATGTGCAGGTTTTTGTGTGGATATAGTTTTCAGTTCTTCGGGGGTAATGAATGTCAGATCGTATGTTTAGTTTTGTAAGATACTGAGAAACTGCCTTCCAAAGTAGCTATACCATTTTGCACTTGCACCAGGAATGAATTACAGCTTCCATTACTCCACATCCTCACCAGCATTTTATATTGTAAATATTTCAGATTTTGGCCATTCTAATAGGTGCGTAGTGGTATCTTGTTTGAATTTGCAATTTCTTAATGACATATGATGTTGAGTATCTTTTCATACGCTTATTTGCCATCTGGATATATTTTTTAGTGAGGTGTCTGTTCAGGCCCTCTGCCAATTTTTTAAAATTGTTTTTCCTTTATGTATCGTTGAGCTTTAAGAATTTTTCGTGTATTTTGGATAGCAGTATTTATTATATGTGTCTTTGGCAAATACTTTCTCCCAGTTCGTGACTCGTCTTATCATTCTTTTGACATTGTCTTCCATAGAGCAGAAGCTTTTAATTTTGGTGGAGTCCAGCTTACCAATTATGTCTTTCATGGATTGTGCCTTCGGTGTTATATCTAAAAGGTCATAGCCATACCCAAGGTCATCTAGGTTTACTCTGTGTTACCTTCTGAGAGTTTTATGGGTTTGTGTTTTACCTTGAAGTCTATGATCATTTTGAGTTAATTTTTGAAGGCATTAAGGTCTGTGTAGATGCATTATTTTCTTATACAACATCCAGTCGTTCCAGTACCATTTGTTTAAGAGACTATCTTTGCTCTATTGTAGTGTCTTTGCTCCTTTCTTAAAAATTAATTGGATGTATGAGTATATGAGTCTATTTCTGTGTTTTCTACTCTGTTTCATTGATCTGTTTGTCTCTTCTTTTACCAGTACCACATTGTCTTGTTTACTATAATTTAATAATAAGATTTTGACCAGTACTGCATTGACTCCATAGAAAAAATTGGGAAGAACTGTTATCATGACAATTTGAGTGTTCTTATCCATGAATATAGAATATCTCCCCATTTATTTAGTTCTAATTGATATCTTTTCTGTGCTTTGTAGCTCTTGTACATATTTTGTTAGATTTACGCCTAAGTATTTAATTTTTTGAGGATGCTAATATAAATGGTATTATTTTAAATTTCAACTTTTACTCGTAAATTGATGATACGTAGTAAAATGATAGAATTTTGTTTATTATAGCTGTATTCTGCAACCTTGTTATAACCTCTTATTCAGAAAATTTCTGTTGATTCTTTTGAAATTTCTACATAGATGATCATGTCATCTGTGAACAAAGACCATCTTATTTCTTCATTTTTAATCTGTATAACTTTTATTTCTTTTTTGTGTCTATTGCATTATATAAGACTTCTAGTATGATGTTGAAAATCAACAGTAAGAAGGGACATTCTTTTTTTATTCCTCATCTTGGTGGGGATGCTTCAAGATTCTCATCATTAAGTGTGATGTTAGTTCCTGCTTTTTGTAGATATTTTTTGTCAAGTTAAAGAGATTCTTCTCTAGTTTTAGTCTGCTGAGAGCTTTTATCATGATTGAGTATTGGCTTTTGTCAAATGCTTTTTCTGAATTTATTAATATGATCGTGTGATTTTTCTATAACCTGTTGATGCAATGGATTACATTAATTGATTTTTGAGTATTGAACCAGCCTCGGGATGCATCCCATTTCATCATAGTGTATAATGTTTTTTATACATTGTAGATTCAATTTACCAATATTTTGTTGAACATTTTTGCATCTGTGTTTATGAGTGATATTGATCTATATTTTTCTTACCTCATCATGTCATTTTCTAGCTTTGGAATTACTACAATGTTGGTCAAATAGAATGAGTAAGGAAGTATTTCCTCTGTTTATATCTTCTGAAAGAGATTGTAGAGAATTAATATAATTTCTTTTATGAATGTTTAGTAGAATTCAGCAGTGAATCCATCAGGGCCTAGAGAGTTCTGTTTTGGAAGATTATTATCTGTTCAATTTGTTTAGTAGATATAGACCTATTCAGATTTTTTTTTTTTTCCTAGTGTCACTTTTGGCAGATTGTGTCTTGTAAGGGATCGTTCCATTTCATGTAGGTTATCAAATATGCCTTCCATTTCATGTAGGGGCATAGTGTTGTGATAATAATGTGCCTTTATTATCTTTTTAATTCCCATAGAATCTATAGTGATATCACCTCTTTTATTTCTGATATTAGTAATTTGTGTCTTCTTTCTCTCTCTCCCCTCACCCCAGCCCCCTGCCTTTGTTAGCCAGGCTAAGAGCTTATCGATTGTTCTGATCTTTTAAAAGAACAAGCTTTCAGTTTAGTGATTTTCTCTATTAATTTCCTGTTTCAATATCATTGATTTCTGCTCTAATTTTTATTATTTATTTTCTTCTGCTTATTTAGAATTTTATTTGCTTTTCTTTTAATAGGTGGAAGCTTAGATGATTGATTTTAGAGCTTCCTTCTTTTCTAATACAGGCATTCAATGCTATAAATTTTACTCTAAGGATTGCTTTTGCTGTACGCTATAAATCTCGATAAGTTATATTTTCATTTTCATTTAATTCAAAATATTTAAAAATTTATCTTGAGATTTCATCTTTGACCATATTTTATTTAGAAGTATGATGTTTAATCCCCAGGAATTTTGTGATTTTTCAGCTTTCTTTCTGTTATTGACTTCAAGTTTAAATCTATTGTGCATGAGAGAAGACATTATGTGTTTTCTATTCTTTTAAACTTTTTAAGATGTGACCCAGAATGTAGTCTATCTTAGTGAATGTTCTATGGGATCTAGAGAAGAAGGTGTAACCTGCTGTTGTTCAATGAGATAGTCTATAGATGTCAGTTACATCCAAGTACAACTATTCTCACTAATTTTCTGTCTGCTGGATCTATCCATTTTTCATAAAAGGGCATTAAAGCCTCCAACTATAATAGAGGATTAATCTATTTCTCCTTGCAGCTCTAAACAGTTTTTGTGTCACATATTTTGATGTTCTTTTGTTCTAGACTACATGTAAAGGGTTGCTATGTCTTCTTGGAGTACTGATCTCTTTATTATTATGTAATGCCCTTCTTTATTTCTCATAACTTCCTTGCTCTAAAATCTCTCCTCCTCTGTCTGAAATTAATATAGCTACTACCACTCTCTTAGTTAGCATGTTAACGTGATATGTATATCTTTTCACATCTTTACTTTTAATGCAATGTTGTAATCAACATGTAGTTGGGTTTTGTTTTTTCATCCATTCTGTCAATTTGTCTTTTAATTTATGTATATAAATATTAACTTTTAAGGTAATTATTAATATGTCAGATTAATATCTACTATATTTGTTACTGTTTTCTATTTGTTGATCTTCTTTATTTCTGTTTTTTGTCTTCCACATTTTTTTTCTGCATTTTGTGGTTTTTAATTGAGCATTTATATTATTTCATTTATCTCCTTTGTTAGCATATTAACCATACATTTTTTTCCCCTACTGGTTGCCCTGGAGTTTGCAATATACATTTACAAAATCTCTGTCTACTTTTAAATAACACTATATCCCTTCTTGACCTTACTTGTCTTTGATATCTAAGAAGAGTTGTGGTTTTTCAGTTTTTTCAGCTTTTTATTTGTTGATAGAACAGAGTGGTGACTTCTAAACAACTAATATGCCAAATAGGAAACTGGTCATTTATATTTTAATTTTTGATGAGTCTGTCACTGCTTGAGTCCCTGCTTCTGTGTTCTTAAATGATAGCAACACGTTTCTAAAAAGTGTTTTATTTTCAGAATCTTGTATTTTTACTCATAGGTTAATAAAAAATAATCACAATAAATAATGTAAGAAATAGAAGAATTTAGATGACAAGAATCATTTGAGCTCCCTGTTCGAGTATGTGAATTTTTTTTTTGGCAGGGTCGGGGGGAATCTATAGAGAACTGTGACATTAAGTTATTTCTGTAGATGAATTACAGGATATAAGCTATTTGGGACCAAGCACTTGGATATATAATAGGTATTCTATAAATACTTGTTGACTGATATAATCTATGCTAAATATCAGTCTGGAGATAGTCGACCAGTGGCACAATACTAATGACTTTTATAAACTGATTATTAAAATGTGTTAAAAGAAACAAGCTCTAAATAGTTGTTTATGTTAGGTATATTTTTTCTGATAGAGAGTACAAATGTTTGCTCTTTACTTTCTAGACCATTTAAAACTATGTAGTTCAACAGTTCTCAGCCTGGGCTGAAGCAACTGTATAAACCACAGCAAACTCAATTGAGACCAAAGAAATATTTTAAATATTTAAAGGAAAGATAGGAACATTCACTTAAACTATTACTATTAAGCAATAGTTTGGGCCTAACCACTTAAATAACTGGAACAGTTATGTAATTCTCTTGCTGTAGGGGCACCTGGAAATATTATTGAGACACTAAGGGTACCATAAACTGAGATAGTTTGAGGACCTCTGATGTAACCCATTATAAAAATATCAGTATATGGTATATGGGTCAGGAACATTAAGATTGAGATTTACGCATTATCATTAAAGCATATAAAATCCTATGAAAATAAATGTATGAACCTCACTTTAGTAGAACACGTATGGATAATTTTAGGAGTACAAGTAGTAATTTCTAACGAGTTGATTTCAGAAGCTCCAATTTATGTTGCATCTTTAGAATTCATAGTACACTGGCCAACAGAGAGAGTATTAATAAGGTGTTTATGTTCCCACCCACCCATATAAACATATTTATTTCATTACATAGCTAATGCCAGTCAGAGCGACACTGCATTATACTAAAAAGTTTTCTTATTTTATGTCTCTACTAATCTGTAGGTGAGGCACTATGTGGAAGATGATACTTTGTGATGGATTGTATAAATGGTGTCCATATACATAAACATGTATACATACATATTTCATGCCCCAAGGGAATTCATAATTGACTACAAGCACCAGCCACACCTGAGATTTAATAATCATTGAATGCTGGTTAAAGATAGTTAATGCTTCAAGGTTTATTTTTTTTAATTAAAAAAAATTAAGTTGATATAGAAATTTATTTGTGTAGCAATTTAGTCAATGCAGATATCTTTGTCATATCTTTAGAGGTGTCTAAAAATACCTTACATACTAGAATTTTTATTATACAGACCTTGGTTCTAGTTTAAATTTAGAATTATTTTACCATCTTTGCCTTACCATGAGAATGTCAACTGCTGTTGCCCAAAGGAAAAATAAGATCACAATGAAATATAATGTTCAATAGAAATATCAATGTGAGCTATATATATATATATGTAATTTAAACTTTTATAGTTTATAAAAATATAGTAAAATATAAAAGTATAAAAGAATATTTTATTTTGAAAACCCTCATTTAAAAAAGTAAAAAGAAATCAATGGAATTAATTTTAGTGACATCTTTTATTAAATTTATATCTAAAATATTTCACTATGCAATCAATGTAAAAATTATTCATACAATATTTTGTATCCTTGTTTTCATACAGAGATTGTGAAATCCAGTGTATATTTTCCATATTCAGTATACCTCGGTGTGTAGTAGCCACATTTTAAATGCTTCATGTCCGCCATTTTGGACAACACAAGTATAGACTGTTGATAGTAGATCATCTGCTGGTGCTTTTTAAAATGCATGTTCCTGGATCTCACCCCACACTTATTAAATAGTAATCCCCAAGGAAGAGTCTAGTGATCTGAAATTTAAAAGTTAAAAATTTTTTTTCAGCTGATTTTTCTTCATATTAATGTTTAAGAAGATTTTGCTTTTAAAAGTGGCAAATAATCATTCCTCACTCCCCCTACTCCCCACCCCACACACACACAGTGTTAATCCTAGTTAATTCTTATCTTCCTAGAAGAGAGTAAATTCACTTTCTTCTACCTCCTCTTTCCCAAATATATGGTGGTGAAAAACGTGTATTTTCCACAGTGATAGTAGTGTGACAATTTATAAATAAGGAATGCTAACCAATTTTAATATCTTAGATCAGTTTGAATTTTGAGTAATTTGTAAGTCTATATTTTCAAAGTGTAAATTTCAAAATGTAAATTCATACATATTTTCATATAAGAATATGTGATGGTCATTAGATGATTTCATTGGATTGCTTTTATTAAAATCAAATAATTCAGTTTATGAAAGAATAGTGATCACAGAACAGTGGTCATTAGGAACCTGGGTAGCAGATAAACCCAGGTTCAAGGTCTAGCTTCACTTTTTTTTGGTGGGGGGGGGTGTTGTTTAATTAATTAAATACATGGATGAGGTCAGACTGGGCAGAGAGAAGAAGGCGTCACTCAGAAGCACAAGTCTCTTGGGGTCCTCCACCCCACCCCACACTAGAGGCCACAGCTAAACGGCTGGAACCAGATCTCAATGACCATCAGCCCCTTTTGGGAGGAGGAGCATAGGTGCCCCCAGGCCCCTGGACAGGGGACAGGGACTAGACCTCTTAGCTTCCTGGGTCCTCAGATCTGTAGACCTACCCTTCTTCTCTAGGGTGTGTCCTGATCCATGGTGGGTCCTTGGACAATATATTTAATATTTCTGTTGCCTAGGCATTTCTACCTGTAAAATGGGAATACTGAGTGCTCCAATATCATAGGCAGGATTGTAACAATTGAATGGGATAAAGTGAAGATACACACAGCACTCAACATGTACAGTTCTTGTATGTTAGCACATCATCTCTTTTTTTGCCGCCAACGAATGAGGAAAAACCCTAATTCTTCCTATACATGTGTTTATTTTTTTTTTAATGTATTTAAAGAATTTAGTTGTTTTCATTAAATGAGTTCAGATTCTAAGAATCTGCTAGGCAAGTGAAGCAGTTTGGCCATGCTTAGCTGCCACTGATCCTGAAGTTGAATGATTCAGTTCTAGTCAATTGGTGGCTACTTAGTGGGATTTACAATAGATACAGATAATTTAACGGGCATAATTTATTAGACCTCCCCCAACTCCCTTTCTTTGGAGTTAAAGCATTTTCAGTCAATTTTATGCTTAAGGGTTAATGAAACATTACTCAATACTCCCTAAATGGGCTCGGGACGCTTCAAGAAATGGTAAGGATGGCCTAATATTTTTTCTTACAGAGAGAATTATCACATCCCCAGAAGTGACAAATGGTAGTGAAAGTGAAAGAAAAGAGTAAAAAATATTAATGTCTCAAAGGGATCATTCAATTAGTCTTCCGGAGGCAGGTGATTTTTTATACGCTTCCAATTGGTGAAGCAAACACAAACTGAATTCTTGTGTTAAATGTGTTTACTTTTGCACCCCAAACAGTAACACAGACAGTGTGTTTCAATTAAAAGGAATCCTGGGGCAAAAATGTGTTACAGTCAGGGGTAGAAGCAGAGTGTATCATTATCTCATAGGCACAGCAGTCAAGATAATGAACAGCTAAGAAAACTGGACAATGGTAGGTGAAGTATGATTGTCATGAAACTGTCAATGGAATCTGAGCTTCTTTTCCATTAGTAGGTGCCATGAAATTGCTGAGCAGCTGGAGAAAAAAAAAAAAAACCTAAAATAAAAGTGGCTTGACAGTGCTTAGTAATTTTAAGCCTAATTTCATATTTTGCCTGTGTTACCATAAGCCTTAAATCAATGATTTTGATGCTTAATGCCTCCTATCCTATGAGTTGATAATCTGGATTTATCCTCTATTGCCTTGACCTTGAAACAAATTCCTCAAGCATTTTTCTTTTGAGGGGATTTTTTTCCTTGTCATTGTTCTTCTTTAGTATGGAATGGAACATCATTTATAGGTTTGGAATTCTGTTCCTGTTGAGATGCAATGGGATATTTTATGTTATAGTAAGAGATGATGGGCTGCAGATGTACCAGCTTTGCATAAAAATGGATAGCTACTGAACAGGGTCCAAGTGCAAGCATCCCCAAGGAATAAAGTCTAGATAGCTGATAGGCCAAAAAAAAAAAAAAAAAAAAGAAGATTGATTTCAAATGAAAAATTTACTAGTACAGCGTATCCAAGAAAATACATTTTAAAGAAAATCCCATGAGGGGATCAAGGAATAGTACAAATAACTATTTTAGTTCATTAATTTATTTTTTTGACATGTATTGGATATTCACTTCATGTCAGGTGTTATTCTAAATCCTGGAACAGGTGAATAGACAGGCATGGCCTCTGCTCTGACGTAGGGAGAAAGATAAGGGAGGGATAAACAAATGAACACAACAATTTCACATAGCAGGAAGTATGGTGCAGAGAGAAGAAGAGGGTATTGTGAAAGAGTGACCGGAGGTCTGGGGCAGCTGCTCAGGGCCAACCTCTCTGCAGGGAAAGTGTTTCAATTCAGAGGGACAGAAAGCTAGCAGAAGGGAGGAAGTCTAAATGGGTTCAAATGTAAATAGAAGAGGGATACAGAAAGACACTAAGATCTTTTCTGGCTTCCTCAGTAATGCTTAAACTTAGCCATCTTCCCCTAAACAGGTCAGAGCCTCACCCCGGTGTTGATGTCGAGAGCTTTTGTAGGAGGTCCAGTGGTTTCTTCCTTCCCAAATCTTCTAGAAATGTCCAATTGATGGAAACTTGTTTCCTGGAAAGTATTCCAAGGCTTTATCACTCCTTTTAGTGCTTCTATAGAATCTCTCTGCCCTCATAATATTAGGCCACCTTATGTCTGTTCCTAGAACCACAGGAATTTCCCTTGTCCCATTTCAACAAACTTTCATAGCCCAATTTGTTATTCAAAAATTTATGCAAAATGTATGTTAAAGTGAAGAGGGTACATTGTGTTGACTCTCCAGAGAATAATCCTTGTGTCTTACAGATTCTATGTGTACCAGGTGCCCAGTGTCAGGCACAGGGTAGACACACTGTAAATGTTTTCAGCATACAAGAAAGAATGGGAAAGAAAGTCAAGAAGCCAAGCTGTTAATCATATTCCCATGAATAGTTCTTGAATATACTTCTAGAAGTTGTCACGTTCAAAGTCTAGGTTAGATTTCAAAAGAATTAACAGGGACGTTTTAAAATCCCTGGGTCTCACCTTTGGAGGCTCTTATTTAGTGACTGGAGTGATACCTGTGCATTTGATTTTTATTTTTTAAGTTTTCCAGTTGAATCTCATCAGGATGCAGTTTGATAAGTACTATTAGACGAAGGAAGGAACAGGGAAGAAACTAAGAATATTTACTCTGTCCATTGCTGCCCTGACTTTTATTGTGTGTTTACCAATTTACCCTTCTAGTAAGTGGTGTGTTTGAATGGGAGCCAATATTCAAGATTATTCTCATTGTATCTGAGAATATAGCAGATAGAGTGAAGATGAATTTTGTTGTTTAAATTCAAATTTCAGAAACTAAATGAGGCAAGATACAGATCTTACCTTTTGAAATATGTGCAACATCTTCCTGTTTGTATCAGTCCCACCCGTGCAATGAAGTCAGTTCTCTTAATCAGCAGAAAGTTAGACAAATGGAAGCATATTTAATAGTGTCTATATTCACTTACTGAACGCTTTGGACAGTTAGGATTTTAGATTAGAATTCAAATTTTTTCCCCTATTGAACGGCAGCCTGGTGAGTTGCATTAATGACTATGGTTATGTCTGAATGTAAATGGGGGACATCTGGCGATATCAGGAGATCAAACGTTGGGAGTCTGCATGATGACTCTCATCTGTTTGTCACCCAGCAGGTGTAATGGATTGCAGGCATGTGGGCTCTTTGCCCAAGTTAATGTACAGACCTAATCTAGCGAGGGGAGAAGTTTCTTATGCAATTTTAAGGGATCACAGCCTGAGATAGGTGCGTGGGGGGGTGGGGTGTGGGCAGGTGGAGTAGATATTTTCCACTGCACCAATTTCCTTAGTAAAATTGCCGCTCTCCAGCCTACAGGCATTTCCCTTGTCCCATTTCAACAAACTTCCACAGCCCAATTTGTTATTCAAAAATTTATGGAAAATGTATGTTAAAGTGAAAAGGGTACATTGTGCAGAAAAGGGAAGCAGCTTGTAAGCATATCGTTATGTGTGAGCCATGGGGCCTGCAGATGGCACTTCTGCTCAGGAACGAGAGTGGTGCCAAAAGCTAAACTCTAAATACATTTAAATCACATATCTTTACTTAAAAATGGAGTATTTTGGAAGGAAAGGCAGATGATATTTAAGTACACAAGTGGTATTCTTTTGTTCCCCATAAAATAGAGCCCTTTACAAAAGTCGTTACCTTCTAAGTGTGCAGTAAGCCTTTGATTCCTCAAATTCCCCAGAGGATTTAGTGACAGCGCAAGGCTCAGTTCTTAATAGGATTAACTATTGAGGTAGTACCTTGCTAGGAGAACGAGTCTTCAAGTATCCTTACAGTTATTGAAAATTAAAGGATTTGTTTTGATTACTATGTTCAATGCTCACAGCAAACCTTTGTTTTGCACATTAGAAATAGTAACAAAAAATTATCATGACATATGGGCTTCTTATTTTAATTGAAAACAAATTTAGTTCTTAAACTGTGCCAATCTTTAATTAATTAGGGGAGAGTAACAAAAGGGATGAAAGCATTCGTTCACTACTTAATACAATGATTTTCTGGGAATATATATTTTTTAATGTATCGTGATCATGTTGATGTCTTGTTTAGAGTGTGGTTATATTTACTCTTAATGGAGAATTTATATTTTAAAGGGCACAGTTCACATTGGTGAGACTAGCACAATAAATAACGAGTTCGTTTATATTTCTTCTTTTGGAAGGGCGGCATTATTTTTATTAGTACCTTATACAATGAGTATTTTAGCTCTGAAATTGATTCTAAAGGTGCATCTTTAATTTTATTGACATCATTAGATCTGACAAGAATATGATTAAAGTAGACATTTGTATTTAAAACATTTAAAACATAATCTTTTAATATTCTGACAGCTTCATCTTTTATAATTATATTTTTAAAAAATCCAAAAGTATAATTATTTCTATATGACATTTAATATATGAGATCTTAAATTTTCAAAATATTGTGAACATGTTATTTCCACATTTCTCTATCTTTTTCTCCACACTCTCATTGTGAAATACTCAATGTAAACACTTTCGAATTCTAGTGGCCTGTATTGAGTTGATGTGTGTGTGTGTGAGGGAGAAAATATGCGTGTGTGTGTGTGTGTGTGTGTGTGTGCACCTGTGTGTATTAATAGCGTGAACGAAGAGTGGAAATATGAATTATTTTTTAAAGGAATACAATTTCATTATATTCAGCCACGTACAAGTAAAACATAGCAATGGCTGATAATGTGTTGGTAAATAGAAATCCACTGGCAGTTATCCTTAATGCAGATATGAATCAATTATGGTTTTTAGTAAATCGATCATTTCAAACTGAGTATGGATAAAGCAAATTTAAAAGTGCTTTAAAATTTTTTTGTACACAGACTAGGTAACGCCATTGATTCTATTAATTTTTGTGAAAAAATTTTTACTCTGTCTTCACTTTGAAAATTTATCATAGACCACCACTGGCCAGAGTTCATGTGTTTGGAAACCAAATAAATGGAATGCTCTAAGCTTTTCTCTCTGGCTTCTTTTCTTGTCGTATGGCTTTTGGAAGGATGCTGTGGTGATTCTGTATTCCAGGTCATGTTTTCACCAACTGTTTGCTGATGTGAGGTTTCAGGTAGTTGTCTCACTTGGTCACTTGTTCACTCGCTCACTTGAATAACTCTCTCTGGGTGGTGAGAATGCAGGGCCATGAGTGAGCAACAAAGAGGTTCAGCCGTCTCCATATCAGGGCATGAATATGAGGAACAACGAGGTAACCCTTTGAGGGAGATCGCGGGCGATAGTTGGGAGGATCAGATTAACAATTACGTACTATGCTCATGGACAGAAGTCAAATATGGTAATTACTCTATTACAAAACCGACTCAGTGCGCTGGGGGTGTAAGTTAAGGAGAGACAGCTACCGTACACAAAGGTCAAATTCCTTTTATGGTTTCAAACGCATTCTTATTCTATGGGTTAGTTCTCCATCTATGCACATTTAAAAAGAGATGATGATACTTTTATAAAACTCTTTATATCTTTCAATGCAAATCAAATACCCCAGAATGTTTTGATGTAAATTAAGTCCCAAGCAAAGTCGGCAAGTTTTTATTTTTATTTAATGACTTCAAAATTTCTCAAAAGGATTCTTGTACATTCCTCAAAGTAAAGGAAATTAGCAAGAAATCCATAGTTTCTGGTGAGACTACAGGTTTCTGCTTATACCAACATGTCTTCCAAAACAGTATGTTGTCTCCTAAACTACTCAGCAAATAAAAACAGTCCTTATAGGAGCTGGCACTGTCTTGATTTTACTCTAGATTTCCATATGAGTACATTCTATATATTTTAGCAAAAGCGAATGAACCTCTACTATCTATGAATTAATTATAATTAGTGATTTATGACTGATTTCATGTTTTCTTTTGCATTCCTTTTGATATGTATCCCTCTGAAATGAACATTATTCTAGGCATGCAATACACAATTATTAGTTCAAGTTGAAGTGATTCTGTGTAAAATTGGCTTCATATTTATTCATTTAGAAAATGAGCAGGGAGAGAGTACATATTTTATAAAGTTCCAGTAGTTTCTGTATCAGATAACCCTTAAGCAAAATAAGGTTCAACCCTTTGAAACTGCTTAATGAATTGGTATTACACAGAGTATCTTTGTAAAATTCTGTAGAATTTTTTTCCCCCTTTATTGAAACCTTTGAACATAAGCTTTGGATCACAGACCTGGTATTTGAACGTTGAAAATACGATTGTGTTTTCATTGGTCTGGTGCATCTTTATGATAGAAACATGTATTCTGAGCAATATGGTGCCACATTTTGACAGATTATTGTGGAAATCTCTATGTGAGAGAGAAGATGATTTAAATTAATTGAAATATTATTCTACAGAGTGAAAATTCAGAGATTCCGTATAGTGAGAAAAGGAGACTTCTTCAGCCAGAAGTGATTTTAGAAGAAATAAAACATGTTATAAAAATAGAGATTTGCTACTTTTAATTCATTCTGAGCATACCGTGTTGTTATTTTGGCTGTGTATAATTTCTTTGTGATGTTGATCAGAGCCACCAAAGATTGTGGTCTGTTAATTAATCTCTAACATGTATCCAACAGTTCTCTAATCTATTTATCAACCACGGCGGGCTTTCAGATTCTTAGGGAGGTTCTGGGACCTCTGGATATCTTGACATTTTTTTGCTTCTGGCTCTCTCCTCCAAAGACCTGACTTTACTAGCTTGGAGGTATCAATAAATTTCAAATAGTGTTTGTGATGAGGCCACTCTCTTGCTCCACTGTACACATTTACCATTAAAAGCAAGTAAAATGTGAGCCCCTCATCCCCCGCCCAAAGCCCGAGTTGCATATCCATAGCCCCAGCCATGGGTTCTGCACTGCTGATGATTTTGGCCTCATGTCCCTCTCGTGGTAAAAGAAGTAAGGTGCATTGGATAACCATCACTTTCTTAGATTTCTTTGCATAAAGGTGTTATATTTTAGGGTATTTGTATTCAGTAGCTTTGCTGTTACATGCATGACTTGTGGTGTGTCTTTCTGATACACTTACTAGATTACAAAATTTTAGAGGTTGGCTTGCAGCTTATGCTATAATGCACCTTCCTCAGCGTCTGACACAGGTCCTTAAACAGAATTATTGCTCAAGCACAAGCATGCAAACGTGAATACTGTTTTCCTTAATTCCTACCATCATCTAGAGAAAGGGTCGCCAATAGAGCTATAATGCAAACCACGGCTACATGTGTTATATTAATTTTTTAATAGGTGCATTAAAAGGAATAAAAAGAATTTGGTGAAATTAATTTTATTAATGTATTTCATTAAACTCAATATATCAAACATTAGCTTTTAAATATGTAATCAATATAAAGTATTATCGAGATATTTTATATTTTTATACTAAATCTGTGAAATCAGATATGTTTTACACTTATAGCATATGTCAGCAAAGACTAGCTACATTTTAAGTGCTCAATACCCAGTAGACATAAGTGGCTAGTGGCTCCTCTATTGGATGGCATAGACCTAGAGCTTGAAGTAGTCGCTCCTCAAATATCTGCCAGATCAATGACTGAATGATTCTAGTTGACTGGTTTTAGCATAACCAGATCATTTAATAACTTTCTACATTATAAAATTATTTTATTTCATGTCCAAATGGATTTAGATAATTCCTTGTTTTTGAAGAAGGCAGAAGTTCCCAGTTATATGAATAGTAGAATGCAACAGGGCTTGTGTATTCTGAAATTCATTGATCTGAACTCGTCATTTCATTTTCTTCTGCTGTGTGCTATGAAACTCATATGCTCATATTTTTACGTCTGTGAAATCTCTATTTTTATTCATTAGAAAGAAGTCAATTAATTTGCATTTACTAATCTTCCATTTCTCACACTGTAATATCATTCTTTTTATATCTAAAGAGAAGATCGTTAATATTTCTTTTAAGCCTGTAAACTTAATATCCATTAAGGGAACTGGTACTTTGAATGACGATAACATTTTGTAAGTTTTATTCCTATTGTCTGGCTTTTTATAAGGTTGTCTATATCACTTCATTTTGTGGCGTTTGTGTAAAATACTTAATGTGGTACTTGCTTAATTTTTTTTTCTTTATATGGAAAAGTCCACCTAAAAGATGCAAATTGAGGCACCCCTAAATTATTCCTTAGGTGTCAATAATATTTAATTAAATTGCTCATTTTATAATTCTTTTAAATAGTACTTTTACATTTCTCACATTTCCTATAAACATTAAATGAAAAGTTAAAATAATTTGTATCAAAAGGGGACCCAGATTGACTGCTGTCAATAATTTAGAAAGTGCATTCTATTATAGAAAAGGTTTGGAATAAAAATGGATGGCATTGTCCTATTTATGCATAATTTCGTCTATTCAAGCTGAAGGTATTTGCAGAGGATGCCTAGAAGGATGCTCACCAAAGTTTAAACAGTGGTTATCACGGACTGATGTGCTCTGGAATGACTTTTGTTTTCTTCCTTTTTTTTTTTTTTAATGTAATTGTATCATTTTATTTTACAATGGGACTATAAAATAATATTAAAAAATAAATATGAAAATATAGATTTTGTATTTATATAAAATCCCAGGTCTAACATATAATAAAAATGTATATTTCAGAAAAAAATATAAAGTTTGGGTTTATTTAGTTTTATTATAATTTAATTACTAAGATTTAATTTCAATCAGTATATACATTTATCTTATATACCTTAATGAAGATGAAAACCTAATAAGTAGTAACATATGGTAAATGTGTTTTCTTAAAGCATGTATCATTTGTTACTGAATATTACACGTCAAAAATCATTTCCATTTATTCACTTGACATATATTCATAATGCATATAAT
Organism: Pteropus medius; assembly: GCF_902729225.1. NCBI lineage: Eukaryota > Metazoa > Chordata > Mammalia > Chiroptera > Pteropodidae > Pteropus > Pteropus medius. The sequence continues at coordinate 6,888,686 of NW_024340699.1, forward strand.
AAAATATGAGGTGAGTTTAATGCTTTAGAATTAAGTGCATTTTTACATAATTCTATTTCGGTAATAAAAATAGACAAAAATAATAGTTAACCTTTACTGTGTACCAGTCATTGTGTTAAGTGCATTATCTATGTTATCTTTCAATAACCCTATGAGTTAGATATTGTCATTTCACCCAGGAGGAATCTAAGGAACATAGAGGATTATAAATTGTCTTAGATCACATTGCTATGAAGTGTTTTTATCACATGTTAACCCAAACAGTTTAACTGTAGAGCCCAGTGATTTAATCGTTACACTGTATTGAGTGTATTGTGTTTACTGACCATGACTGTTTTGTTTTACATTCTAGCAGCAGGCTTTTAAATTTATATGAAAATATGAAGCAAGTAACATTTTGTGTTGCCTAAAATTATAGCTGCCTTATTATAGTCTTATTATTATAGAAAATGCTTAACTTCTCTTTAAAATAAATTTGTGATCTGGCTGAGACCAGTATCTAACTCAAGTGCGGGCTCATTTGCAGGTCTAAAGATGAAGGTCAGTGACTTGCCCAGGGCTGCACAGCTCTTTGGGGCAGGGCCGGGGGGCAGGGGAGGTGGGGGAGGCATGCATGCCCCACACGCTTCTACTGCCCAGGTTACTTTTATGACTTTGTGCTAGTTCTAATCTTAAAAGTAGTTTTTATATTCAATCTACTGGTGAATCTTCTTCAAAATATTCTTGCAATTTAATTTAGTAATAAGATTGTTAAATTGTGGCTCTTAATAGCATGAAAAACTAATATTTAAGAGAGATTAAAGGATCAGAATTGTACAAGTGAGTAAACAGACTTGATTATAAGGACACCTAATTATTACAAGGTAGGATATAATTAAGTGCTAAAGTGCGATATAAAGACAATAAAGGCTGCAGAGTTTCTAAGGAGGAAATCAAAGAACTGTATTGCTTTGCTGGGCTCTGATTACCAAGTTGAAAACTTGAAAAAAAAAATAAAACAAAATAAAAACAAAGCAAGTTTACATGAGGCCTTATGATTCTGTCTAGTCTTGTCAATTTGTCTTTTAAAGACACATAATCTAGATAAGACAGTTTTACATCTACCATCCCCTTATAATCAGATTTTTAAGGTACCATAATAAGTAAGATATCGGAGCAAGAAAAAGCAGAAATTGCGATTCACATTTGTCGTTAGCTTTCTGTGTGCCGGAAGCATTGTCTTTCTCTATTACTCAGTTTTGTGTGGCAGGTGTTTTGCCCCACTCCCATTTTTCAGACAAGAAGCCTGAGGCCCAGAGGGTGTGAGGACCTTCATATGACGTTACACTTATTGGTGATAGAGATACAATTCAAATTCAGGTCTGCTGTGATTTGAATTCCATACTGTCCACTGCATTGTGACAAGCCCTCTTACTGTCTGGAAGACACGAGCACCCGATACTTATACCACGTTGCCAGGGATTGTTGTAGAGGGCTTTCAGAGTGGTCAGGGAAGATAGAGCCATCAGTCTGAAAATACTGCTTGTCCCTGTGAGAAGTGTGACAAAGCGTGTAGCAGCCAGCTGTGGCCATGCATGGGGACAGAAGGTGGGTTCAGCTCATCAGAGGATCTTACACCCTGCCTGGGAAATGCTGATGGAGGAAGGGCCCCTCTTCATATGTGGGATGGGAGGGGTACATTTAGTGCTCAAGATGAGAATGACTTGGGCAAAACCAGGAACTTAGAGCTATTCAATTTTAGTTTTTTTTAACTCCTCGGTTGAACTTTTTTCGCTTTGCATTAATACTAATCCCTTTGCGAATTTAAGAAATCACCCTCGGCTTCCCCTCACTGTCCCAGTCTGCTGGCCAGAGGAAAAGGGAATCTAATGACTAGCAGCAAGTGTCTTAGTGTGGATTCATTTAACATTTAGACTTTTTTTTTGGACAAGTAACGTTTGCATTTTTCTAAAGAGTTGCTTATTAGAAGATGAGCCCCAAATCTGGTGATGACATTTCAGACATGTGGCATTGGAACGATGCTAACAATGACAAAAAATGGCATGTACTGAAGGAGTACTATGTGTCAGGCACTGTACTACATGCTTTAGATGGATTTTTGCGTTTAATGTTCATAACATTTGTATGAAATAAGTGCTATTATATCCCCATTTTTAGATAGTGAAAGCTTAAGTTACTTGCCCAAAGCAAGTTATGTTAGTGTTAATGGGACTTTCCTGATATGTAATATATTCCTAAGTCCTATTGATAATGGTACTGACTAGCAAGTATTTGAATTTAAAAGTTGGCAAAGTAATGCTCAAATTGTACAGGCAAGCAAGCTGTACATTTTAAGATGAAGTAAATTATTTGTAAATGTGAGAATCAAACTTAAAATCTGTATATTGCTAGAAAGATGCCTTTAAAGTATTTTCCCATTCCAATACTATGCATCTTAGTGTTTATATTGTAAACAGCAATACATTTGAGAGATAACAAATGGGGATACTATTGTGTTAATTTTGTATCTTAATGGTAATTGTGTGCCATACTTAAAATGACTGAACTAATTAGTATGCTTTATACCGTATTTTACATTCCTCTATTGAAAGAAATTTTAAAGGGTAAGGTGTGCAATTTAGCTCATTTAGCTCCTAATCCCAACTTTCCTACATTTTGAAGATGTATGGTGTTTATTTGCATTTTTATTCGTTGTCGTCGCTGTTGTTTTATGTGCTCATCTGAATCTTATCTATTTTCTCCTCTTTTTTTTTCTTTTTCACAGTTACACATTCAGCGTTTTATTGCCCACGCAGTCTGGGGCTCGCCTTGTCACTTGGCTTGGTCGCGGAGCACTCCTGTAAAGCTAACTGAATTGCACATCGAGGAGCCACACTTTGGGTGAGTGGAATCATCGCTCCAGTTTTGCATTTCCCTCTGCTTCAAGTCTCATTCGCATTATCGGCCAAAGCGCTTTCATATGGAACACAAAATAGGGCTTTTTCAGCTCTGATTGGAGAGCTGGCTTCCCCGACCCTCCCAGCTCCTGCTTTTTTCCTTATGGACAAAAGTAATTTGAACTGCCATTTTCTCTCTCTGAAATCTGCTATTGTTTCCTCCCCTCTCCCAACCCAGCTGAATAACTATAATTCTTCAGTCGTGCATCTGCCTCTTTTCTACCTGGATGGATCCCCATCCAATGCTCTTTTTTTCGTCCCCCGGCCTCTACAAATTATTTGACCATCACACTTTTCTTATTTGCTCTGTACACAGGGACATAAAAGGTGATGATTGTGATTAACTGGACCACATAGCTTCTCATTGCAGTGTGTAAAGACCTTTTGGGTAGAAAAGCTTGGTTCCCTTGATCTGTTTAATGGTGTTAATCTATGCAGGCAGAAAGCGAAAAGGAAGCCGGCAAGCCTTTCTAGTGTGCCTACTAAAATCTTTTCTGCTTTTATTGCTCCTGAACTGGCATCCTCCGTATCCTTCTACAGCATTTAGCACCATATATCAAATGTCTTCCTAAGTCTCTTTCTTGTGTCTCTTACATTCATTTTCTCTGGTATTTTGCTTTTAGAGCTTGCTTTTATATTTCTACAGGTCAAATCCTACCAAGATGGCTCACTTTGGAGTGGGACAATTAAAGGATTTTATGAGGACAATTAATGCATTATACAGTTTTTCTAATTTGGAGATGGGGCATCTGACTTAGCTAAAATGTCAACTACAGCATAATTTTAATAATTTGAGTATGTATAGAGATTTTGTGGTCAGTGATAAGGTATGAGAGGAGCTATAGTGGAGACTTATAAGTGATTAGGCGGATAGATGAAAAAGGTATCTGGATTGATTTTTTTTCTCTTTCTTTATTATTGCTAACAGAAATTTTTCTGTTGAGAGGAGGCAATGAGTAAAGAGTAGATCTTAGGTGGCTGAGGGAGAATGGCTTTAAGGGCCGAGGAGATGATGTAAAGACCCTCGTGAAGGGAAGGGCATAATACAACAGTCAGACAGCCTGGTTGGAAAGCCCATTTAGAAAGTACTTATGGGGCAAGTAATACAATGCCTGAACAGGAATCTCATGAAACTGTGGTGATGAAGTCAGTGACGCAGTGAGGTGCTTATCCTGGTGTTTGGACACATATTCAGGAACGAGCGAATGTTATCTGCAGTTCTAGCTTCATTTTGCAGGCAAAGAAACGAGTTGAGGCAACTTATGTGAAACCTACCTCTCCACCATGGTGAGTTTAGCACATTTTTCTTGCTGTCGCCATATGCTTTCTTAGACGTGTGGTCCAAGTGGGGAGAATCTTTTATTAGAAGAATAGTGATTTCTTTTTGGATTTGATCGTGCTTTGATTCTGAGAAAGGCACCCAATGGAATGATGCTCAGGACACCTTAATTTTCTCTGAAGCATAGTCATTCCTGGTGTCTTGGTCAGATCCAAACTGGGTTGTGCCGGGAAAGCTTGACTCCATTAGAACAAATGTTTGACTTCAATGTTGCTAGTGCACAGATCAGGTGCCATGGTCTCCCAGAAATCTCCCCTGGTACCCTGTTCTGTCTTGCAAGCTTGAGTCCATCATTGCTTTTCTTTTCTAAAGGAAATATCACCGCGTGTTTAGGAAATCCATTATAAATGTAGAGTTGTCAATTTTGGAAGAAATAGGAGAGCGTATGGTGAAACAGACCTAAGATTCTGGCATATTCTATGCTAGCCCATCTGTCCTCTCCTAGAGCAAGTGACGGCTCCGAAAACTGCAGAGTTGGAGGAGATGAGTTTGGTGGGGCAGGACCTAGAAGAAAGAAGCCTGCCCTAGAGGATATAGCCTGTGTTTAGATCCCTAGTGGATTTTCCTGACCTTGTTAGACCCAACAATCATCCACTGTTTTTCCTGCTTCTTGCTCATCATCATAATTGTATCATCTAATTTAATCTTCTGACTCAGTTTTCTGATATGTAAGATGGGTCTTTGGTACTGGCAGTCAGGGAAAGAGGCAGAAGATACTGAGGAGCAGTCTGTCAATATGGGAAAAGAGAAAAAAGACTGCATTGCCTTGGGAACTTGCTTGATCATAAAAGCAGATCTCCATGATCCGCCTAACATATTGGCCTGAAAACTTAAGTTTTCTCAGTGTTCTTATTATGTTTTGTTGTCATTTGGTTAGGGCAGTACTTCGATAATTCACTATTACAACCAAATATGTTTTAAATTTTGGCTAAATAACACGCCAGTCAATCAGTTAGGCAGAACTTGACTTGTCAGAAAGCTACTATCAACTTTTAGAAGTCCTTCATGCTGTCTGGCAATATATTTTATACTCTGTTGAATCTGTTTTTAAGAAATACCTACCTACTTTGAGAAGGGCTTTGCAAGGCTCCTGCCCTCTGCTGTTCATTTAGAGTTTCATTTTTCAGCCCTAATAGAATAAATGGCACGGGTTTTACCAGGCAAGAGGCTTTATAAACATGTCGGTGTTTGCTCAGATTTTTAGTTTCCTCCCAGATCACCTCTGGTCTTTTCCTTTTTCACTTAGCTTATGCCTGAAGTTTTAAACGCTACTCTCTTTGCTCATAAGAGGCAAAGGTATATCCTAAGGTATACAGCTTTTCCAGCCAGGGATCTATCTGAAACATTCCCATGAGACTTCTTATACTTAATTGGAAGTAGTGTATAATATGTTTTTTTCTCCATGTCGTATTCATAGAAAACACGTAGATTTCAATGTAGATTTTCATCTAGGGCAGTCATATCTGCTTTCAACCTGATTAGGATAAAATTCAAGATGTGATTCTGTCATCACTAAAAACGGCTATTTTCCCCTATTTAAACAATGAAGACAAAAGAGAAAGAAGCTTTAAGATCTCAGGGGGGAAAAAAAACACCCTGATACTTTTAAAGATTGCTTTTGGTAAGGACTAAACAGAATGAATGATTTTTTTTCGATTTCTGATATTATTAAAATGAAACCCTATTTTAGGTAGACATTTGTGGAAAAAACAGATATTCAGCACCACGTCCCTCAGTGGGTGATGCGTGGTTTTATTTTCCTGTCGTTAGACTACAGGTTGCCATTTCTCACTTTCCTTCCCATTTAAAGAGTTCATAACAATTAGTACGTGCTGAATGTATAAGTGATCAAGTCTCTTTGAACCAGATTAACACATTTTTCCCCCCTCTGGTTTAAAATCCACTTCTACGTCAGGACTGGAATTATGAGCACTATGTGGAAAGTCTTACACTGAGCTTTTTTCTTTCCCACTTTGCCAGCGTAGAAGCGCCCTTTAATACTCAGTAGCTAACCTTTAAGATGAGTGCATTTCGAGATTTTCTTTTTCCTACACTACATGTCTGAGTTGCCTCTTAACATTGGGAGATTTATAGCAGGTTTTCTTTAAATATTTCACATTCTCTCACATAAAGCCATGCAATATTACATATTTTGCAAAAAAAAAAAATTTTTTTTCCCGGAAATATAAAGAATAAAATAGAACATATGTAACCAGAACTAATAAAGGATGGACGGGGTGTTTTAATATAACCATTTATGAAGGTATTAAGAAGTAGAAAGGAGTAGTTATTAATACATACCATGTACCACATTTTTTTTTTTTTTACTTTTAAACATAAATTAGTTATTTAACCATAAAGACAAAGTCCTCTTTAATCCTGAAAACTGAGGGCCGAGAGGTTAATGTCTTGCTCATGTTTATACAGCCAGGGAGGGAGAAGAACCACATTTTTTAGTCCAATCTTTTAGTCCAGATACTGATTCACTGATTGAACTTTATAGGATACACAAAAAAATGTAGGATTATTCTAGGGAAAGACATGTTTTATTATGAAGAATTTGACCTGATAAGCTATGATCTAGTAAACTCACTAGTTTATAAAAGAATAGTTGGACCCAAACCATGTTTCTGGCAAACAGAATAAGTAAAAGTTAGCTCCTTAGATGACTAAAGATTTCACTAATATTTGTGGAAAAGACTTTTAAGAATTTTTATTTATCTCATTTCCAAATAGGCTCTTTTCTTCCTCCTCCTTCTTTCTTCTTTCTTCTTCCTTTTTCTTTTTTTCTTTTTCCTGGTAAGAATTACTTCCCTAAAGTCTTCATTTCAGGAGATGGCTCTAGATTTTGAGAGAAGGCCAGGTAGAATACTGACATCTCAAAGGCACAGAGAAAGGATGTAAATTTTTCCAAGAAGGGATTTTTTTTGTTTGTTTTAATTCAAATCTTTTACAATACCTATAAGCCTTTTGAAATGCATAGAGGAGTTTCTGAGATTGGTAAAAAGGATAGGTGAACTTGGAAGTGTTTCTAGAGCCATGTTGCTATTCTTGTAAAGACTTGATTTATATGACAAGTACAGTTGTTTTTAATTCCTCAAAGAACTGGGTTATTTCCTGAGTGATATCCAGAAGCTGATCCAGTTATTCAACTATATTATCCTCATTTTGCTTCTTTTTATCAAGGAGAAGATCTTCAACTAAGAAGTAAGTCAGTAGAGTCCTGTGTTCTAGATTTAGATCTTTGTTTCTTTGGAACGTTTTAGTAACTCTTTTCCACACTGGCTTCAGAATGCTTCTCTTTCACTCTGGGTACATAGTTTTATTTTACCTGTCAGAGAGGCAATGATAAAAAGTTTCTATCAGGCTCTGGATATCAGCTTCCGATTTGGCCAATTCTGACCATCAAGCTACTTAAAAAAAAAAAAAAATCCTTTTGAATACCTTCTCAGGAATCAGCCAGGCCAAATAGTAAATATTTCTGGCAGGATTGAATAATCCCCTGGACTTGGATACCAGAGAGTCCCCAAAGAGGGTGCAGAAGATACTACCCTCCCAAGATGGAGAGCCACTCCCGAAGATAACAACAAGAAAGACTCGGACGATCCCCTGAGTGCTGACGACACTCAGTAGGACCTGTAACTGGGGTTTAACTCAAATTTTTGTCCATCCATATGTTTGGGATCCCCAAACTGACGATTACCAAGCTAAGTCATCAGGACACAACGTGAGATAAACGAGAGGCAAACAGCTATCCCTGGGAGAGAAAGGCTTGAAAATCAATGTTTTTGCCTGAAGATCTGAATTTGGAAAGAAAGGGGCAACGTGAAATTTCCCCTTCCTCTCTCAACCAGGCACCACAGATAGAGATTGGCAAGAGCTGACTTTGGTAACAATTCTCACCCTTTCACAGGCTCTGAAGTGCGTGGGCTGTCCCGGCAGGTCTCATCCTCCTTACCAGAAACTGTAGCAGCAGAAAAGTAATTTTCCCTCTATCCATTATAGTGAGCGCCTGGCTGAGGGCACCTCAGAAATGGATAAGCTTATCTAAGATGGCTAAAAGTTCTCCACTGTGGCCACTGTAATTCAAGATTATCTTTGCTAAGGCTCACCTGCTTGTTCAGCCTTAAAACAAAATTTTACTCACCTGAATCTTCAGATGGAACCCAGTTCAACCGCAGGCCGGGTCTGGTTTCTGAGTCGAAGCAAGTTCGACCACGGACACGGGCGGTTTTTGAAGTCGGACCCACTCCAACCCCGTCGGTTTCCGACTCAGTCCGGAAAAGGAAATGCTCAAGTAAAGTCAGAAAGCTAGTTCATAATGGAAACGCTGTGGAGCTAGGGTCCAGGCTCCGAGAGGAACTTACCTACCACCTCAGCGGCTGCAAGAAGGCAGCGAGCCCAAGAGGCTCAACAGGTACCTCTATCTGATTGCTCGTTGCTCCTGGGGGCTGTCGGGGGTCTCCTTCGGTTTCCTCTTCTGACATCAGAACTGTTAAAAGATTAACTGAGGCATATTAAACATTTTAAGAGTTCGTGTGAGCCAAAATCGATTGTAATCAGACAACGCCAAACCGAACGTGGTTAGAAGCGTTCCTCTGACAGGGGTCCGGGAAGAGACTTTTATGAGAAAAGACAGAAGCAAACTAAGGGAATTATTGGGTGGCTCTAGCTTAAAGCCTACTTGACTGTTTGTGACTGGTCTCCTTAGCATTTTGATTTTGTAACCTTGAGGCATTTGCAGGCTTAGGTTTTGGTTTGCTTAGGTAGGCTGCCACAGCATTGGAGACACGTGAGTCTGATGGACTTCTTGTTTAATTAATTTGACTCTGGTTTTCTTCCACACATGCAGTGTCTTTCATTCAGAAGTCATTTTTTATAATTTGAGCAGAAGATAAAGTATCTAAAGTACTGGTATTCTTTGTTGAGGATTAAGTCACATGTTTTTAAAAGTACATAAAGTATAAGTTACCAGTTTTGGCCTTCTAGGAAAATTATTAAAAGATTTAAAAAAAAATCATTGTCCTTGGTATTAGTACACATGTGGTATAAAAGTATATATAGCATGATCCTTGTATACTTAGCTTTAAATTGTACCAAATAACATTAAGAAAAAGGTGAGAGACATACCAGCATATGTTAATAGTGATTATTTCTGGGAAAATAATGGGTCATTTGTATTTTCTTATTTATATTTTTTCCTACATTTTTCTGTTACCATGATTATATGTAACTTTTATAATTAGACAGTAAGTAAGAGAGAAGATAAGTGAGCAGATATTAGAATGTGACATTCTTTTGGCCAAATTGAGAAGCTCGTCTTGAATGTTAAACCATCACATTACTAAAAATGTGACTGTCTTATTTGTATGAGGATTTAATAGCCTCCAGCAGAAGATGGTGTAGTTCATAACAAGTATTGGGGACAGCCAACACGACGAGGAAAAAATATCCCCAGAAAGCAAAAGACACTATGTTTTTCTATTACTTAGGTCAGAATTCAACTTCTGAGGTACTGCTGACATACCTTTCTCAGTTTATATAATTATTAATTTAAAAAAACTAATATACTAAAGGTTCTTTTGAGTGCCATTTAGGAGGTGAAATCATATGTGGTATAAAGACGTCTGTAAGTCTGGCTTTCCAGAAGGTTCGGTGATATTCGAAACACAAGTTGGATCTTTTAAAAAAGCGAACTAAGTGACGTGAAATTTAGAGGGAAGAGTTATCATGGTGGGCAGAACGCATAAGGGAGAGCGTCAGAGAAGCGATGGCAGAGAGAGAGCCAAGAGCAATGGCCAGGGGTTGGATAAGCACACTGCAGAATACTGCCAGGAACTGCTTACCAAGGGCCTATTACATTCCAACTACTGTGCCATCGTTTCGCTGCGACCACTTCAGGACATTCACCACAATGCTGTTCAGGAGTTGATATCATTTTACAGATGAAGAAAGTGAGATTCAGACCTATTAAACAACACTCCTAAGGTTAAATAGCAAATGAATGACAGCAGAAGGATTCAAACACCATTTCCTCCCCCCGCCTCCTCTTCCTCCTCCTGTTCCTCCTATTCCTTCCTCTTCATGCCTGGCATATAATGTTACCTGTTACCTCTCAAATTTTCGTTTTCTTCTGCAAAATGGTGTTAAAGTGGCTTACCCAGTATTGCAGAGTAAGTGGCGAGGCTAGGAATGAGGTCTGTCTGTCTTGCAGTTGAGTTTGGTTAGTGACTGCTCTTAAACTTGATGACTCTAAGAGCTCGAACACATTAGACATTTTAGGGCTACAAGTTCCATGTGTAAAAGTGCTTTTCTTTCTCATAAGCTGTTAGGAAGAATCAATCAGATATTGTGTGCAAAAGTGCTTAAAACACGGCCGGGCATATAGTGAGACTATTATTAGTTTGTTATTTTAATTATTAGTATTGCTATTATCAGCAGAAGCAACGGCATCATTCTTCTTACAGTTATTTTTATAGCGTTACTACCAACGAAGCAAAATGAATATCACCGATGTTACAGGAGAACACTTAGGTGATTGATAGAACAATGAAACAACAGCAAGGAACTTATTTTCATTTCAGATTTTTAAGTAAGATACATTCTTACTTAAAAAAGAGCATCTCAATTTGCATCTACTGTGACTTTTAACAACTCACTTAAACTTGATAATTTGTATTAGAAAAAGTAGCAGGCTTGGGCTGGACTAGAGGTTTTATTGGCTAACAGTATCTAGTTTGAAATTAGGAACATTTTAAAAATCAAATTAATTTTTATAGCTCCCCTCTATTCATAGTGAATAATACTTTTTAATGTTTAAGTCTCTTATAGTTAACTTCTAAAATAGTATGTTTAAGAAATATAAATTTATCAAGATAAATAAAAATATTAAATCACGTTGAGGGATGGTGTGAGATGATGGCCATTCTGAAGTACAGTCAATATTGTACTGTAGGAAGCTGGCAAACGAAACAAAACAAAGCAGTGGACTGAGAAAACGTCCAGGAGGAAACGCTGTGACCAGAATGGAGGGTTTACTTACAGAATTAGTGGAATAGGAGGTTGGTAAAGCTCCCTTTTTTTTTCTCATTTCACCATAGAATGGTGAAGACATGGGTCTGTGCGGCAGCACTGGTCTCTAGAACCTCTACTTTCTTCTCATTGGGGAACCTCTTCCCTAAACCACAGCATTCAGGTAAGGGCTATCAGTGGCCACTTCTCGCTCTCGCTCTCTTTTTTTTTTTTATTAGTGTCAGGTATACGGTACATTGGTTAGACGTTTATGTAACTCATGAGTGATCCCTCCGATTACTCTGGCAGCATCTGACACTACCTACAGCCATTTTAATACTATTGACTATATTCCCTATGCTGCCCTCTGTGTCCCCATGACTTTTGATCTCTTCTTCATCTCTTCACCTTTTCCTTCAAGTCCCACAACCGCCTTCCCACTGGCAGTCACCAGATCATCCTCTGTGTCTGTAAGTCTGTTTTCATTTAGGTTTTTTTTTTTCCCCCTTTTGTTCCTTAGATTCCATATATAAGTGAAATCATATGGTATTTATCTTTCTCTGTCTGACTTATTTCACTCAGCAAATAGCCTCTAGGCCCATCCATGTCATTGCAAATGGTAGGATATTTTTTTATGGCTGCGTAATACTCTGTTGTATTCATGAACCATACTTCTTTATCCATCATCTGTTGATGGGCATTTAGATTGCTTCCATATCTTGGCTATTTATGTTGCTTCCATATCTTGGCTATTGTGAATAGCGGCTGTCGTGAACATAGGGGTGCACAGATCTTTACGAATTAGTGTTTTAGCTTTCTTTGAATGAATACTCAGAAGTGCAACTGCTGGGTCAAAAAGTAGTTCTACTTTTAATTTTTGGAGAACCTCCAGACTGTTTTCAGTAGCGGCCAAACCCGTTTGTAATTCTATCAGCAGTGTTCAGGGTTACCTTTTCTCCACATCGTCGCCAACACTTGTTGTTTGGCCACTTCTCTTTATCATTTAAATTCAAGAAAAAAAATCTTTTTAGAATAACCAGTTTGAATCAGACTCTGCACCATGTGAGTCTGATCTCCTGGAGAGCAGCCACTGAGTCTCCCTTCCTCATTACCAAATCACCTGGGCCTAACCGATGGCTCGGGTCCTAATAGTTGCTCAATAAGTATTTTATGAATGAATGAGTGAATTCTCTCTGCTGCAAATCCTTCATTGAATTCGTTTTGTATTTGTGTGATTATACCTAAGCATTTTGATGGAATCGAAATACAGATAAAAAGTTAATTAATTCAAAATGTAATAGATGTCTGACCTCCCATGAGGTCAGCAGTGTCACTATAAAAGTGTTTTAGAGACCCACCAATGTCAGATGAAACATCGATAGCACAAATAAAGATATGAAATTGATTCTAGAGGCCCAAAGCACACATACATGTCACTCCTGGACAAGTATTAGGGACTTCAGGAGAGAAAAAGGTTACTGACTACTGAATTTTCTTAGAGCAACAAATCAGTTTTAATCGACAGGAGGTTTCGTGATTGCCAGCAGCAGTGGGCTGCAAAAGCATGTGAGGAGGGAAACAGAGAACAAAGAGATTATGCTCTGGAAAAGTGACGTTGCTATCTGAACAGGACAGGGAGACAAATAATTCTGTACTACTGTGTGCCTGTGTTTGTCTGTGTGTGTGTGTGTGTCTGTGTCTGTGTGTCTGAGTGTGTTCCAAGTTGAGGTTGTCAAGGGAAATTCTTCCAGAAAAATTACCCGAAGATTCTAATGTATCCCCCTAGAGCTTCCTCTTTACATAAATCACACACAAAAGGTCATCAATTTAGATGAGGATGTGTGAAATTAGCCATTTATGGGATAATTCTGCTTTCAGCGTACTTCCTAATTCAAGTATAAGAAATGATAGTGATGTTTTTATTATTTTATTAGAAGAGATGCCACATCACACCTTCCCAAATTCATTGCACAGTGGTTTTAAGTTTCGACTGCTTTGTCAAACAAAACTCCTTTGCTTATGCTAAATAATATTTTGAAGGTGTATCCACATGCTCTCCAGGATTTTGCCTTTACCCATGAGCTCTGTGTTGTTGGATTGCTTTGGAGGCCCATTTTAGTTCTTCACATGTCCAACACACGTTGAGACTTTTCCCAAAATGCAGATGTGCTTTTAGACCAACTGTTGAAATTCAGTAACAACAACAAAAGTAATAATAAATGCTGGAGCTTATCCATAGCTAACATATGGTGACCACATTATTGTCATGGGCCAGCTCTGCTGAGGACTGAACATACATCATCTCATTTAATTTCTCCATGAGACACTCCAGACTCATACCCTAAAATCTTCTGTTAATCAGCCATCCTTACCTGAATTTTTTCTCAGATTTTATCTTCTGACTAACTTGTACCCAGCATTGAAATAGCAATTATTTCACAGTATACTTCAAGGTACCATTATTTTTAATATAAAACAGAGAGACCCAGATTTGTTCAATCTATCATGTCAATATCAGAACCTAAGCAGATATATATTATGAATGACAGCTTTCTAAGGTGATACTCACTCAATGAATGTCTTGATTAGATATTCAAAGAAAAAAAAAGTATTACACATACATTTTTATTTTATGAGACTTTTAGTCACGGCATCATCTACAACTTTTTTTAATGTAAAGGCCCTTGTAAATAATTTCCCTGACTCAAATGTGATAGAAATATTTATTATCAAATTTATCAATTCCAGATCATGAACTCCAAATTGCTCTTTTGTATCCTTGAAGGCGACCTTAAGTGAGAAAGAAATTCCCCTGACCTTGGAGTGACTCCAGGAGAGAATTTACAGGCAAGGCACAGCAGCATCCAAGAAAAGCTCAACATAAATTTGAATGTGCTCTGCAGAGGGGGCAGTTGTCACCATGGTGATTTTATTCTTTCCTACACTGAGCTCAAAATGAAAGGAGAGGAGTTTTCAAAGCAAAGTTGCCGAAATAGGTGAATCAAAAATCTGGATATAATCTCTAGCCATTGTTAGAAAGATAGTGCTTAGTTTGAAGTTTGGAGCCTAGATTTGGGATCATATCAAGATAATGATTATTAGATAGCCTGAGAGGACACCCCTCTTGATAAAATATTTATAGATAATTAGAAAGTTATGTGATTATCAATATTCTGCTTGAAAGCATTATACTCACATTGGTCTTTCCTCAACTAACATTATTAAATATTTACTATTTCTTTGCAATGAACAAACTGCTTTACATGTATTATTTCATTTACTACCTTAAAAAAATCTATGGGGTAGATACTACAATTATTCCCATTTTAAAGATGTAGAACATAAGACAAAGGAAACAAAGGAAAGTTCTTTTGATTTTTGGTTTGGATCTGATTTTAATCTTTTTTTTTTTTTTTAAATGACGAATCTTTAAAAAAAAAAATCAAGTTAAAAAGTCCCAACCTTCAAGTGGTTTGGCAAGGTCACACAACTAATAAGTGGTAGATGTAAGAGTCAAATCCAGGTTCAAATTCAAAAACCCTATTATAATGAAGTAGAATCAGCATCAGAGCAGATGTAAATATATGATGTTAGAAGCCCTGTTTCAGATTGGCCAAACCTGCTGGTCAGATTTTTCCATGATGGAGGCAGAAATACTGCTGACATGAGTCTGGAGTACTCACAGCTGTCACTACTTTTGTGCTCCACTATGAGACTTTCAGAGGTAGACTACCAAAGATATAACTTCTTTCTCATCACATGTTACTCAGAAGCCTCTCCGGACTTATGGCACTTCTTGTCAGCCACAATTGAAGAATGATTCTCTTCCAGTTGGGAAGGGCCTTCTCTTAAACTAAGCATATGAAGCAGAGATTTACCGAAACCAACCCTGGCTGCCATTGCGGTAACAGACCTCACAGCTAGACCTCCAGCAAACAATCCTGGATTGACTCTTTTGAATTCTGCATGTGCCAACAGTCACTTTTAAACACCATATTTTTCTTGCTTATGATCTCCCTCTTGCTTTTCGTGTGACCGTCATCAGCTAGTTTTTTCCCCTGTACCTCTGATTTATGACTTTCAGAATTCTGACCAGATGAATATCTGGGTAAATGCTTACCAGCCTTTGGGAGTGTTAACCCTCTTCCTCATGGCCAGAAAGTTATAGTGTTGTTCATCTCTTAACCAAAAATCAAAAGAACCTACCTTTGTTTCCTTTTCTCTTTAAATACTTTGGAGAATTCCTAGCCAGTATCTTCATTTCCCTGAAGGAAATGCGTGTGAGCCAGCTGCTAAGTGCTGGAGTTTGCACGCACCTGTTTGTTTACTTTTAAAAATGTAATTGGGAATATGCCTGGAAGCATGAGTCTGTTCTCTAGTGCACTCTAAGCAGATTTAGGCACACGGAAGACAATCACAGCCTCATATTGTACATCTATTGCATGCATAGTTCTCTAGTTGGCATTTTGCAAAGATATAATTATCAGAAATGCCTGGAACACAAAATTTAAATGGAGAGATGAGACACTAAAAGGTGACCAGGAACATTAATGAAAAAACGTAGTAATCATAACTCCTTATCAGGGACTACAAAGCTCTTTATCAGTGGCCTTTAATTCTGGCTGCACTTTAATATCATCTAGGAAACCTTAACACACACACACATACACACGTGCGCACACACGGAGCCTGTATGCTACCTTCAGTGATTGTAATTTAATTGGTCTGGGCTGCACACATCTATGTTTTGTAAAAGCCGTTTGAGTAATATTATATAATCGGGCCAGGAAACCATAATGCCCACTTTTCCGACCTCACCTCCAGGCTCGTGCCCCCATACTCATATACTGCAGTCAACTGTCCTGTTCTCTCTTTGAGCATAGAAAGTTCATTCCTTCTTTAGAATCTTTGCTATATCTGTTCCTCTCTAAAAACGTGCTCCTTACCCGATCTTGGCATGGCCCTTATTTTCGTGCCAGTGTGCTCAGCTCACACGTCATCTCGTTGGAAGCTACATGAGCAGGGCCTCTGGAGTTGTGCGGTGCATCAAGGGCTTGAGAGCGGCCACCGCCTGCGGTGCTGTCCTCGGGACTGTCTGCTCTCTCTCCAGTCGCTCTCAAATTGACCTGTTTTATTTTCTCCTTTTAAAATTACTAATTGAAACCCATCTGTTTATTGGTTCATGTTTGTCTTTTTTAATCTCCTACCACTAAAAAGGTTGAGACCAAAACAGTGGGGTCTTTCTCCGAATTGTTCAGTGTTGTATGTCTGGTACCTAGGATAGTCACTTGCATACGGTAGGTGTCCAATAAACATTTGTTAAACGAATGTTCTGTGTATGATACATAAAGCTGAGAATCCCTGCTGTACAGCAGAAATATAAGGTAGCTGAAGTTCATCAGGAAATCCTAAGAGCCAAGGTAAGGTTCTGAGTAGATTTCAAATAATGAGAGGGTGGCCTTTGACAAGTTGTCTGGAGGATGGTGTTAGGAGAACGTTATCTCTTAAGAGCTGGAGCCAACCATGCTCAGAGTAGAGCAAGCTAGTTAGCTTGACTGGGATGAGTAAGTGATATTTAAAATTAATCCAATCTCCTGATATAATGAAATCATCTGAAGTGAAAACAGTATTTGGAAAATAGATCACAATTGGTATCTAGTACAGCTGTCTCTTATTTGCATATAACTACTCTGTAGAACAGACAGTGACCCCAATTCTAATAAAAACTTTGAAAGCTATATCTTGATTTTCAGTTAATAGTCTCAGAGTACTGAGAAACAGCTAATAATAATAATAATAATAATAATGATGATAACGATAATGACTACCATACTGAGTAATTCCTTAGTGCTGGGCATTAGACCAAATACTTATATGTTCATTATATAATTTTAACTCTCACAACAAACTCATGAGGTGATTAATACGAACAGCTTTCCGTCAGCAAAACTGACTTCGAAAAGTCAAACAATTGACTGAAATCTCACCCAAAGTAAATGGTTGAACTGGGATTTGAGCCCAGAATCGTGGACTCCAAAGCTGCTGCATTCACCTGAAATGCTGCTTTGCCTGATCTAGACCCAGTTTCATCCAGTGTGACCCTAATGGTCGTATGCCTTCCATACTGGTTGCAGCTCATCTAATTAGAATTTTAATAAAAAGTACAGAAAGTCTTCAAATTATAATTTTGTAAACTTTTTAAGTCCATTACTTGGAGCTTGAAATATACTTTCATAAAGGAAGATTGTTATAAATAGTGCTCAGGTCCCCAGGCCACAGAAGCAAAATAGAGGTGGGAAAAACATTCAATTTGGGGGGTTTTGCTTAAATCGAATGCTGGTGCTCAGTAATGGTTTAATTAGAACAAATTAAAAAGGTGTTTGGGTCATTTTGTATAGATGCCAAAAGAGATGAGGTGATCTTTCAAAGAAGCAAGGTGGAGTGCCATTTTTTTTTATTACATGTGATTTCATTTCAAACTGTATTTTTTTTTTTTCCTTTTCGTGTGATATCATTCTTCTTAAAGCATACTGCTATGAGGAGTGGGATGGTGGGAGGGTTTGAACAAAGTGTGCATGTCTGACATATAGAAATCAGGTGTATTATACCAAGCATCAGGAGTTAAAGACAGAAGAGGAGGGGTGAGCATAGAGATTTTAAAGAAAAAAAAATGTTGCTTGTGTTAGGCCCAGTTGCCAAGCTGTTCTTGGCCTGGATCTCTTCACTGGTTTTCCAGAGCCTAGGGTACTGGCCAAGGGGCTACAGGTGAGGTGAGGGCATGAGTCCTAAGAACGCGGCAGGCAAGGCTTGTCTGCAAGGCCTAGGTGTTCCTGACTCAGGGGAGGCTCTGCTTTCTCTTTAGTGATAGAGGATTGACAGATTATATGAAAAGGTAATTCCTGTTAATTCAGGTACCAGTACAAAGAAAGTACCAGTTCCTGATAATCAGCTTCAATTGATATTGAGTGCATGGGTAGACCTATTTTTCTTTTCTTTTCTTTTTTTTTAATGACTTATCACTGTCCAAGAAGAACAGTAATAAATAATTTTAGTATATTTCCTTTAAAAAATGGAGCTACTGCTGGGTTGTTTTTAAAACAAATAGTTAATTCAAAACTAACAGAATTCTCCTTTTTTAAAAAAGATGGTACTTGCTTATTTACTTCATTTCAAAGGTTTTTTTTTCTTTCTTTTTTTTAATTCAGTCTCCCTAGCAACAGAGACATCTGTCTCTATTCTCTTAGTCATTAAAGCCAAAGAAAGTAGCTGCTTCAAAAATAATAAAGGCAATTTCTATGAATTGGGTAACTGTTAATTGTTGCCAAGAAATCTTAGTGAGATAATGAGGCATACAGCAATTGACAAAGATCTTTTCATTGATGTATGAGCTTCCAGCTAGCCCATGGTGGTTAGCTAATATATACAGTACCATCGATGAGGTATTGTGTGATCCACTATGTAACACAAATAGAGAAGTGATCTTTACTCTTTCTAATTTCTTTCAGAAGTATGCCTTGCTGTGTTTTTTTTTCTGATTGCTTAGTAACTAATCGTACCTCGGGATTCCAGGGAATATATTTGCCCATTACATTTCATGAAAGTAGAAAGGTTTGAAGCATTTACAATGGAGATCAATGCGACAAATAGCATAGTAGTTGGTGGTGGTTTTAAAATACAATGTACTTCTTATTTGAGTTGTAGATTCTGCAAAACCATTTGAGTGAAAATACTTAAAATTGCACTCAATTCTAAAATGTATATTGGCATTTGTGCTAAAACTGTTCGCAGGCCCCTTATAATGAAACCCCAATCACCCTCTACAATAGCTTCACTAATAAACACAAAACAGTGTTTCAATGCTTTCTGCTTTCCCAGCAGCCAAGGAAGCAAATTATATTAAGTCAGTATTTTTTATTATCGGCCCTATATTTGGCACATGCCTGGCTGTATGTGAAACTACTGTTAAATGAGTAATAACAGAAGGAGAAACCAAGCATATAAAAGCAGCTTTTTGTGATTTTTTTTTTTTTAAAATCAGGAATATGCCTCTGATAACCAGATGTGGAGTAGCTCATTGTATTATTGGCCCATAAGCCTATTTTAGTTTCTTAAAGGGGGGATGATTACAAATGGGAAGTGTAAAGAACGCTGAATCTGGTTTCAAAATTAGGATGTTTATAAAATTTACATATGCATGAATATCGAGGAAAATACCATGGATATTAAATGATCAATTTTAGTATTAACTTGAATACAAATTTTGCTTTTATTATAGCATGTTGTGATATACTTACAAGACAGAGAAAAAATAGAGGAACTAAAACATGTTTTTCACCTCACAATGACATTTGTTTCATGTCAAACTGTAGGTATATGCAGTTTGATACACTATTCAAGTAATTAAGGCAATGCCGGTTAGAATCTAGATGAGATCTTGGAATAAGAATGTAGATATAGTTAAGCAAATCTTTTTAGCTTTGTGATATTTTTATAATTTTTGAAGTATTTTTTTAAAAAATTCTCCAAATACAGATATTTCTAGTAAATGCTTATGAATATAAATGAGTAAAAGACATTATCTTTTATAAATTACAGTTTTCATCTGCATAATTTCACACTGTTAAGGTGACAAACTGTTAATTTCCTTTCAAGATGCCTCTAATAAAATGAAAGTAGGAAGAATTTTTTTCTAGCAACCAAGTAGAAATAGACTTAAATAGCTGTTGGTGACTTTTTATCGAAAGTTTAAAAAATTCAGTGTAAGGAAAATCTTGGCACTTTATGTAGCATTTACAACATACTCGGGGGAGCTCATAGTTACAGTAATGGCTTTGTTGATCAAGTTTTCCCATATTGTCTATCAGCATGTCACTTAACATTAGGTGGAGGCCTTGAAATGAATATTTGTCTCAAACAAGGGCCATATATAGGATGTATCTCTTTTTCGTAGTTAGGGAGTTGGGAAATCGTGGCCCGTGGGCCACATTGACTTACTGTTTTTATATGGTCTGTGAGCTAAGAGTTATTTTTACATTTTTAAATGGAGAAAAAAATAAGGAAACTATTTGGCAACGTGAAAATTACATAAAATTATATTTTCAGTGTCCATTAGGGGGTTTTTATCGGAACACAGCACATCCTTCGGTTTGCACATGGCCTGTGGCTGCCTTCATGCTTCAGCAGCAGAGGTGAGTGGCTGTGGCAGAGATGGTCGGGGCCCCAAAGCCTAAAATATTTACTGTCTGGCCCTTTCCAGAAAACGTTTTCTGACACCTGCTCTAGATTTAGGTTATATTTTCAGGGTGTATTTTTTTTTTTTTAATGTAACTTATATATTCCAATGGTTAATGCATGCAGCTAACATTTAAAGGAGAACTTTGTTGTGCCAGAGATTGTGCTAAGTATTTTGCGTGGATCATCCCCCTGAATTTCTACAACAGCTCTACGAGGTGGAAACTGTTGTTGTTCCCATTTTATAGATGAGGAACTAAACAGAAAAGACTTGCCCAAAGCCAGTCAATTGCCCGAGCCTTCAGCTGTGTGCCTTGTCTCACCAGCCAGGTATAAAAGGAAGGACCATGTGGACTCCATCAGCTTCTAGGGTGAGAGGAAGAGGGTTTAGATACCATCTTCACAAAATGCAAGTGAATTTGTCACTATATTTGGTGAGGGCCTGGAACAAAGGTGACTTTCATCATCCTTACCCTTAGGAGAAACTGACCCACAGTCATCGATGTGCTGTGGTATCTTTTGGCAGTGGTTCCCAGCCAGCACAGCCAAAGGATTGCTCTCTGACCCAATGGGAGATGAGAAATGCTCTCTGACATCTTTCTAAGCGAGGGGAATGGTGATGTTCAAGCTGAGTTTCAGATGGTGAATAAGAAGGAACACGTGACAGGGAGGAGGCAATGTATTGCCACAGGTTACTAGCACATGCCAAGTTATTACAAAAATTAAAATGCTGCTAATTTGATGTCATGTTTAAAGTTTTGAAAATTATCTGAAATGGGGACTTCCTATTTTTATATATTACAGCTTTCTCGAGGTATAATTGACGTACAATAAACTATACCGATTTAAAGTGTACGGGGTGAATTTTGACGTATGTATATTTCCAGGAAACCGACACTATAATCAATGTCATCACCTCAAAACTTTCCTCATACCCCTTTATAATCCATCTCCATCTCTACCCCTATCCCCAGGAAGCCACTCTTCTGCTTACTATAACTGTATCTATGTATGGATTTTCTAGAATTTTATATGGATGAAGTCATTCAGTATATGCTATTTCGAGGGATGTGGGGTCTGATTTGTTTCACTCAGTGAGGGAAGAGTCTCCCGTGTTGTTCTGCGAATCAATAGTTTGTATTTTTCCATTGCTCTTTATAATTCTTACAGAAGAAATGAGATGGGAAGCTACATCACTTGCCACTGTCTAAAATCTAACACTGATTTTCTTGATATGTTGATACAGTCCACTGAGAGTCAATTGCAAAAGTCCTCCAAAATTGATCATTTTGATATGGTTTGATGAAGCATTGTGCAACTTTGCCAAGTCACCTGGAGAGGACCTGGCCGAGTACACTGTGGGTTGATTTTCTTACCCCTCCGAGTTAGGAAGCCAGATCTGATCAGCAGGCTGGGGAAGTCCTTGTAAACCTCAGCTTCTGTGATTTAAAATTACATAAGTCATTGTATTTCTTAAGGTCAAAGGAATTTCCTGGCAAAATGAAATATTCTTGGAGGGTAATAGCAAAGATATCTTAGATTTAAATTTATATTTATTCATAAATTTAACAAACATTTTGTGGGCTTTTAATATGTGTCGGGTACTGAGGTTGGTAGCTGAAATGTAGAGATGACAAACACAGTGTCCCTGCCCTACTGGGACTATTAGTGCAATAGGGGTTCATAGTTAGCAAAGGTGCGTAATATACATTAATTCAGAAACAGCTATTTATCGAGCATCCATTATATGTCAGGTCCTGAGTTAGACCCCTGTGGAGATGTCCACCTCTCTTCAATCACAAAGCTTACTTTTCTTGTGGAAGAGACAGATGACAAGTAATTAAGCACATAAATATGTAGGATGAATATAGATTATGAGGGATTTTATAATGGAAATAAACAGGGTGATGAGGTGGTAATTTAGGAAGGCCGTTTTATAGAAAGGAACCATGGGCAGCTTTGCCGAGGAGCAGGGCAGCGGGGTGAGAGCTCTGCAGGAGGCACAGAGAACTCCAGGTACAAAGACAGGTGTGGGCAGGGCTCTCCTGGTTAATGAAACTCGAAGGAGGAGGATTTGGCTGGGAAGGGTGACCCGGTGAAGAGTGACTTGATGTGACAGTGGAGAGGTAGGCAGGGGAAGAACCTGTAAAGTGACAGCAGCCATGATTAAGAGTTTGTGTTTTTTTGTTTTAGTGAGCATACCAGAGAGACCCTGGAGGCGTTTAAAGGAGAGAATTTCTGACTTTTTGTTTTCTGTGTTTTTATTATAAAAACAAGGCCAAGTTAACACAATAAAATAAATCCAATTCATACAACAAAATGGACAGATCTTAAGTGTTCAGATTGAATTTCGACAGTTACACACGACTGTGTAACCACCACCCAAAACAAGATACAGGACTTTTCAATTTCAAGACCGTTCCCTTGGGCCGTTTTCCGAGTTGCTTTAAAACAGATCAACACTGAGAAAGTCTGCAGGGGAGTCACCTCCGTGTTCATGACTTGCATTCTCATTTAACTCTCCACGATGAGAACACTCTTTGAGAGTCTTCATCATTCCCTTTTTTTTTTGGCCACACAGCTTCTGATCTGATCACCCTCCTTCAGACTTCCTCTGGTACTTGATTTCAAGGTCACTTCCTAGTGAAATTTTGTTCTCTCCTCTGTTTTACCCCGTCCAAAGTCGACACGCCTTGCCAGCCACAGCTCGGTATCTACCTTTTCATAAAGCTTGAAGCTTATAATTAATCCATTCCTGTCTGAACGGTCCTGTGTTTTCGGAACACCGACGGTGTTTTTGTTTGTTTGTTTGTTTGTTTTCAGCTCTTCCACACTGAGTTTTTATTTATACTGTGTAGTGGAGGAGTAAAGAGAAATATACGTCTGTAATGAGAATAAATATTCTAAATGACTTAAAAAACAATAATAATAACAGAGGAGAGGCGAGTAAATTCTATTTCAACACAGCCTTGTAATTTTTAAAGCGGAGGGATGACGCAGCATGTGTAGACTCGGCCCGAACACATCGCAGCCTTAGTTTGGTTAAACCTGCAACTGTATTTTTTTTTTCCTTTATCTTGCACTGTGAGTCGTTTTTGTCCGCAATCTAGTCAGCCAGTCATGAAGGCTTACACACTCCAGAGAACGCTGGATGCCTTTCTGCCGGGTTCAGACTTCACTGTCTGCTGCCTTGTCATCCATCTAAATGCTAACTAATGCCTTTTTTTCCGACAAAGTCAAATGCTGAAGGCATTGGCTTGTCAATGGTGGGTGTTTGCCTGTGCTAGACCTGTGGCCGACTGAGGTAATGGATCGGCGGCATTTGCTTGTTTTAAAGATGATTTGATCTAGTGTGTTCTGTGTGGGTTGATATGTTAAAAATTCAGGATGTTATTTATAAAGAATTGCAGAGAAACCAAGGGCAGATGGGGCCTTGGCCAAGATTTTCTTCTTTATTGATGCTGCCATCACAAATATTTAATTGGCATCAAGGTAAATATTCAAAGGTTAATGTAGCATGCTTTTAATGGATAATGAAGGTGTTCGGTCCCTCCAGCCTCACTTTGCTCCTGGAATGTAATTACCGGTGTAGGGATGGTCAGACGTGGAAGCAGTGTGTCATCTTTTGGCATTCACCTATGGGCAGCATACACAAGAAATGGTGGCTGTTGTGATCCGCTTTTCGTATGGATGCATGAGTCACAATCTGCCATTTGCATTTCCATGTGTTTAAGACCCTATATCAGTGAATTAGACAGTGCTTTTTGACAGAAAGACAATGATGTCAAAGATATATATATATATATACATATATACATACATATATATATGTGTGTATATATATATGTATGTATACACACACACACACACACACACACTCTCCAAAGTAGAGTTGAATTTATTTCTAATGCAAGTCCTAGCTTTGGCATTTCATGGGGCAGGGAGGGAGTGTGGGAAGATACTGTTATGTGAGAAATATGAAAAATAAAAATAAATGTTTCTCATGTAACAAACCGGTCAAAGGGCATGTAAAAAGTGCTCAATGAATGTAGCCCATGACTGCTCTTATTTTCTTACTTTTCTGGGTTAACTATGTGCTTTTTTTTTTTTCCTGATGGGGATTCTTCCTGCAAATTATTTCTTATTTTCACTGGTGTTGTCATTGCAGTGACAGCAATATTTGAATGATGTTACTTATAAAAATAATACCATGCCAAAAATGTTCCTCCTTTTTTCTCTTCTTAACAATTCTGAGTCATAGAATTCTATTCCAAGAAAAATAATTACGCCGAAATATATTTTATATGGTCATCATCTGGGAAATGAATACAGAGCTACCTTGTACTATTATTTCTGTTTCAATGCATTATTTTTAAAACACTTAACAAAAATCATGATTAATAACAAGTGGAAATAGGAATATTTGATCAAGTGGACCCTGTGATATTTAAATGCAAGTCACGCAAATGACAGAAGAGAATGGTGCAGTTATATAGTCGCTCCTTTCTTTGCTTCTTGTTTCTTATCGTGTTTTCCACTTACGTATTGGTGGTGAAGGAGAGCTGCTTTTGAATGGTCAGTAAGTCTTAGGCCAGCCTGGGCCATGCACCCTGATGATGATTAGCTAACTCCTGCTTCCGTCCGTTACTGCAGCCTCGCTCTCCTCAGACTCAGCTTTATCTCTGTTGTTTCTGCTTGTTTTCTTATTAAAGAAGAGATTAGCAGATGTTAAATGTGTATTAGAACCCAAGGGAGACTTTGAGATGAAAACAGAAAACTCGAAAACACTGAGAAAAAGTGATCTCCGTAAGGATGGAATGGTCAGTTTCAGAAGCATCCTGTCTAAAATAGACAGTTTGTAAGACAGTTTCCATGTTTGGGTTGGTTATTCTATCAATAGATATGAACCAAAGTGATGCACATTGATTGAAAACAACACTACATTGATAAACATGACTTTGTTTTTCATTCTTCTATCATCAAGGAAACCTGAATAGTGATATTTCTGTAACCACCTCTGCAGGAGTCCCTCTGCATCAGCATAGGTTGGGGTTCTTGCTATAGTACAGAATTCTAAGCTCACGCCAGCATGTGGAATTAGCACTCTTGCAGTCAGGGCCCAGGACCTAGAAATCTGCTACTTCAGACATTTTTCCACAATTTCTGTGTGAGAAATTTATTTGCCACAAATATGCGTACTTCAATTTTATTAATATAAAACTGTTAAGAGTGTGGATTGTGGGGCCTGATGAGCTGGCTTTGTACGCCCAGCTCTACCACTCACGGTGTGTGGTCTTGCTCCTGTTACCTGACCTCACAGTTCCTCATCTGTAAAATGGGTGATACAATAACGCCATGGCTTAGAGTCGTTTGGGGACTTCAGTGAGACAGTCCCTCAAAGCAGTTTGCACAGTGCTTGGCAGATAGCCAACATGTTGTTAAATGTTAATTATTATTGTCCTCATGTAGTGTTATTGCTTTATTAAAAATGGTAATAATATCAAATTCTATCGAGCTTACCTGTGACAGACTTGTAGAAAACAGTAATGGAAGCTTCCTGTATTCTTGAGGCGTAGATTCCCCCTCTGTCTCTTTCTCTCTCAAAAGGAACTTTAAACAGTAAAAAAATTGCATGATTTCTGCACTGGACTATTCAATTCAGTGGCTATCATGAAAGATGCCCCAGGCTCCAGCCAACAGAAGTCTACATCAAGGGCCACATGACCAGCTCGGAGTGAACTTTGATGTATTATTCATTGGCTGAACCCTAGTGCGAATTCCTCCACACTTCTTCATCCTCCAGTGACTTCAGCTTTGCAAATGGCCATGGCCAAAACCTGTGAGCAGCCTTTCACCCCTCACCCCTGCAGATGGAAGACTGTTTCTGGCATCTTAAAATGTGCCCTTCACCTTTCCCTGTGTAAAGATGGCCTTGTGCTTTCATTGTGTACATTTTTGTCCAAGCTCCCACACCCTGGGTTTTTGGCAATTAGAGGGCTTTAATTATATAGCTTTTAGACAGACAGTCTGAGCGAGTGACCGTGTTTTTTTCCTCTGGTCATCTAGCAGAAACTTGAAAGGAAGAAGGCACAGATAGAGACGGTGTGTGAATGATTCTGGCTGTTCAGATGCCAGTGGCACCTGAATGATGTGAGTCAGTGATGCTGTTACTCTTCTGGTCCCAGGAAGAGACCGTTATCATGCAGAGCACACTGGCCGCTGTATCTCCAGTTACTACGTTACCACCAGTCCTTTGCAACTGCCTCCAAAGACCATTTCTCTCCCTCTCTCTTGTTCTCCTTGCTGGTAGACCACTGTCATTTTTCTTGAGGTCATGATTTGGAAGACTGAGAGCCCTCCAAATTGCTCTTGATAAATGCATTGAAGACTCTGCTCCTTTTGCTTTAATAGTTAAATATGTTTCCCTGTTTTCTTACTATTTTTTGCTCCTGCCACACATTATTTTAACATACCTGATGCCCGAGAAGCAACTTAGCAGCACTTTTTTTTGTTTTTTTTTCTTTTTGGCAACAAAGTGAATTTTCCTTTAAAATTATAAAATGCTTCCCTCGTATATCTGTTCTAAACAGCAATCCAGAGAATTAATTCAGACTATTTTCAGACCTATTTCAAACATTTTGATGACTCAGAATCTGAATCACAGCAAATAGAACACGATCTAAATACTACAAGGTGACACAAATTCAACATAAGTAGGAAAGGATTAAAAAGGCAGTAATTGCAGTTATTCATCTTTAATTAGTTTATATTGAGAAGTAATGCTACAGTTTGGGAGATATGTTTAGGTATCATTTGCATCATTTTTCAAATATACCATC
Organism: Pteropus medius; assembly: GCF_902729225.1. Taxonomy (NCBI): domain Eukaryota; kingdom Metazoa; phylum Chordata; class Mammalia; order Chiroptera; family Pteropodidae; genus Pteropus; species Pteropus medius. The sequence continues at coordinate 6,916,042 of NW_024340699.1, forward strand.
CTAGGCATATAAAAATAACTAACATTTATGGATGCTGTAACCAAAATACAGAGGTTTTATCTCCTTGCTTGAAGTTTTGACTGTCCTTGTTTTACAGTTAATGAATTAAAGATCTATATTATATTCCCCACACTAATCAGCAGTGTTACAATTGATCTACCTTAATTCTAATAACTTTTAGAATTAAGACTTTGTTGGTATATAGAAAGAGTATATGGTATAATTCCTGCCTTCAAGAAACCTGAGGTATAGTTCAGGGAAGAACACGAATATGCAACTAATGTGAACTTGTTTATTCAGTCATTACTTATGGGATGTCGAATGTATTCTGGGCAGGGTTCTACTACCATTTATGTATGACCAAATTGGGTCTTAAGGAAGCAATGAATTTTATACAATTTCAATTGCTGGGCGATTGTGTTTTCCAAAGATAAGGGCAGCAATATTATCTTCCCTTACACATACTCTTCTGCATTATGTTCTTGCCACTCCCTCGTCAAGAGGCAAAGTCTATTCCCCATCCCCTAGATGGGGGCTGGTCTTAGTGACTCGTTTGCAACTAATGAACTTCTGGGCTAGGTCAGAATATTTGCTCTCCAGACACTCCCTTTTGGGGAGCACCTTCTTGGAACCCAAGTGCCATGCCATGAACCTCAGGCCACATGAAAGGTCCCTACATAGGTGATCTGACTCCAGACTTTGGGTCATCTCCACCCAAGAATCAGACGTAAGTGAAGATGATTCCAGAGCCCAGATTTATTGGTCTTCCCAAAGGAAGCCCCAGACCTTCTGGAACGCAGACAATCCAACCCCTTATGCCCTGTCCAAAGTCTTCACCCACAAAATCTGATGCTGTTTTATGCCACTAAGGTTGATTCACTCTTGTCAGCATCTAATGATAAAGTATTGAACAAATCAGAGATCAATAAAAGAGATGCTACTGATATGTCCAATAATAATAATTAATTAATGAAAGTTTCCATTTATTGATTGCTTTGTGCCAGATTTTGTAACCTAATGTTTTTATAATCCTCACAAGGACCCTGAGTTTGGCATTATCGTACTTCCCATTTTTTGGATGAAGGAACGAAGGCACAGAGAGGTGAAATAACACATTCACATAGTAAATGAAAGAAGAGGATGTGGGGCTCTTGCGTTTGTCTGCTTGGATAGATAATCTCTCTAAGGACTAAGTGTGGTGCAATCTAACACTAGTTCATAAGTTCAGAGACTAGATCTCTCTGAGGTGGGGCGGCTTTAGATTTTATGAGGTCTTGTGAAAAGAGAAAGTTTATACTGAGCCTGATCAGGTGTGTAAGATTTAGTTAAGCAGAGTAGAAGAGGAGAGGCAGGCATTTAATGTGGAGGTAACCATGGGAACAGTGATAGAAGTGAGAAAAGAATTCATGAGTGCGTGGATGCAGAACAAACAGGTAAGAAGGGAAGCTGAGGAGGAGGATGGTAGAGAGTGCTAGAAGGGGCCCCTTAGAGATATAAGCATCCGGGGCACTTGATCTGGGAGGAGCATGTGTACATTAACAGACCGTTCAGTGGTAGGTAACTCTAGCAGCGGTATGGACACTGGACAAGCCTGGGGTGGACAAACTGGACACTGTATGGACACTGGACAAACCGGAAGAAAAGAGATTAGCTGAAATGCTATTTAATTGGTTTGAGAATAACAGGCAGGTGGCAATAGTAGTAAAGGTTAGTGGCAAATTTAGAGAAATTTCAAAGAAATAGATGGCACAGCATAATAACAAATATAAGGATTGAAAGACTAGGAACAAGTGAAAATGGTTTCCAGCCATTGAGGTTGGAAGTGTAATAAAAATATCTACCTTCAAATATTGCCAAATATAATTAATGCTACAAGGCCAATAAAGGCATTGGATAGAATTTCAAGACTCAGAAATAGATACTGCAAAAGTTGACAAATCTTGCACAATAATAATAATACTTTATGATTCTATCACCTTATCGATGGAAGACTCTTCACTTTTCTATGTTTGACATGCAAGTGTAATATTTGATAGTAGCTACAAGGCTGGGAGTTAGATGCATGAGATAGGTGGCTGCCCCCTGTACAGAGGATGTGACTGAGCCTTGTAGAGGTTGAATTCCTACTTTAAGATTCCATGGTAAGTCAGAGCTTGTCCCACGACCAGGTCCTTTGGCTCACAGTCCACTTCTGTTTTTATTTATAAAACTGCTTTTCGAATTATTTTTAGACTCAGGTAGGTATTTTGTTGTTGTTGTTCTAAAAAGTTGAGGAGCTCAAATATTTCTCGGTCTCCTGTACATTTGCCATATGCTGTGGTTTCTGACTCTGGACCAGCATTACTCATAAGCCCTCATCATATATGTGTACCTAATATAAGTGGGTAAGTGAAAGCCTGAATAAGGTTGTAGGAGGCTTCTTGAACTCATTCTGTCTACAGATTGAGTTTGCAGACTTCAAAAATCTGTAAATATCTAGTTTTTAAATATTGGTCACTCAGAGCACAAGCCCAGGAGTAATTTTCCTTCTGAACCCTTTACATAGTGTTACTCATTTCACATCCGAGTTATCTCTGGAATCATCGCATTCTCCCTATTCATAGTTCTACCACCTTTGTTTACACCCTGTACATGTTTCTTGGAGTAACTCAACAGGCTTCTAATTTGTTGGCGTACTTTGTTATCTGTACACACCCATCCCATCCACACTCCAAGCAAAACTGACCATGTTTGAAATATCAGTAATTCCCCCAAGACTTATTATAAGATTTTCCAAGCCATTTGACATATAAGTCCTCTCAGGGCCTTGTCAACCTCTCCAGTGTCATCTCTTGTACTTTACACTCTGGTAATATTGATAGAATGATGGGTTTACTCACACACGCACATACACACACACACTTTTTGTCTCTATAACACCACATACATGGTTTCCTTTCTGGAACGACTTTCTTCCCTGTATCCACTGACAAATTTGTGTTCCTTCTTAAAACCCTGTCATGTAAACTCATCACACTCATCCTGCTTTTCTCCAGTTCACAGTGTTAATTCCTCCAGCCTTTGTCTCGTGCGTGGACCCAGCACAGACTCCATCTTGCCTGGCTCGCCCTGTATTATAATTCTTTTATCTTCCTGCCCACTCTGCCTCTTAGGTTGTAAACCACTTGAGGGCAGGGACCGCGACTGTCAGTCTCTGCATCAGTTGAAATGTTTTCAGTACTTGCCACGCGGTGGGTGCTCATATAATAATTGTTGACATGAAAAAAGGAAGACTGTTTTGTCAGTAAAGGACTTGGGCTGAGAGAGGTCATTACCACAACCACGGCTTTATCGAGCACCCGTTTTCATGAAGCTCTGTGCCGAGTGCTCCTCAGCACAAATTGCGCAAATCCTCCTCTTGACCTCTAAGAACGTGTTTATAATTTAATACGTATATCAGGCCTGAGGCCAAATGTGGAAACGACAGGCAATAATTGAATTACCAGCATTAAACAGATATACAAATAGGTTAGATTAAATATTTACTTTGTATGTAAGTTACCTTGTAAAGGGTAATTGCATTTTAGCAGCTGGTGAGTGTGTGGGAACCATTTGAGTTTTATGTTTAGACAATAGGATCCTATCATAATGATTACAATGTAAACTGAATTTTGATGTTTTATGGGCGAAGATGGACATAAATATTTTCTATGAGGTTAATTTACATCATAATGGAAGAAGAAGTAATATGCCTTGGAAGGAATCCAAATCTAGACACCTCTGGACAATTTAGAGCAAATGGAGCTTATCTGTAGAACTCTACCATTTAAATAAAATATGGAATCTAAAAAATATGTGTTTTTCATCAAAAGCAGGAAACAGGGTATTTGACAACATGCATTTGTCTACTGAATGTGATGGAATATGTGATGAAATATGTTTTGTCAATAAAATAAATTGCCAAACAAAATGTAATCCTTTCTGCAAATGCATTTAGTCTCCAGAATGAAATAAGCTACTTCCACAAAGTGCATTTTTCCTTTGAATTATTTTAGGTTTGCTGTCTATCAAAAACTATGGATAAAATGTGTTTTGTCAGACACTATATTATAAGGGAGATAGGTAAAATATATTAGCAAAAATGTAGGCTCAATTGTGGAGGGTCAGTGAATGTTTGTAGCATATTAATGTAGTTTAAATGAGATCATAATTTTTGTCTTAAAAGGCTAAGTTCTCATTCCAGTGTTAGTCCTTTTCTTGAAAACGTTCATGTGATACCCTCCCTGATGGTCCTTGAACAGATTCCTAACACTTTTATTGTCTCATGTTATCACCACATCACTGAAAGAGTTAATTACATGCCTAATTAGGTTCTTTTTTGTTTCATTCTCCTCCTGCTCTGTGAATTGGTCCTTTGCCCCAAGGCTTCTGAGGAATTTTAACTTACATAATTAATTAATGCAGTTTAACCCTTCAAATGTGACACTAACACCCCACCTAGTTTAACGTAATTTTAGATCTCTGGTTAGCAGCCTGCAGTGTGAGATAGCGGACAAGTTAGTCAGGTAATTAAGTGTTGTTAAGATAGGATAAAATATAATTTTTAGAAAGTGATCAAAGGAGTAATATATGTGTGGAAACAGCTGTGAAAATGGTGAAGTATTATACTACAAATAAAAGATAATGTGAATAGGAAGGGTTATTTTTTTGTCTTTTTCTCTTGTTCTTTTTTAAAATAAGAACACACTTCCTCACTCATGGTGTCTGCTTAATATTTAAGGATTGAATGAGCTAACGTCTAGAAAGTTCTTGGCTCCATACCTGGCACTGTTTCTATATTGATTTATAGCTTTCCAGTATTAAATAAACATTGTTCCATTCGGTTCTCAGAGTATCCTCTTTTCTGGATAGGAATCATTTATTTCCATTTTGTGGAAAAGTTAACTGAGATTCAGAAGGTCATGTAGTGGTAGACCCAAAGGAGGGATCGATATCTCTGATGGGCAGAGAGGTTGTGTAGGGAGGAGGTGACATTTGAACTCTATATCTAAAGAATAAGAAGGAAGTAAAAGGTAGGACCTGCATGGAGATGATGAATGTAGGCGGCATGTGGAGTATATTGTTAATAGCTTATATTTCCAGGGAAGACTTGATTTATTGGGAAATGAAGCTAGAAAGGTAATTTGGAGTCATAAAATACCTTATATACTAGGAAACTACTGGAAAGGTTTAAAGCAGGTGGCTGACATGATTCAACTTATATTTTCGAAAACTCGCTTTTGTGGTAAGTGTGAAAGGGAATTAGAGCCAAGAAGAGACCAATGGGCAGGATGCTCGTTGGTTTATCACTTCTGTTCTCCAGGTGAGAGATAGTGAAAGGCCAACCTGGCATGATGGCAACAGAAATAAAGAAGGTGGGAGAAGGATTTAAAAGACATTTCTCAGGTCTAATGAGTGAGAGCTCATATGTGGTAGACAAGATTGAGAGAATTGGAGAGTAACTGAAAAGCTGTATAGAAGATGAGGCCATTGATATAGATAGAAAATGAAAAAAAAAAAAAGAAAAGAAAAACCCAAAAAGTTGATGTTAGTGAGCAGATATATTTGGTTTTGAATATAAAAGGTATGACCACAGGATCAATAGATTGTCAATATGGATCCTGAGTCTAGGTAAGAGGCTGGGGTAAGGAATAAAGATTTGGAAGGTTATTGTTAGTATTTGCTTTTGTAATCGCTATGACATATGAATGGACCGCCTTTGTACAAATTTTAATTAATATTCAAAATAATGTATTGAAATTAAATTCAATGAATACAAAGACCCGACTCTCTTGTGTTCCTCCCACTTTGACTAGGGGACAATTATGGAGAATGTGCCAGGCTCAGACTTAAGATGTTCGTAAATTATCTCGGTTAAGTCCAAAATGTTGGAGAAAATTACAGGAATAGATATCAACATTTCTATTGCCCAGTGGGAAAACTGAGGCTTGGAGAGATGAAATTAATTGCCTAATGTAGAATGAGAACTCAAATCCTTGTTTACCTCCAAAGTCTGTCCCCCTAAACCACACTCTCATGGAAATGTTCAGATCTGATTCATCTTCCGGGCATCTAGTTCTCAGTGGCAACCCCTGTAGATCTTTCAAGGACACGCTAACCTCTTCTTCAATATGAAATTATTCACAAGTACACAGCAGAGGACCTAGCCCATGGAAGACAGCCAATGGATATTTATTTCTGTCTTTTTTTCAGCCTTATCCTTCCCTTTCTCTTAACCCTGTTAGCACCCCTTCTACATATCATTTAAGACCCATGGTTCTCTGTACTTTCCCTGTAGATATTGATGTGCCTTATTGCTTTCCTACGTTGACTGTAGCATTTTGAGTGCAAGCATTATCTTTTCCTTTCCCACAATTGCTAGCTCAGGGCCTCATTGTACTAAGTGCTCTGCTTGCATTGCTTCGTTGATAATCCGATGAGCTTGTACTGTAGGTATCTCCATTTTTAGAAGAGAAATATGTAACTCAGTAACTTGCCCAAGGACTTACAAAGAGTTGTAGATGAGGACATGGACCCTTGTCTAGAGTACGAAGAACGCTAAGTGACTAGTGCCTTGGGCATAGTAAGATCTCATCCTAGTGGGGAGGAATGAACAAAAACAGTTTCCATAAGCAAGACTTCAGAGGCATGAGAATAATTCTGTTCCACTGTGGGCTTTTAAAAAAATCAGAGCTGGTTTTAATAGGATTCTGTCTAATATGACTCTTTTCAGAGAATGCTTGAATAAAGGAACTCTATAATAATGAAAAAAAAAAATTAAGTCAGTCTTCTGGAGTATCTGAAAGGCGCACATTCGTTCCTTAATCTCACCAATCCAAATAGTGAACAGAGGCATCCAAAACAGAATTACAGAGATTGTTCCAAAGCTTAGTAGCTAATTTGATTTTGTACAGAATGTTAAGAAAGGGTTTTAAAGAATTTTTAATGAAAAGGCAATTAATGTGGAAACCTTCATTAATGGATAGTTGAGAGGAAAAACCAGACTTCTTGCTGAGTTTTTGACTTTTTAACTAATTGCAAAACTTTATGGTATTTTTACTGTATATTAGAAAATTGTGAGGCAGTATCTGTTTAATCCAGCTAGACCTTATGGGTAAATAGAACACTTTGAAAGGCTTTTAATTTTTTTTTTTTAAGTAAAGAGGACAGAAGCCCCAAGAACTAATTATAACTGAACAGTTCTCATTTGATAAAATGGATGCACATTAATGAAATGTTCACCAAGAAACAGTAAGTTTGACTCAGCTTAAAAGATTCTTGAAACTATTATTTGTTTCTTCATATTAACAGACATTGACCAATGTTGCTTACAGCAGAAAGTGGGCATTTTATAAGAAAACTATAAAGAGCAATCCTGAGTATTGAACAACAACAAAAATATAGATATTACTTATGAAAGTTGATTTGTTTAAATCCAAGGCCTCTAAATTCTTTTTTCCTTTTTAACGCCTACAGCACCTGGTCTTCCTAGGTGGTCTTCCATCCAAGTACTAACCAAGTATGACCCTGCTTAGCTTCCGAGATCATCTAAACTCTTTAAATACAATTCATTTCTCACTTCAAACTAATAATTAAAGCTAATGGAACATCCATTCTTTTGTTTTTCAGTATTTGGTTTTAGTGCCAGCCTTTTCCAAACATTGCTATAGAAATGTTCATAACTATTATATTCGCCACCCCCTAACACACGTGGTTTTTAGGGCGTTAGAGTAATGGAAACGACAACAGAAGTCTTTCGGGTGGAAGATTGTTTGAGAATTTTATTGAGCATGTGGTTAACCCTCATGCCATGGAGTTAGGAAAAGTCTGATTTCTTGCCATTCACAGCCATTGAACTAAAGAATTTTTATAAGCTCTGCAATTGCAATAAGTAAGTTGTCTTCTACTAACTTATTTTGCCTCACCTGGCTATCTAATCATCATAGGGCAGGGGGCAAGGGTGAGAAGGCTGAGCCCCTGTAGGAGAGGTAGTTTGTCTTATGGCTAGTCTTTCTGTATATCATATTGTCTACCACTGCATCTGGTGACAAATCTCAAACGTCCTAAATTTTAGATATGACATCACATAAGGCAAATCAGTCTTTCTTTACCTTTTTCCATCTCTAGCTTTGTTTGCTGGAGGGTGGTGATGTAAAAAGAATCAGAAGCATGTTCTAACAAAAGCAGCCTAATTCTATTCGTTGGCAATAAAGAGAATAAAGAAAAGGCGTATGTAGCTGCCTAACCAGTCAAAACTACCCCATCTTGAGAGGATCCATATTATAGTAGTAAATGAAGAAAGAACCAAAGTTTGAAAAGTCTCTTGTCTCTGTGAGTCACTGCTCATTCTTCATTAATGCTAGAACTCATTCAATCGAATTATATTATGACCCAACATGCATATCATAGACAATCAGCATATCTATATCTACATTATTTGGTTAATTGGTCAGTATGGTGCATCAAATCAAAAGCTTTTCCAGAATAGCTTGGAGGTAAAAAGATCTGATTTCTACCTCTGCCACTTACTAGCTTTTTTAACTTGAACGTTGCTTTTTTTTTTTTTTCTTTTACTTGGAATCTTCACTGTTTAAATATAGGTTCTCATGAGCTGAAACTATACTCTTAATTGATTATAATCGAAGCATTTTTGGAAGCCCAGTAACAGGCAGGCTTTCTACATAATGGAGAATTTGTGTATGACCATTTCTCATGCGCATATTTTCCTGTGTTTGAGGATTTGTACTTTGATTCATTGTGAGAAGAAGAAATATGACAGAAATGTGGCAGGCAAATGCATTCTTTCCTTTGATTGATTGTCTTGCCCTGGCATAGATTCTTTTCAGTTCTCTCTCTCTCTCTTCTCTTCCTGCTTCTCCTTTTCTCCTCTCCTCCTCCTCTCCCTTCCTCTCCCCTCCTCTTCCCTCCTCTTCCCTTCTCTCTGTCTCAAAAGGTGCAACTCCTTGAATAGGCTTCTTTGGGAGAGGTACAAGGAAACAAAGAATTTGGGCCAGCAAAAATTTCTGAATGTATGTTTTCATAGAATGTTTTAAAATGCACTTTGTTATTTTAAATAATTTTGTAGGAATGTTTTCACAAACATCCCCATTATATTTTGTTTCATTTAGGTGTAACTATATGCATTGTTCTCATTTATAAACAGTATCAATAATCTCTGTGTAGTAGTTCTTTCCTAATCCAGAAGAGCAAATTATTACCATTGGACCTTGAGCAGTCTCGATGATGCCAGTTTAAACTCTTGTTGCATCTAAATAATTGAGTCTTAATTTAATCTATGTAATTGAGTTTATACTAGGGTATAACTCTTGTTCACTGAGATGTTTATTATGATGATGATGATGATTAGCAAAAACCGGCATTCGCATTAAGCTACAAAGGGCAAAAGGAAACCAAAGTAACATCCTATGGTGTCAGCTCAATCAAAAATCAATGTTGTAGGTAGAGAGGGCTTACTGAGCTAAGAAAACCAATAGGAGTTCACAGCCATTTTCTGTGGGTAAGGGACTACCCAAGTCTCTATCCTGGGCTTGGTGTCTGCATTTATTATTGTTCTTATTAACAAATTTACCCAGTCTGCTCTCCAAACAGCAAACACTAATTATGGAACTTTAATTCCTTTCCTTTCCTTAAATCACAGAAATTATGAAACATAGCCATTTTGAGTTGACTGTCATGCTCAGATATAACCTACTTATAGTAGATGAGGTGTGATAATTTTATGAGACTGTTTTATACAATAGTACAGTAAAATTATTGAATTAACCTGTCCGTATCATGTCCTTTATTATTGTTTTCATTCTCTTTTATTAGGCATTATCCAAATCAATAATGTAAGTAATGCATTCCCTGATTTCTGCATTAGTTTCATTAATTTGCTCACTTGGCCATATGTTTAGATGCCTTGACATGAACTGGATATCAATTCCCTTGTCGCTTTTTTTTCCCCTTATTCTGCCATATTGTGAGTTGACATCAAAATACACACTGCAAAATGTATGTTAGGCTAGGACATTAAAATGATTGACAGTGAACTTGCAGGGCAAGGAGGAGGCTAATCCATATATGACACGCAGAAGCTGTTTTCCTGGCAACAACTTCATCATTGTTTCTAAACATGAGAGATGAGTCAATGTACCTAAAAAATCACTCAGGTAAACAGCAAAGAATTGTATTTGGCAGGACATGAATACCATGGTCTTTCTCCTTCTCTCTCCACAGTGGTAAATGGAAAGAGATTCCTTCCACCTAGATTAATAGCTGTTTTTACTCAATAAAAGATGCGTAAATCTTTGGTGGTTTCCTATTGAGTTGTATTCAGTCCTTTTATGTGTACATAATAACATCTCAGAGGAGTTAAGATTTAAGCGAGGCCCTTGCAGGGGAGAGATGACTGTGCACCTTTGATATGTAGGCTAGATACGTAGCCACCTTTTTGGGACAATAAATTGTTTTGAAAACAAGTTGAAATTTGATGATAGCCTCTATCAAATTTTTAGGTCTAATATCACATAGTATTTGGCATTTCACATTACATGAAGAAAAGAGAAAATAGAAGGCTAAGTTGGTTCAAAAAATTGTATGAGGCCTAAGAAAAGACTGCTCCCAGATGGAATTCACTGAAGATTCTGTTTCTTTGCATTTTCATTATAATTAATTCTTTAATATTGCCAGTTGAATCTCACGAATTGAAAATGTTCCAATCTATACAATCTGGCATCATGCTGCTCTTCTGAAATTCCAAGGAGCTTTCCTAAAGGGAAAATTGGGAAATTCACAGTATGAATGGAGCAATTAGAGCAGAGGTGTGGCATCAAGATATATGGGCCAAATAGATATAACATCATGACAGCGGCCTCTTTCCAAATGCATCCTAGTCAAATTAGCACATGGTAATAAGAGTGGAAGAGAGAGATGCTGCTCTTTGAAAAACAGTATACACTTGAAAGTTTTAATTCTATGGTTTCCAAACCACATCCTAAAAGAGATGTGTAATTGGAAACAGCATCAGATGAGTTGGCAAAATACACAGTTTCAGTTAAGGGGAGTGGGAAACAAGGAAGAAGACAGGCTATTGCCTGGAAGAGTAGTTACTGACCAAGGGCCCTCAGTTAACTGAGGATGGAGAATTTGCAAAGATGGGAACCTAATGGTACACAATCCAGTTACTTTGTAGAAGTTGCGTGTGTTGCAAGGGAGCTTATATATGTAGACAGTGACACAGCCAGGGTCCTTAACTTCACGTCTGTTTCTGGGCTTGCTCCGAAGGTGTAGAATATTCACTCTTTTATGAAGTTAAACACATAGAAAGTATCACCCTTCTTCAACCTTGTGTGAAATCCATGTCATCTCTTATCATTATGACATCTTAAATTTAAAAGCAATATGTACTCATTGTAAAAAATGTATAAAACCATAAGAGAATACCTTCCCTCTCCCCAACCAAAGATAGCCACAGTTAACTGTTTTATCCTTGGTCTTAGAAGACTGGAAATGAGTACAAAGATGGTGGGAATAAAACTCTTGGACAACTATCGGTCTTCTCCACAAGCTTTATGAGGCATAAACAAGGTCGTGAAAATCAGTATAGACAGAGGACACGTCTGAGCACGCTTGGCGTCCCATTCTGCTTCTGACAGGGATGTGGCCAGGGGAATGATAAAGATGAGTAGTCATATTCAGTCCTAAACAGATAATACTTATTCTTGGATATTATGATTCCCTGTTCCCAAAACCACCACCAGAGGAGCCACAACTGTTCCCAGAAGGACTATTTCATTTAATTTTGTTTGGTTTCCATCAAACATTTTAATTCTATCTGTATCTACCTATCTGTTCATTCATCTATAGTGACAAAATTGAGCTGATATATATATATATATATATATATATATATATATATATATATATATATATATATATATATATAGTATGGAACTCTGCCCTTTTCATTTTTTTAATACTTTGAATATTTCCCATATCAATATGGGAAGACTCTTCAAAAACATGCTTTTAAATTATTAGTTTAATTATACAGAGGCAAAGGTATATCCAATCAAATTTTTATTTATTTGGGAAAAATCAAGAGTTAATTAGCAAATCCTCATATTTAAAAACTCACTTGCTAAGCTATGAGGGCTAAATTTACTGAACTTTCCACTTGCAGTGTCGAGAAAATAATCACTTATGTTTCTAGAGAAGACATCAGTTAAAATTAACTGTGAGAATTCACCTCTACAAGGAAGGAGCAAATACTCAGAGGCCTTACTCACATAAGGTAGAATTTTTCATGAAAGAATCTACATCTAAATTCTTTATTTTTATTTCTTTGCTTTTTTATTAAACCTTTATTTGCTTTTTTTTTTTTTACTTTACCATCTCTCTTTTCTCATGAACCTTCAACAGAATCTGTATTGTGTACTGAGTAAGTCATGTTAATGGATTCCATAGATAATTTCCAAAGGTTGAAAAGGCCTTTGACTTCAGAGAAATTGAAGCAATTTTGAAAGAAGCCGAAGAGGTGTATATTAGAATCCTCTCCATGCACGTGAATAGTGGAGTGACATTTGATTTTGACAGAAAGAGTGAAAAGATCAAGTTGAAATGTGGCACTAGAGAAGAGAATGCCGCCTTATCCGTGCCTTCTCTGTTTGCTGAGAGAAGATATTCTGAAACTTTGAATGAGAAGTAAAGGGCATTAGCATCAAGCGAGAGTACAGGAGGAGTCAACCTGGATTTGCAAATAACAAAGTCATCTCAGCTAAACTTCAGGAAGACCTTGAAGCTGAGATCCAAGATCACATGCTTAAAAATAAGTAACTGTTGTTATAGATGCGTGTGTAGGTGACCAAAGTTGAATTTGCACAATAAAGGAGAGATCACAGAAAAGAGACTCTGAAGGAGTAAGGTTACTTGGGCTGGTTCTGGGAGTCTAATTCAGAAGGCTGGGCTAGTCTCAGAGTCCATAAAATGATATCTGAGAGGTGAGCAACTTCCATTTCGGCTTTCAGAAAAAATCTGAGGACACCTACATTGACATTTTCTCTCTTTTAAAGGATGGACTCCTCACTGCAGTTATATGTATTTATTCTTAATAATAAAGGCTGCATTTTCTCCTGGATTTTCTCCTTAAAACTTAAGGTACCTATGGCCACTCAGGGTCTCGTCATTTATTCACAGCTGAACAGCAGGATTCAAATATCACTGTGCTTGACTCAGTTGGATTAAAGAATAATTCAGATAGAGAACTCCTTGAAATTCACTTTCTCAGAAGCTACGGTCAGTAGTTGGTTGGTTATAAATAATATTTCTGCCTCCGTATTGTTTCATTCTGTTAGAATAAGAGCAAGCTGGTGTATTATTTGAGAATCTTAAAAATAAGTTTAAAAATAGAAAATAAATTATAGTGTAAGAAAAATAGCATAAGCTTAATTGAAAAAAAGATTTTAATTAGGGAATAAATTAAACATGCTTTAATTGTAGTGTTTACCTATAACAAATAAAATTGGTTAGGGAAGTTTAGAACTGTGGTTAAGAGGACGTACATCTACAGAATCATCCTGCCTCGATTGAACTCTAGATTTGCCAGGAAGTAGCTGAGAGATCTTGGAACAGTTCTTCCCTTATATAAAATTAGAATAATAATATGTATCCACCTAATAGAATTGTTTTTGAAAATGAAATGGTTTTAAATTATTAAAACCACTTATAAAGCATTTTGCACATTGCCTGGCACATGGTAAGCTCTCTGAGAATGCTTGTTCCTGCCTGAGACAGAAAAGGCCCATGTTAGCTCAGATCCTTTGAGAAGCAGATGCTGAGATGGGATTAAACATGCAGATTTGTCGAGGGGAAACATCTGAGAAGGATGAAGGGGAAGAAACAGGAGTAGCAGGGAAAGCCTCCAGGCAGTAATGTAGGTCTGACATCTGTGTAAGAAGGTGGGGAAGAAAGGCAGATTGAGTAGGGAAAGTCTCAGACTGCAACACAGTTCCAAGAAAGTTCAGGGCAGATCGACGCAGAGTCCTCTGTTGGAGGAGCCTCATGACCCACAGGAAGGAGCCTGTGTGGTCACTGGATGGGAACATTCCAGGAGAAGCCAGGGATCTGTGCAAATGTGGCAGTGGATACAGATAGACAACAGCTAGGGGGTGTGGCCTACAAGCAGAAGTTTGAACAGTGCGTTTCTGTGACTGCCATGAGGCCATAGCTTGAGCTGGTGATTTAGTACGTTAGTCATACATCATTCATATTGATTTATTAAAGTATTCCCTCACTCCCACATTTTGGTAGCTTGGGTCGGGGTACCCTGTCTTTGAACCTCAATTTCCTCACCTATGAAATGGGTAAAATAGTAAGCATTACAGACTTATTTCAGGACTGATTTAAAGATAAGATAGTATATGTAGAAACATTCTCTCTTTTTAAATAGTGAAATGTGCTCTGGGAAAGTAGAAAAAGCACAAAGGTATCCCCCGTAGACATTTTATAATTCAAAAATTTATTTCCACTAGTCTGGCCTTTCAATTAGCCTGACTTTATAAGACTTTATTTTAATTAATTTCGCATGAAAACATGTTATCTACAGAAACAAATAGACTTTCTTATCTTTGAAATTACTAAAAATTTAAGGTTTACAACCAGAATGTTTTATTTTATAACTCAGTAGGCATGGTACTGAATGAGACACCACTCTTTAATATCTAGTTCATAGAACCTGAAGACTTTAACTCATTGAAGGATCTGAATCAACACTTCTCCCAAGAAGACATGCAAATGGCCAGCAGACGTATAAAAAGATGCTCAACTTCACTAGCTATGAAAGAAATGCAAGTCCAAACCACAGGGAGATACCACTTCACACCTATTAGGATAGCTACTATCAACAAGACAAATCGTAATGTCAGGTCATGGGGAAAAAGGAACCCTCATTCACTGCTGGTGGGAATGTAAATTGGTACAGCCGCTATGAAAAACAGTATGGAGGTTCCTTTAAAAACTAAGAATATAATTACCATATGACCCAGCAATCCCTCTTCTGGGTATCTACCCACAAAATTTGAAAACATTTATCCATAAAGATATATGCACCACGATGCCCATTGCAGCGTTATTCACGGTGACCGAGACCTGGAAACAAGTGAAGTGCCCTTCGATAGATGACTGGATAAAAAAGGTGTGGTACATATATACAGTGGATATTACTCAGCCATAAGAAAAGATGAAATACTGCCATTTGTGACAACATGGATGGATCTTGCTAAGCAAAACAAGTCAAACAAGTCAGATAAAGTTGAGAACTATATGATTTCCCTTATATGAGGGATATAAAACTGAAAGCAACAAACAAAGAAAATACACAAATAAAAACTCGTAGACACAGACAGCAGTTGAGTGGTCACCAGAGGGAAAAGGGGTGGGGAGAGGTAGATAAGGGTAAAGAGAGTCAAATATATGGCGAAGGAAGGAGATCTGGCTTTGGATGGTCGACGTGCAATGCAATATCCATACAACATATTGAATTGTGCACCTGAAACCTATATATTATTAGCCAATATTACCCCGATAAATTTAATTTAAATATTTAAAAAATAAATAAAACATCGAAATAAATACAATTTTTAAAGATTGCCGCAGATTGGAACTCAAGAATACTCTTAAGTTCTACATCAGTTGTCCACGATTCTGTTGGGGGCGTCACAAAATGATTTGGACGTAGAAGGCTCTCAGTAAGTACTTGTCGAATGATTCACTGAATCAGTTAGTTTCTCACTCTCTTTACTTTTATCACCGTGATCTTTCCTCATAGAGATTAGGGAATCTAAACATGAAAACATGGAAAGAAACATGATGAAAACCCAAACCTCCGATGCTTGTGGGAATTAGAGAAGAATGGGTCCGGTATTTGGACCATATCTCTTAGAATCACAAAGATGATAGAATCATTAGAGGTCATGTGTGATCCTACTTTGTTTTAGGGTAGGCTTTCTTAACATGGGCCAGATAATTCCTTGTTTTGGGGGAGCTTTCCCATACCTTATAAGGTGTTTAGCAGCATTCCTGGTTTTTACCCACTAGAGGCCAGTAGCATCCCTCCCGTCAGCCCCCCAGTTGTGACAACAAAAAATGTATCCTAGCTGCTAAATGTCCCAGGGCGGGGGTGGCAAAGCGGACCCCAGTTGAAAAACTACTGTTTCAGACATTAGGCATCCAAGGAAACCTTGAGAGTTTAAATATGTTACCAGGACCCTTGGCAAAGCACACACCGCTACTCTTAACCCAGCACTAAGTACCTACCCAGCTCTCTTTCTCCTATCCTACACTGCCCGTCGGATTCAATAAGCAGTTACACGTGTCTCCAGTAAAGTTGTTGTTACTCTATCCTGACTGCTTATACTTAAGCCTAGCATTCTTCCAGTGTGTCGGCTGTTTGATATCATATGCATTTTATTGCATGGAAGGCAAGGCTTGATACCCCTTTCTATATTGGATTAAAAATGAAGTTCCTCTAAGAGGTGAAAGGGGCATGTTTTGAAGCTCAAAATTGACAGCGGGGGAGAGAGTTCAATAATTTTTCTTTTAGGGACTGACTTGGAGCTGTGTTATGCTTTCTTTGCCCAGCATACACTTAAATAAAAAAATATATCTGTACACAAAGATTTCTATGAAAAGTGCCTGCCAAGTTCCGAAGACACCTCTCTAAAGTGGCAGAGAACAGAATGGTCTTGTAGGGATGGCGGAGTGTAATTTCAGATAATTCTATATCAGGTTTCTGAGAACCCTTTTGGAAAGCTCTGTTATAAATTAGCACTGGGTCTCAAAGAAATGGAAAATTAGTATTTTCTTTCTCAGCCTACAATTTATTGATCAAAGAAAACTTATTTTTGGCTTTGTAGTGTTGCAACAATCTGAAGCATATTAATAAAGAAAGAGAGTTGCTTCTTGGGGAGATAACCTTGATGACTGTAATTTTTCTCATGAGTATCAGTGCTGCTTATATGCCAATACATCACAAGTGAAGGGGAAGGGAGGGGAGCAGTTGTTGCCTAGCAAGGGCAGTATGAAGTTCCATGTGTTTTGCTTTGTCTTCTTTCAGCCTTTTTCAAGGAGTTCTCATTCTTCACTCTTTATTCTGGAGAAGGACTTAAGGAGAGAGTATTATAACAAAAGAAAGGCTTTTCGATTGTGAAGGTAGAAAGAGCTGACAGGGAGTCGCCTAGTTCTAATCACTGGTTCTACCTAATACAATAACCAAGGGACTTGACCATGATTTATTCCTCTGCGTATTCATGCATGCATCCATTCCAGGAGCCACCTGGGTTCCATCCCCACTTCACCGGCTATTAATGATGTCACCCTGAGGAAATCACTTGTCCTCTCTCTGACTCAGTTTCCTTATCTGTAAAATGAGGAGATTAGTATCTAACACAAATACAGACAAAATCAATTAATGTTTTTAAAGTATGTAGAAAATTACCTGGCACATAACGATGTCGCTGTTTTTTCACATGGGAACGGTATATGTAATAACAAGTATGCAGTTTGTAGTGGGCACTTTGCTAGGTTTTAGTGATTTATTATAAGAAAAAAAGAAAAACTTGACAGACAGGAAGACACCCAAAGCAGGAAATAGGTCACATGTTTAAAATTCACCTTTCAGTTTGCGTTTATTAAACATCTCTTTCATGGAGGCCATTGTGCTAGCCACGCAGGAGGCAGAGATAATAGTATTTCTATTCTCTAAGGACTCTGATGGAGGAGGGAAAGTTAAATGTAATTATGAGATCACATGACAAGCGATATGATAAGTATAGACACAGTGTAATATATTTCCGTTGAGAAGCTCACAACCTGGGGATAGGGCTCGAGATGAAGAAGAAATGCAGAAGATATGCAGAGGAAGTGACGTGTGACTCCAGGCCAGTTAGCATGGGTATAAGACACTGAGCACAGAGGAAGGGGAGCCATGGCGAGGAGCATGATAAGGAGGGAGGTAAACGCCATAGCATGCCTTGGTCGGGAAGGGCCCTGCAGAACAGGTTAAGGAGTGTAGACACTACTT
Source organism: Pteropus medius (assembly GCF_902729225.1). Taxonomy (NCBI): domain Eukaryota; kingdom Metazoa; phylum Chordata; class Mammalia; order Chiroptera; family Pteropodidae; genus Pteropus; species Pteropus medius. The sequence continues at coordinate 6,934,139 of NW_024340699.1, forward strand.
TGAAAGATGAAAGGAAGTCATGAAAACATTTTTAGCAGAGGGGGGGATATGGTGGAAAAGTGGGGATTCCATTGGACGAATCGTGGTCTTGTTCAGTGTGGGGGAAAGGCTAGGAGAAGGCGAAACTAGAAAAGGCTGAAACCCGAAATTGGTAAAACTCCACTTAGAGATGATGAGGCTTGAACCTCGGCACCTTGAGAGAGGTGAAGAAGTAGAGATGGAGGCAGAAGCGGCTACTAGCAGAACTCCAGCAAAGTCGTCCTGACTGTTCTCCTGGAATGGGAAAAAGCGTGAAAGTGAAGCTTACTGTCTCTCACAAGTAGAAAAGTCTTATTTGGCCTTCAGAAAAGGAGGAAAATTTGTAATGAGTTGTCAGGAGTTGTCTTCCTGAGACATTCATGTCATCTTGTGATGTTGTAAACTTAGACGCCTACGGTACCTCTTGCTGCCTACCCTCTTTCTAGGTCCTGGTGTGGGAACTCTACTTTTTGGCACCTTTGATTTGACTTCAGAGGATTTTCCCATATTATTTTTGACATAGACACAGATGTAGAAAAACTTTAATATGCGATTTTTTTTTTTTGGTCCTTTTTCTTAAATCGTAGATATTTGAGCAAAACCTGAAAGGATCATTGGAGATCATCTAATGAAATGGTAGCAGAAAACTTTTTATCTCAGATGCCATCAGCAAAGTCTTAATAGTGGTCGCTTGGAGTGCTGTGTTGACAAAGAATACAAGGCCCATATGGCTTGGTGGAAAAGTGACAATATCAACTACAGATGTCCATCATGGGCAGAGCAGAAGCACATGTGCTTCATGCATCCATCTCGAGGATAAAGCATCTCAGCCCACAGCCTTAATGGATTTGACAAAGGTCACAAATTTACTTAGGAGAATGGCTGCAAAGAAAACCAGGTTACATGGCCCCCAGAGCTGAGATCATTCATTCATTTCATTGATAGTATTTGCCTTGGGTCACTGTGTGTCATGATCATGTTTTCTTGTGTTTTTCATTTTTAGTGCTAGATTTTCGACTTTTAACAAGACAGATAAGTTTCCTCCTTTCATGGAGAGTATCTTTCATGGGGTAGGGGTAGGGGTGGGGTGGGCGGGCAGATAATAAATAAATGTATACGTCAGATAATATCAGACAGCAGTTGAAGATTATGAAAACAATGTGGTGATGTGAAATAAATTAAAACATGGCAGTGGGTGGCCGGTCAGGAGAGTTGCTTCAGAAAACGAGGCTTTTTAGCTGAAACGTGAATAAGAAGAAAGAGCCAGCAAGGCCAAGATCTGACAGAGAAATACGCCAGGCAGTGCGAATACCAAGTGCAAAGACACTAAAGCTAAAAGCAGCCTGAGTGTTTGAGGAACAGAAGGAAGGCCTACGGGGCCAGGGCACCATGAGAGAGCGGGACAGTAGTACCTGGGAAGACTGGAGAGTTGGATGGGGGCCAGGTGATATTTTCTCATTTCTCAGGGAAGCGCGTCTGAGGGTCCCGCTCAGTGGCCCCAGGCAGTAGCAAAGTTGGGGGCTAGACCCACGGCCTCTGGTTTCCTAGTGCAGCGCTTTCGAAAGTCTCTATGAATACAGAGCCCTTTCTTTCTTTTTATAAGAAACTCCTTGATTATAACTGCCAAGATCAAACAACGGATAGGATCAAAAACGTTGCTCTATACAGATTAGAGTGGAAAATGGAAACCTGGAATAAGTGTGTTTCCTTCAGGTGACCTTAGTAAAACATTCATGGGGTGCTGACAAGTACTTTGAATCTATACAATGGGGAACACAGTTTAAATACTTTGATATATTGCAAGCAGCTTCTAGAGAATCTTAAAAAAGATTGCGAAGCTCATTTAAATCTTGTACCAACCCTGTGAGAATTGGTAGGAAATAGCTATAGCTATTTTTTTTTTCCAGATGAATTGAATGAGGCAGAGAGATTAAATTACTTGATTTCACATTTCTTCCCATAGTCTCACATTCAACCTAATAGATCCATTCCACACACATTAATTTATAAATAAATCTATGATTGAAATCCAAACTGTGCTAAAGCATCATTAAAATCTTTGATTTTTGAGTCCTCTGGTCTCAATTTGTGTATTTACCGTACTAATTATGAGTAACAAATAAAGTGAATCTTTCAAGAGTCATGTGCTTGAGCAATACGCTGAGCCTGCTGAATATTATTTGATTTGTCACTTTATTCCTAGACACGTTCCGCTGGATGTACAGTGGTCGAGTTTCAGGCTGCCCTGTTTGATACTCGCATACATTTCAGGAACTGCCTTGTCTTTTTCTTCCGCTCATTTTCTCCCCATCTCCCCTCCCCAGGCAGACTTACCTGTTCTGTGCATTTTGTTCCTTATAGGCTGTGCTCTGAAGTGACAGCTTATGAGCTTAATAAATCCAGGCAAAGGTATAAGTGGATGTTAATGGTCCACACTCCCCTTCAGCATAGCATGTATATACTTTAATGGTGACCTTTGATGGTTAATACCTAACTCAAAGGAATGACTAATGGCAGAATTAGGAAGCCAAGTAGATTTGGAGGTCAGCATTGTAGCTAATTGAAAGTAATACATTTGGGGCTAGTCAAGGACTTTATGTGCTTCTCAAATCGTCAAGATATGCCTGTTCCCAGAGCCAGCTGTCATCCTAAGAGGTGGGTCTCATCCTATAGGATATCGTAGACCTCAAATGCTGTTTCTGACATGGATATATAGAGGTGTGAGCTGTACCTAGAATGTTTCTCAACAAATTAGCAAACATGTGCATTGATATGCAAAGCAGTACCTGGAGAAGAAGTAAACTATGGAAAGGAAGTAATTATCATCTGTGGAACGATTACTTCCTTCACTTTACAGAAAATGTTTGTTTGGGGTTTTTTGTTGTTGTTTGTTTGTCTGTTTGTTTTAAGTATCTGCCCCTTATCATATTGTTTCTGCGGCCAGATTCTGGTTCTTCTTTCTTCTCTCTTGTTGACCTATGATCTTAAAGCCTATTTCAATAAGCCAGTGATATTGCGGCTCATAAGGGAGGAGTCCAGAATAGATGGACCCTGTCATCTTTTTTTAGTGTATCCCTTGGTGCATAGCACAGAGTCTGTGTACCTGGATACACTCGGATGTGTATAGAAAATCTCGCTCTAACGGGATCCCTCACATTCTACTTCGAAACTATCTAATTAAATAAGCTCCAAAATTATTGCATTTTATAATCTCCCAGCGCAAATTTTTCTTCCACAAAAGAAGACAAATGAATCTGAAATTCTGCTTTCTATATAAAGGTATATGCAGGTATCTGCAGGAAAAAAAAAAAATGATTCTCCCAAAAGTACAGAAAAAGAAAAATTATATCTAGAGCAAGTTAGGCCACCTTCCAGAGATTTTAACATCGGTGATGAATTTTCTAATTCTGTTGAGAAAGGGAGATTTGTGAGATCATATAATTGTAAATAAATCTGGTTTGAACCCTGAAGTAGTGAAAAAAATGTAATTGAAATCAATATAAATATGTAGTCTCAGGCTTTACTATGTGGTGACCACGTGGAAAGTAGCTTCCTATATGCCATTGCTTTCGCCTGGTGAGGAATGACCAGTCTAGGAGTCAGGTGACCTGCGTTTTCTAAGAACATTCGCTTTATGATCTTGTGCTCTTCACTTTTACAGGACCTCAGATTCTGCATCCAAAAACCAAAAGGTTATGTAAAAGTTTATTTTCTGGGTACCTCTCATCTATAAAATTCTATAAGCTAAGAAATAAAAACAAAGACCATAAGCGTTTTTATAAGGACAAGAGATTTTGCAATGTACCATTCCGGGCCCATCTCACTAATATTAAGCTACGACTCTCATAACAATTAATCTATATTGTTTTAGCTTATGTCCATCTTGGGATACAATTATTTATAGAGTTGCCTTGCTTCCCCTAGATTGCAGGTTAAGATTGATATAAAACATGACTATAAAAAGCTTTACCAGTGATAGGTGGTGAGTACACATCTCTGTTGGATTGTTACCCCTCACGTAATGTTCTCATGTGGCTTATGGAAATAGGCGTCATTGCTTTATTTTTAATTTCCAATACGCCATTCATTTCTTCCTTTGGTAAAACTTTCTGAATATCTTCTATGAGCAGAGCACTGTGTTGGATACACAAGATTCCAGAGTTGTCAATGTCAGTCTCTGCAGTAGCCAGTGTTCCATGAATGACAGCTCGTTTCCTTATCGGCTACAGATGCAATTTCTAGTGTTGTTATTATTTCCATTATTTCTAGAATCTCAGAGAGTTAAATATGGAAAACAACAAGAACATCCTGTGGTGATTAGCTAGTGCTTCAAATGATGCACCTTCTTCATCGGCGCCTGGATTTGGTTAAAAGTAATTGGCGATGCTTTCAAAAATCATGTGGTGTCTCCTCACAGTAGAACTGGGACTCTGGACTGCTTCTGGACATGCTGAGGTCCTTGGAACAGCAGTAACATCATCATCTGGGAACTTGTTAGAAATGCACCTTCTGATTGGGTTGAATCAGAGACTCTGGGGGTGGAGTCCAGCAGTCTGTGTTTAAACAAGTCCTCCGAGTGATTCTGATGTGCCCTAAAATGGGAGACGCTCTGTTCCAGGATGTCCATAGAGCCCTGGAGAATGTTCTTGGGGAGGAATGACAGTGAGATGCCCAAGACACAAATGGACTGAAGGAAGAGGAATTTCACAATCCCTGCTCGCACAGAGTTTGTGGCCTAGTGAGGAAGTGAGTAGTCACTGAGATTAATACACAATTACAAACTCTGATGCAAGCTGCAAATGCCAAGTTTAAGTGCAGGCATGGCCTAAGATTTAGGCAAGACCACTAAGGCCTGAGTTTGTGCAGAGTTTGTGTCTTTGATGTTGTATGGGAGTCACTGGGAGTCTTGGAAGCTGTTTGATTCTGACAGAACTTTTAGAGCCTGTTTAACAGAATACGTTAGTACAGTTATTTTCCTTGTACTATTCTTGAAGTTAGTGGCCACATCCCCTGTTATTTTTTTTTAGGCTGACTTGATATTTTAATTATCTACACAAATATGCATATATATACACACGTATACAAAAATATTCACTGATGACTATAATAGTCAGTGTGCAGCTTGCTTTGTACTATGAGGGGACAATTAATATGAGTTAGGTACCAACTCTGCACCGGGCACTGCCCTAGATTCCTAATACACAACTCCTAAATTAATTCTCCCAACATTTCTTCAGGTACGAACTGTTAACTCTACTTATGATAAGTAAAATGACTCAGCAAGATTAAGTCACTTGCCCCAGGTCACACAGCTAGTAAGTGACAGAGCAGGAATCAATCAGGCAACTTGTCTCCAAATTTCTCTCTCTCAACTACAACATGAAGAATTCATGGGCTAGAATGCATTTCTAATTAAAAATATGCACACTAAAAGAGAAACTCTACTTCGTGAATTTGTACTTCATCTTGACCTGTATATTTCCTGTCCCCCAGAAATATGCTCATAGGACTTGAAGAAAAGATATCAGGTGCCATTGTTCATTGGGTTTGAAGCAACCTCCAAAATGTCATATATAAATTTAGAGAAGCTGGGAATTCTAACCTATAGATATAAGCAACTGGAGCCACTCCTAAAATATGGCAAACCAGGACATAGATATGAGGATATGAGCGTGGGTTTGGGAGGGGAGTGATATAAATAGATGATCAGGCATATTTCGGGGCGACAGCCACTGGGGAAGAAGGAGGAGTCTCTACCAGCTGGCACAAAACTGATCCTACATCTTCCTTCTCCAACTTCCAAGTTCTTCTCCATTTCTCTTTATTTTCACATAGTTCCCTCGACTTACCCTTGTTTGAATTCCTTCCTCCCTTTAAATGTCCTTGATGTTAATTTCATCTTCGTGTTAAATGATGTAAATAAAACCAGAAAAACACAGAGTATATATGTTTCCCCAACTGCTAATCCCTTCTTATCAATTTAAGATGGAAGAATTATAAGCTAGAAATGAAACAAAAGAAAACACATTCATTTACAATAATAAGAATGCTGATGGCATAATAATAATAAAAACAAATACGGCTGTAACGATGTCACCTTATAGAACCGCTTGGAATATTTTACAGATTGTATGTTTACATTTTGGTTTAATTTCTAAGCTAAGCCACATCCATTTTATTTCACATTACAAAACTGCATCAAGGAAAACCCTCAAAGATTACTACTTAAAATTTCAGTTAAGGAAGTTGAGGAAGATTTTAGGCAGCCAAGTGTCCTTGGAGTTTCAGGCTTTTTAAGGCTAAGAATATAAGATCAACCTTTGGGCACGCTTATGTCTCCAAACTATTGTATTTGACGTGTTTTCAGTCATCGTCATTTTGACAGTGTCTAAAATCAGGGCATTTGTAGTGAAGCCATAAATTCACTAGATGTAGAGGTGAATTCACAGGTGCATTTCTTCACCTGCCCTAGGACCGGAAGCTCTCCCAGCAGGGCCTCACATAGCCACTGGAACGGTATCTTTGCCTAAGAAAGATTAGTACTTTTGATTTGGGTTGAGAATAAGAACTTGCATAGTTTAGCAGAAGCAGAAATGTTTCCCAAATTTGTACCTGCTATAGAAATGGTCCCTTTTAAAAACTCAGCTCTCAATGAGAATTGGGGTTTTTCAAAATAAGCAGCAAAATTATCTATAGGGGATTCAAAAGGCAATTTATATGCAGCTTTTCCAACACCAGCGAGCTTTAGCGAAAACAGCACTGCTTTTATTCACTTGCTTCAAATATTCAGGTTATTAATACATTTTCAAATTAATAGTTTGAAAATTTTTCTCCCCTTCTAACTATGAGTCAATAGTACATCTCTACCTGCAAGAGTGACTTGATGCATTCATTTTACTACAATGAAAGTGTCATTTAGAAAGCCATTAAAACATAACCTTAAAATTAACATTGTGACTCTACAAGGAAACATTAAATGGGTTGAAAAGTAATGGTCTTGAAAGGAAAAGGTCTGCCTTTAGAATACAAGTTTAAAAAATAATAAAAAATAAGGGAGGAAAAAAGCCACTAATGAGTAATTACTTTAATGAGCCTCTGGTCTCAGAGCCGCTCACATTCACTTGCATTAATCCTCTGAAATATTGGATGGCGTGAGCATATTAAAATAGGCGTTTTAGTGCTTTTTCATTCAACAGCGCCATGGCATACTCCAGGCTCCTTCATGAGGCGTCGCGTTGGAAATTGACCTTGTCACCAAAATGCTAGTGCCGTTCAGGCTATGCCACCAGCTGCTGTCTGGAGCTCCCTAAAACACTAACAGGACTGTGAATCTATTTCGAACCCTCTGTATCTCAGCATCCTTACTCGAAGCCCCGTTGCACAGGACTGCTCTCCATAGAAGACATTTTAGCAAAGCACTTAATGCGGAAGGTCCAGCATGTGATGCTGAGGGTAGATATTAATTCTTCAACCTGGGACAAATCACAGAGCCTTTCTGTCCCTCCAAGACCATATATGTTCAATAAGCAAAAGCAGTGCTATCACAAGGAGTTGTTTCGAAGTGTGAATGAAATGACCTGGGCAAAAATGCTTGGCACAGTGCCACCCTTGGTATTAAAGTAACTATTATTAGGTTAAAAATGATACGATATTTCTCTGCCTAGAAGGCTTACAGATTCACCATGAACTGGCCCCAGTTTATTATAGAAGGTGATTTCTCGCTGTTTCCTTTCATCTCTTATCTCTTGTCCCTTTACGTTCTGGCCCAGGGTGCACATTAAACTTGAGTGCGCGTAACAGATATCTTAGGAGATTTGTTAAATCCAGATGGTTGGGCCCCACCCTCAGAGTTTTTGAGTCAGTTGGAGTGGGCATGGGGCTCAGAAGTTTACATTCTGACAAGTTCACAGGTGATGTTGATGCTGCTGGTCTGTGGACCACACTTTGAGAACCACTAGTGAAGTCTACCATTTCCAGAAAATGCCACCCTTCCCTCAGTCACCCGGAAAGTTGGCACCGAGGCCCAGCTCACCACCTCACGCGAGCCTTTGCTAATTCCTGCAGCCAGAATCGGCTCTCCTGCGTTTCGTTCCCCTGCAACTGGTAGCTCCACTTACTGCTGAAGCACTAATCACAGTGCATTGTTATCATTCACGTCCGCATGTTACATGTTCATCCACCTGGACCATGCACTCTTCCAATGGCAGAGACCTTGTTGCATTCATCTTCATAATGTTAGGGTCACATGTTCAGCCTGGCACGTGGTAGCTACTAAATAAACACTATTTGAGTTAATGAACAACCAAACACACGCCCCAGGTCTTTGTTTATCTCCTTGCCTTCGTTATGAGTAGTTTCCTCCTTCAGAAATGCTATTACTTATTGACTCTTATACTGAGTACTGGTCCATTTTTCAAGATTCTGCGCTAGTAGTTTTTGAGTCACAAAGCCTTCTCTAACTTGCTAGAGTAAGCACTCCTTCCCCTAAGCACTCATTGCTCACAAGTTTTGTTTAGTTCCCCCCCTCCATTTGACTGAGTTTTTTTTAGAGCTGCAACGATATTTTATTGATCTGAGTGCCCCCAGAACCTACTAAAATGGCCGGAATGTAAGAGACTCTTGGGAAATGTGTGTGGAATGAGGGAATGCCGAGAGCTGGCCCCAGGCCAGGGTGGCCTTGTCTGGGAAGTCAGCCGAATTCTTCCTGATGGCCTCAGCTCCCTTCCTGAGACTCTTTCGAAATGTGTTCCCAATTTCCACCTCTTCCACAGGCTGGATGAGAGAGAGTGCAGTTAGAAAGCAACCACGATTGCTCAAGCAAGAAATGATGAAACCCTAAACTAAGCAGCAGTATGGAGTGAGGTGGGGGTGGGGGCTGACTGGAAAAGGAGCCATGAGGAAGCAGTCTCTAAACTGACCAATTTAGAATATTGAGCCTCAGGCTCCAGGGTAAAAGTGACCTGTTTTTGAATCCTAGCTTTTCCACCAATCTTGTACTTTAGCTTTCTACACCTTGGAGTTCTTATGTGTAAAATTGGAACAAAAAAAAATGATTATGGATATTAGATAAGACATGGAAAAATACCCAGCCCAGTGCTTGAATTATAGAAAGTTTCCAAGAGACGGAGCTATCCGGAGTAGCTGTGATAACCTGTCCATGCTTAATGCCCTCAGGCTGTGTACAGAAATGGTATGTGATCTTGTTCTTTATCCACAAAGAATTTATGGAACAACTGGGTAGGAAAAGCTGACCACACCCAAAGAAGCTTTTGACTACTACATGTTGCTGAGTATCTGTCACTAAGGAAGTAATCCAGTGCAGATTTTAATGGGACTGGAGTTTGTAAAGGGTAGAGACCAGGGAAGAAGGGCTTGAACATGTACTTATAATTTATAACTATGTAGTAGTTGGGGAGCTGGAAATTAAAAGAAATAGGGAAAATCAAAAGCAAGTTGGGACCTTAGAATTTTCTTACACGTAAGGTTGCATATGTATCATCGCCTATTATTATCGGCATTTATCTTTTAAGACTTTAACAGGATACACTCAATATATGGCTCAGGCTCAAATAGTAATTGAGTTATTTGAGCCCAATGTACAAACAGTAACCCCATATAAAGAATGGCACAGAAATTTTAATGGGTTTATATAGTCATAGAAATACAAATCAGTGCGTGTACTTTTATAATCTGCAGATGGTACTGCAAATGGAGAGTTTTCCTAAGCAACTCAGTTTGGACAGACAAAAATAATAGTAACTGACACATATGGTGTTGACTGCATGTCAGGCCTCGTGCGTTTACATTTAACAAGCCACACCATCCTCAGAACAACAGCATGAGGTAGGCACTGTTCTTAAATTACGGATTAGGTGACTGAGGTGCAGAGAGGTTGGGGCATTCACTAGTTTCCATGCGAACCCAAGATAATATGGCTTTCAAGTCCATGCTCTCAAGCCAGATGCCATTGGCAAGTCATGTTTCAGTCCCCAATCTGAAAAGCTCTGCCCACAGCCCTGTCAGCACAGCCCCAGCTAGCCAGGTGGGGCCACGCCCAGGCTCTGTTTGTCTGGAGCAACGCACTGCCCTCCCCGCTCCCCACCCCCACTAGTGACGATGATTCAGTAAATTTTCTCTGCGGTGAGTTTTTATTGCCGCCCTCCTTGGGGTACCCACACATTCCAAATGCTAGTCCCATCCTTTTGTTTGCTCAGACAAGTAGATTTGTCACTTGAAACGATCTTTTAATTGTTTCTTTTCCTCTGGCTTCTTTCCAGGGCTTTGCAGCAAATGTTAAATGCTGTTTAAAAAATGTTTTTCTTCTTGTGGAATAGGTTAGCATGTGTGTTGGTTAACTGTTGCATTTTGAACTTCCCACTTGGTAACTGACAGCCTGTAATTAAGCATAACTTGAACTCTGACCATATCTCCATGTAGTTTTGTAGCCTGTCATCAAATTTCTGTTGAATATTTTCTGTGAAAATGGCATGCAACGAAATGCTCCGCGGCTTAGCAATATCTCATCGTGGTTAGGTTATAACATACTATGAAAGGTTGGAGACCTGGAAATTCTCTTACTATATTACAAACATTTTTATTTCTTCTTGATAATACAATTTGTATATAATACATTAGTTACATATTCTCTTTAGGGACACAGAAGCTCAAATCGAGGAATAGAAGGCAAAGGCTATGGCATACATTGAAATATCTAATACATGCCAAGCTGTGGCTTATGTGTTTTCCTGACTGTTGGATGGGGTGATGTACCTCCCACCTGTCCACCGTTGACACTCCCGACTGAGAGCCTGTGTCCTAACACCTTTGATAGAGCGTATGGCACTGACGTGAGGATCTGTCTCAGATACCATCGGGGCTTGTGGCTACAATCTCACCTATGCTTCAGTATTGGGAAGGGTTGCAGGCCAGCCAGCTGCTTCCTTAGGAGTTCCCCATCCAACTTAACTGGACATTTCAGAGTTCTGAACCAAGAGGGAGTGAAAAGAGGGCGAGGGAGATTAGATAAAAAAATATATCACCCCATTGATAAAAGTAGTATCACCCAGAACTGGTGTTAGGAGATGGAAATGGAAGGAAAACATTTGCTGGGCAAAGGAAGATGTTGGAACCCATGGAAACGCCTTAGGACGAAGAACTATCAAACCTCGCTCGCGCGCTCTCTCCTTCTCTAATTATAGTGTTGTTGTTTCTTGTGGTCTGTTGCTTTTTTGCCATTTCAGTGTTGTGTAACATAAAAAGGAAAGTAAAAGAATCCCAGCTCGATGCGATTTTGTATATGTATACACCGATCTAACCACCACCTGGATTCTGCACGCTTCCAGCCTCCCTGAAGGCGACCCCTCGAGGAAACACCTATTCTGGCCTCGGTCATGGTACATAGTGTTTGAACAGGCCCTTTCACATTGTTATGATCTGGAGGGACAGGGTAGCATTGGTGCATCTTGTAAGAAGCTGGAGAGGGAGAGGGGAGAGGGGAGAGGAGAGAGGGTCAAGGACTGGGCTATGGCTGAGCAATTTTGCTTTTCAAATTTACCAAGCAGATTAAGTCCTTCCAGGCTCCCCTGGGAAGAAATGTGGAGGCTTCCAGGGTGGCCAGGCACGTTATGCTAATAGATCACCCTTCACGAGGGTGGGAACCTCAGAAGTGGAAAAGCCCTCCCCCCACCTGCATTAGGTACGGGAGTTCCTCGAGGGTAGACAGTGGTATAGCAATATGCAGAAAATATCATAGAATTGACGTGATACGTCTTCCAGGAGCATCGATTTTACTCAACAAGTTGGGGGGAAAATATTATTTTAATAGTAACACCAATAAGATATTTATGGAACCGCATAGAAAATTTACATGGATTTTTAAAACAAAACATAATACTTTAAAGCTGTTTCAGGCTTGCTTTGGGCTAAACCCCCAGGTCTCCCAGGGGTGTATGTTCATTCCTCTCTGCCTAGGGTAACTTCAGTGGAAAAAGTCTGGAAGCTCTCCTAAGACACAGAGCATGTCACATAAAACCTTTATGAAAGTACAAGCATGAACTTGGCAATGTTAGTAGATTGAAAAGGATGGAAGAGAGGGATTCAGAATCAAAGAGAGACAGTCAACAGAGAGGCAGATGGCTAAAGAGACAGACACACAGCATAGCACCACATGGACAGGCTAACCAAAGGGAAGGAAACGGGGGTGGAGGGAATGAGGGAGAGCCTGTAAAGTCTAAAGACATAACAAGGGACGGCATAAGGACTGAAGATTGGTTCTGAGGCAGACACATGCATCTTTGTTCCTCTGCTTTTATGGTCCAGGGAGCCATGCCACACAGTCCTGCTCAGCCCTGTTAGGGTTGCTTTCTGAGTGAGTTAAGTCTGCTGTGGGATTTTGTTTGCAGGCCCATGGCAGTATGTATGCCTACTCAATTAATTGTATATGATCACTGCATAGAACAGAGTAGAATGGAATGGAGCAGAGTGGAATGGGATGGGATGGAATGGGATGGGATGGAGATGGATGGGATGGGGATAGGATGGGATGGGATGGGATGGGATGGGATGGATGGGATGGAATTGGGATCCTATCAGGTGGGCCTCGCTGTTAGAAGTTGAAGCTCTAATACTGGTGGAGTCTAGACAGATTTAAGAAGATGCCTTGGTGCCAGGTGTTAATTATTGCAAATGCAGAGGATTGTAGTAAACTTGAGGGTCGGTGCCTTTCTTTAAAAGCACTCAAATTAAAACAAACTAACAAACAAAAAACTGGCTGGCTAGCCAAGTACAGCTTTTCTGCTGAATTTGGTTTGTAAGACTTCCATTTCCTATCCCTGTCACCTCTAACTGATCTAACTTTCTTCTTGTAATCTCAACATATATGCTGCCTCATTTAATTCACCTAATGTTCCAATGGAAGGTATGCTATTCACATTTCCAAGAGGAGAAATCCAGACCCCCAAATAATGGTAATTTTTCTAAGTGCATAAAACCACTAAAATTTATGATCAAATGCTTTAAAAAAAAAAAAATCAGAAACTTCTTATTGTGGCACCCACTTCAGAGCTTCCCAAATCTCTAAGGAATGTTCCCTACAGACCGTAGAGCTATGGAAAAGCATGATCCTCCACAGAAATGTGGTTTGCAGAATTCTTATCCACAAGATGGTTATCAAACATAATAGCGCTATTTAACAAAATACAGTGACAACTTTGCTATTTTCAATAGCATGTTTCAAAATAAACAATAACAGCAAAGCTGGGACTCTCAAAAGTCAAGAGAAGAAATGGAACAGTTTTAGCTAAATTCCCTCAGCACAGCTCTGATGTCAATAATGTGCGCGGTGTATGCAATTCGCTGCACACACTTGAAAATGTACTCTGCTGTATTTTGTACTGATGAATAAGTCTACCGGCTTAATATGCCATCGTTAACAACAGAATTGTTCACAAGTGTGAGGGCACGACATTTCCACTGTGACCTCATATCCAGGAATATGAGGTCTTTTCTTTCGGAAAAGAAAATAATTGCTTTAACAGCAAAAACGTTTTAATATGAAACTTAAAAAGAAACCGTCAGTTGATGTGGTCAAAGACTCATTAATAGTCAGATGTTGGACAGCTCTTTCACTGACATCACTTTATATAATGAATTTTGATTTTTTTTTTTTGGCTTATGTGTATAAAATCCAATAAAACGTTGAAAGGAAAAAAGATAAAAATTAGTGGAGGTGAATGACTTCTCTAACTAGGTGATTGTTCATAGCATTCATTATTAGCAATAGATTTTTACAACATACACTTGTTAATTCTAGTTCTTGCTTTATTTTTATGAGAGCTTGGGCATGAATTCACCCAGCAAGTGGAGAGTTTACAAAACGCCTGGGAAAGTGGAATTAGACCCTGAGCCTGATCTGGCTTATTTTGCATATTTCCTTTATTTAGAAGTTAGAGACCTACCGTTATTCAGCTTTCTCTGACTCATTTTCCCCACAGTTTTTTTTTTTGTTTTTTGTTTTTTGTTTTTTTTTTGGACAAACACTAGGACCGTCACCATCTTAGCCAGGAAATGAGTATCTTCTCAGATCGTAGTTCCCCTCGTGATTCCAGGCTTTTGGTAGCTGGAATTTAAGCATGACGGTACAATTCAGATGGCCACAGAGGCCTCAGTAATGATTTTAAAACACCCACTCGAAAAAAAATTACCTCTCTCCTGGATATGAGGTCACAGTGGAAATGTCGTGCCCTCACACTTGTGAACAATTCTGTTGTTAACGATGGCATATTAAGCCGGTAGACTTATTCATCAGTACAAAATACAGCAGAGTACATTTTCAAGTGTGTGCAGCGAATTGCATACACCGCGCACATTATTGACATCAGAGCTGTGCTGAGGGAATTTAGCTAAAACTGTTTAGAGGCACCCCATAATAGTTGCCCGTAATTGCTTCAAAATTGGTTTTCTGGGGTTTAGAGCTCAGTTTTTATTATTGTTGTTATTTATTAATCTTATTCTATGACTGTCACAAATGATCCTGGTTTCGCTAACACTTTCAAAACAGGAACACTGTACAATGTTATTTCATCAAATGATTTCACTACTGTACTCTGCCTTTAAGTGAATTAAACCCTCATACATTTTTAAGCTATGAATGAAATTCCTTAAATATGGCTAGAATTATAGGTCCACCGAGGGCAAGTGTTTGCCAATAAATAGAAAATTTTATTATATTTAATTTTTCAAAGTTCTTTCCTTCTTTTTTCTTTTTCTTTTTCTTTTTTTGTAAATCTCTATACCCTTGGTTTTTATAAGATGAAGAAACAAATGGTGTGTATTTTGATAGTTCCTGCAGAAGCATGTAATGAACTTGGTTATTTATCCTGATTTATTGAGAGTGGTGTAAAGAGCAAGGTAAAGAAGTAGATTTTATTTCCAGTAATACATTAGTGGGTAAGGATTTTCCATTTTTAATGAGACAGGTAACAAAGTAGCTTCCAACTGCAGATCCCACCCCACTCATTAATATATATCACAAATATGGACAACTCCTAAGCTCTATATTTAATAAGAGAGGGTGATTAACCTTTAAATGCATTTATTACATTTTTATGTTTAAAAAGCTTGCCATGAAATCAATACTTTCTAAATTTAATCTTTTATGTACCTCTTTAAATATTTCTCATGTCTTCATATTAACCCAGGTGGGTTATTATTTTTTGACTCGTGGTTCTATCTCATTCATCCACACTGACGACTGAACCTTACTGGTTGAGTTAATCAATGCACTGCTGCCACTCCTCTGGTACCCAGTCTTGGTCCCTAGGACAGTGAGCCCCACCACTTCTGGCCCCAAGTCCCTCCTCAGCATTGACACTAATATGGTGGATTGAAGGTAATGAAAGTATTTCTAGGTTGCTTTGTTGGTACCAGTTGTGAATAAACCAGTGGAATAAGTAACAGAGGAATATGATGTTTGGAAACTCTCAAGGCTGTAGTCCTATTAAATCTTTTCACTCATCCTTTTCTGTTTATTCTTGTCCAAATTTCTCTGTGGACCTGCCCTTGGGGTGGAGCTAATTAGATCATATGTTCTCCACCTTCGTTTCTTCTTCATTTACGAGTTGCTTTTTTTTTTTCCATCCGAGTAGCTTTAGAATAGGGGAGGGAGCTGCTGCTAAGACAGCTGAGGAGGGGTGCATGCTCAGTGCAGCCTCAGAGCATTCTTCTTCCATTTATTAAAATTCTGGTTGAAATTTTGGCTTATCCCAATCTCATGGTGGGCAGAAGCTCCTTTCTTCATATTCTGTCTTTCATCCAATGAGATTGGATATTTTGTTTTCTTTAAAATCTCTTGACTGTATTCGTTTTCTCAGCTGCATAACAAAATTTCACAGACTAAGTTAGCAGATCCTTATTCTCATAGTTTTAGAGACTGGGAAATCCAGGATCAAGATACTAGCAGATGTGGTTCTTGGTGAGGGCTCTCTTCCTGTTTTGCAGAGGGCGGCCTTCCTTTGTATTCTCACTGGGCAGATAGATACCAGTCTTTCTCTTCCTCTTTTTACAAAGCCATTAATCTCATTATGAGGGTCCCACCCTCATGATCTCATCTAAACCTAATCACCTCCCAAAGGCCTGTCTTCAGATACCATCACATTAGGGTTTAGTGCTTTGACAGGTGACTGGTTTGGGGGAAGAGGTCAGTGCACAAGTCATTCTACAATTGTACGTATGTGTTAACTAACCTTGATCTTTCCACTTCCGACTTTTCAAGATTACTTAGTATTTTTGCTAAAACTGGAATCACATTTTTTTTAGTTAAAATACTTTAAAAAAGGAAATGTTATACCAGCTCTGTGAGTAGAAGACCAATACTGTTTGTCATAAATAAACGGTGAATTTATAAATATAAAAATATGGGGATAAAAGATGTGAACCCTTGCTCTGGCTCTCTTATGCCACACTTAGGGAACACCAGAGAAGAAATAAAACGTGACAGTTCTAAATTCAGGAATGTCCCCAGGTGTCTCAGATGTTCCATGACTGATAGAGCCTCAGAGCTGATTCAAGCTAGGAGTTTTCTGTATAACTATACTAATGACCTTAATCTGGTTTAGAATGTATCTCGAGTAGTGGAAATGAGAGGGAAAAAAAAATGTGGCTTATATTAATTCCCTCACTTCTCCTTTCTGAGCCCAGATTCAGAGTCATGAGTAATATATATTTGTTTCTTGATGTGAGCTGCACTGGCTACTGGTTTGTTAACTTTAATTGGTGGAACCATGATCATTTAGGCTATTAACAGAAACTAGTCATGTGTTCTCAAAGAAACTGGTATAAATTAGAATCTTTCATTAAAGACCAATCAGCCATTTTCACATTTCGAAATTTGACGCCCTTGCTTTCTTGATGAGGTAGCAAACTGACCAGAAAATTCATCGAATCTATTTTCTAAGGGTAAAAGTCAAGAAAATAAAAATCTATCTATATTAACAGCTTAAGATATTTATATTATCAATTCTGGCATAACTAGTTCCAGAGTAAGATTGTAAAAGTGATTTAGCCAATGTTGCTTGAAAGTTAGGCATAGAGAAGCAGCCGCAAAGTCAGCCTTATTACTGGCTATTTGGATCTCTAATGTTTGCTTTCAAAGATTTAGAAAATCGAAGAAGTGTTTACCTAAAAGATAATCCAAGACGCATCTAACTGCATGTGAAAAGTCATGTCTTTCTTTTCTAGGAGCAATATATAGCACTTAAAGTATAATTTTAAAAATTCATGATTTTTTTTTTTTTAATTGCCTCAGCTCAAATTTCTTAAGGAAGCCCAGGAGTGACCCAGGACTGGAGTGATGGACAGGGAATTCAGTGACTTCCTGGAAATGACTGGATGTTTAACCGTGTAAAAGGCAATGTGGATGATTGTGAGAACCTTGAAATAGTAGTAGACTAATGTCATAAAATGATCCGCCACTTAGAAACTCTGATCCTGGGCAAGGCATTGAACTTTGCCAAGCCTCAATTTTTTCATCTATAAAATGGCTATAATGATGACAGTTGTTTCACTAATCTTATGTGGTGGCTCATAAGGTCAGATAAGTTACTCTGTGTGATCATGTTTTGAATACTGTAAGCTGTTCAATTAAATACTAGTGAAAAGGTTGGTTACCATCACTCTTTTCTTGTTTTTGTCCCTGAGGGAGATAGTATAATGGTGGTCTGGCAAGGTCCAGCCAATGAAAAGACCCAAGAGCTGCTTTCTGGGCCACTGTGGCTGTAGCGATATAATATCAGGGTTCTTGCAGAGGTCCAGTCCAATAATTTTACTTGCATGGCTAAATTTCAATGATACATTTTACACATTTTATTTTTTTTTATCACTTCTACTTTATGC
This sequence comes from Pteropus medius, assembly GCF_902729225.1. Taxonomy (NCBI): domain Eukaryota; kingdom Metazoa; phylum Chordata; class Mammalia; order Chiroptera; family Pteropodidae; genus Pteropus; species Pteropus medius. The sequence goes on from NW_024340699.1 coordinate 6,952,046, forward strand.
AAACTACTTTGAAGTATCAGCATTTCCTCAGTTGATATACAAGGAAAGGCAATGGGAATTAAAACAGATAATTTTCCTAGATCATAGTTATTTTGAAAGACAGGTTTATGAAGTATGATTTATGTGTGTGGAAATCTTTATTTATATATATATATATATATATATATATATATATATATATATATATATATATATATAAAATCTATAAACCTCAAAATTGTATAATGCAGCCATGTACATGTTGGGAATATAACCAAACATCAAAAAAGAGTTTAGGGCATAAAATTCTGAACTTCAAAATAAATAGATAACGTCCTTGTTTGTTTATAATGATCTTGGTAAAATAAATTCTAGGGGGCTTTCATAAGCACACACACACACACACACACACACACACACAATATCTAGTAGAAACATACCTCTTTTTCCTGAGCAGTCAGTCGCCAACTAATGGTTGTATATGATTTTGTCCTACAGGAAATTTCATTGTGAAGCTCTATGTAATTCATATATGTGTGTGACATGCATGTATATCAAATAACTTATCCCTTACATATCCACAAAAAATTTAACATAGCTGACAATATGAACAGAAGATATAAATATGAAAAAAAGTTTCAGGACAAGGGAAATGTAAATAAAACTGTAAAGTCAAAACCAGGAGTTGTAAAGACCTCAGATATGCCATTATTTGCTTTCATGACAGTTGGTTCTGTATTGCTATTACTGGTTAGAGAAAGTTGCTAGTCATTTTAACATATATTTTTATATTTTATTTTAACATTAGCATCTCGAAAAGGATTTTGGTCTTTTCTGCAGGTGATGAGACTTATTTGTATAGAAGGCAAACAACTTGCCTTAAGTTTCTCAGCTAAAAAGTGACACTATTCTAAATTTAATACAATGCCAATTCCAGTGCTTATTTGATATTTGACACACACACACTACTACACAATATCTGGTTGCTGTGAACTGATTTATTATTTTTCCCTCTTCACTCCTCTGTTAATACCTGCCCCTTAAAACCACGATTCCCAGAGGTAGCTTGATGATTTTCGCACCCGGGATATTAATAGGTTCTCAGGTTTTGTTTGAACATAGAATGCTGAGTAGTGTTAGCTGGAGAATATTTAGGAGTCTTATAATTAAAAAAAAAAAAAGAAAAGAAACAACCTTTTTATAGAATCTACCATAGTGCGGAGGAAGCTACATGCATGGTGACAGAATGGCTATTAGGTTATTGTGAATGACTAGGCTCTGCCTGCTGATTCTTTAGGAATCAGGTGACCTAAGGGCAGAGTGACACCAGATGGGAGAAGGGTATGTATGGGTAATGGGAATACTTTAAAAATAATTCCTATCAGTGGCTTAATAAAGAATAACAAGCCCTTAAAATAAGCATGCAAGCTCTAGTTCATGATTATCATTAAAACCAGGTGGGTTATAGAGGGCATTAGGGCAAGGCAGACAAAAAACTTGGCTGCAGTGTCCCCGTCCATATTTACATTGCGACACCTATACAGTTTTCTGCCTCCTTCAGTTTCCGTGCAGTGTTGTTTGTAGCTTTTTCCATTCAGTTGATTCAGACTGCTTTGGAATTTGTATCAACCAGATTTTACCCGTGTGGAAATGTGATCAGGAAGGAAGGGAGACCACACACTGTGATTTGCTTCATGCATACACAGCTCTATTTTTATTGTATCTTAGTCAATGGAAATTAATTGCTAATTATCCAAACATTTCTCTGATAATATTTCAAGCTCTCTTGTAGCAGATGTGGCCTAAACTATATTTGGAAGAGAGTAGATGGCATTATCTTTCTTGATGGGAGTGATTGTGTAGGGATTTAAATTTTTTCGTTCACCATTTTTTTTTTTTAGGAAGAAAAATGGCTATCATTCTTTTGCAACATTTGTTTAATATTTATACTGACCAGAGTAATTATGCACTGATTACATTAGCAAACATATGACTCTGTCAGCTTTAAGAAGTTGTGAAATGAAATTAAACAGGCTGTGGAAAATATATTCGGATATACGCTCGTACAGACATATAGATTGTTTAAATAACCATCCGCATACTGCATTTGCAGTCATAGGTAATGACAGACTTCTCTTATTTAAAGACTCTCATGCTAAATTATTTTTTTTATTGCGTTAGATATCTGTCCTTCAGTGTCTGAACATTGCTTTTTCATTTCCCCTTTATGAATGCTAATAATATACTGGATAGAGCACTGGGTATTTTTAGTAATTCAGCATTTCTTTATATTTATACTATGAACAAACTTGAGAGAGTTTAGCTCTGATTAAAACAGATAATTTTCTCTTTTTAAAAAAGAATAATGTGGGACTGATACATAGTGAGGACAAAAGGAACTTGATGGGCACAGTGTCAAAGCTTAATTGTGTCAATAATTATTTGTGTATTTGTGCCAAGTTTTTAATGAGGAGTAGTCACTTGTGTGTAATCACGATCAATGACAAGCAGTGAAAATATCTTCATGAAGTGGCAAACTAGGGGATAAATGAAGCAATAAAACATTGCCTACAGTTTCGTACATGCTAGCACATCTGAAATGCATGAGGAGAATTAATATTAAAAACTGAAGATGCCGTAAGGACGTTGCTTTGGGTGTGAGGTGCAAATGTTCGTGTGAGATTTTTCCTATGTATTCTAAGCTTGTTAGGGCCTTTTTGGGGGAAGGACGCTTACGCCTTGCTCACCAAGCTGTCACTTCTACCAGGAGACCTATGTATGTCCTCATTGCTCTGTTGATAAAACGACTCTTTCCCTTTCCACATTCGTGCTTTCCATGTCGTTACGACTTGTCGCCCAACATCCCGAGGACTGCCGCTCTAGTTTTTAATATTCCGCCACTTTCTAAGTGACTAGCTCTCAACTTTTATCCATATTTCTAAACTGGCAAGTCTGAGGGACCCATGCTGCTAAAGTCCTGCAGAAGAAGCGTGAAGGAACTTTTAGGAGCCCGGAAGCATCAGTGGAGGAGTTGCGTTCCACAGTGACCCAGACACCTGCTTTAGTCCCTACGAGGTATGACGTCAAGTGTAAACTTAAGCAGTCATGTGACAGAAGCCCAGAAGCTAGTCCCCTTAAGCATTGTCCACATCATCGGTTTGCTCGCTGTCATTGTAAACTTTATTTAATTTGAGGCATCAACGAGCCTCAGATTATGAACTAGGGCAATCCAAATTAGTGCAGTCCTGTGGTGCTTACAGGCATTGGAGCAGGCTTATTTATTGATGAGCATGTTGAGGCTTCGATATGGCCATAGGTATGTGTAATTGAGACAAAAGCTATAAAATAGTTTGCTTGGCAATAATGTGCAAATGGAAACACAATTTATGGATTTTCCTAATTGTGTTTGCTTTTACCTGGAATTCAAAATTAGCAGCAGTGGGGGATCATTAGCAGGTTTTCTATGCTTTACCAGCCTTTGTTTAAATGCCTGTATTTTCTCTCCTTTATTATAATTTCATTCAGTCTGATTTTTCCTTTGCGGATGATGTTTTCTGGAACTGGAAATCGGTGTCTCATGTTGTGGGGTTGTAAGGGAGATTTTTTTTTTTTTTTCCCACTTCTTTTTGGTATCTTAACAGTGAACTCTTTCCTGTATGAATATTCACTGAGGGGTGGAGAAAACCACACCAAACACCAAGTGGTTGCTAGTAGCAGATTTTGAGTAGGCCTTATTCACTGAGTTGAAGTCTGGAGACTTGCTGACATTTTGAAAATAGTTTTTAGAACAAAATGTCAGATGATGGGAGCTTTACATCATGCGAGAGTAACTTGTGCAGCTGATGCTAACTAAGCCGATTCTCACAGAGCCATATGAGGATGGGTGACCACTGTGCTTTAAAAAAAACACTAAATATATCCACATATATATTCAACATTTCGCACAGGCTTTGCTTTGCCCAGCTTATACATGAGTCCCAGTTGACCAACACCTCTGTGGAACAATGCAAGGCTGGCACACGGGCGCTATTTTTATAAAGGACCATCGGTGATGAGACGTCATTACATATTCCAACTTTGGACCAATGGCACTGCCACCCTTCTGCGATCACTCATCAAGGCAGCTGTGCTGTATTCACATTGAAATGAAGGGATTTTTAAAACCCAAGCAGCTGTATTATTCATACTTAAAATAAGAGCTTAGTTTCCCCAAATGGGTGTGACGTAAACATCTCATTAAATATTTTTAATTTTGAAAAAAATATATTTTAAATGGCAGTGACTACACGGTGGTGGCAGCAGCTTGTGTTTGTGTGTGAGCTCGTGGGAGGCTGTCCCTTTGCTCTTTCGCTGAGTTGGAGCTCACTCTTCCTACTGCCAGGCTTCTCATGAGTAAAGGGCCATGCTATGGGGACAAGAGATCTGGAAACAGGGTGTGCATGTTCCAGGTGACATGTTTTGATTGGGTGAACTATCGTCTCAGAAGGGAACCTCGGTGCTTTGTTCCGGTCCATCTTCATTTTCTTTCTTTCCGATGAGCTAAACCTGAAACAGATAGAAAGTTTGTTTTCTCTAGGATTCATTCTCTCTCTCTCTCTCTCTCTCTCTCTCTCTCTTTCTTCATTTTATTGGGTAATGTTATGTGCTGGTCCTGTCTTTCTAAAAGGTTAACATTCCCACGATGGTGACTCCAATTCCGTAGACCAAGATATCAATGGACTCAATCCATTAGGACCTCATCTCTTTCCCTCTGTCTCTGTGAGGAAATTTCTTATTAGCCCCCACCCACCATTAACAAAGACAGCAGAGATGACTTTTGCGTTAGTCATTACTTAGAAAAGCACTGCCACTTAGGATAGATATCAGTCCTAGTGCTGCTGTAACAAATGCTCACAAGCTTAGTGGATTTAAATGACACACATGTATTCTCTTACAGTTCTGGAGATTAGAAATCCAAAATGAGTCTTATGGGGCTGAAATCGAAGATTCAGCAGGGCCGTTTTCTCCTGGAGGCTCCAGGGGAGAATCTGTCCCTTGCGTCTTCAGATTCCCGGTGCTTCAGGCTTCTTTGTTCACATCTCTACCGCCGCTACTTCTGCCACATCTGATTCGCTTCTTCCCTAGAATCCCCCCTGCCTTTCCCTTAGGAAGGTCCTTGTGGTATTGAGCCCACCTAGTTAATCTATGCTAATCCATGTTTGACCTAGACACATCTGCAGAGTCCCTTTTACCACGTAAGGTGGCATCTGGAGGATTCAGCTGTGGACATCCTTAGGAGGCCGTGGTTCAGCCTGCCTCAGGGAGTGGACTTTGGAGGGAGCTGGATCTGGATGTGAGTTCTAATATTGTCAAATGCTACTCACATACCTTAGGGGAAGTTATTAACCCTCTCGGGTTTTTTTTACCCACAAAACAGGGATAATACTGCCAACTCCACAGATAGTGTATGAAAAGCAACAGGCGTTCCATAGTAGGTAATTTAATCCTTACTCAATCTCCAACAAGTAAATGTAAAAGGCATGGAGCATTTCAAATGGACAATCAGGCCAAGTTACTGGTCAGCAGCAACAGCTAATCTTTTGTTTTTTTTGTCCCTTCCATGAAGTTCATAGTTGAAGTATTAATGCATGTAGGTGGTTTATGACATCCTCACTTTATTAGTATTATTATGAATCAGGACATTTTCTCACTGCACCTCCCAATAGTGGGTCAAGTATACTAGTGATTTTTGACAAATTCTTTCTGTCACCCAGCTGCCCATGTCACAGGATGCCAGTGGGACTGAGCATTTTGAATGATTCTGCCCCTGTTGAGAACAATAGCCATTTGAAATTGATTTACTCGTCTTCTGGGAAGACAGTCAAAGTTCCCCTTCAGGGCGGCTGCGTTGACAATACGCACCCCTCATAGTCTTTGCAGCTTGTTCACCTATTATGATGATGATGTCATTATTCACATTATTGCTCTCATTATTATTATTATTATCTGCTGACCTCTGTCCTGGGGTGGGACTCCCTGTGACAGATGGAAGCTTCATTTATCGGACTGCTTTATGCTATACAATTTCCCTGCCATTCTGAGTTTATATTGAGATGGGCTGCTTTTCAAACAAAGGCAGCCTGATCACAATTTGTCAGTGCACTTGGTAGCTATATATCATCAAAGCTCTCTGCCAGTCCTTCTGGGACCCAATTATTTATGGAGCTGACAATTCGGGCTAACTTGTCTTGTTATGAATGCCACTATTACAATAAAAGTTTTGTTATCTTGAGTGGTGAGGCAACAGGAGTTCTAGTTGGTCAAGAATTTCATTAACTAAGAGTTAATTCACAGTGCCTCAGGTGATCTCTGGATGCCCCAAGTCAATTGGGAAGATCGTGGAGGAAGTTCTCTTTCAATATTCTTTTCTGTCCAGACTCGGAGATCTGTTGATAACTTCCGTTCCATGGCTTCTGCATGAAATTGGCCTGTTTTCTAGCAGTTAGTGTACACTCTTCATTCTGAGTCCACTTTGGGCACAGTTTACCAAGTACTATGAGGAATAGAAATGAAATGAAAGATTTGAGCTGTCCTGGTAAAGTGCTTATAATTAGATGAGGGGAATGATCCCCCCCACACAAAAAAAATCTATATTTACAAATGCAGATGATAAGAGAAATGAATATCAATCAAGTCCAGATTGACTGCCTTGAGCTTAGAAATGGTCTGGAATGCCATTCCAGTGAAGTGATGCCTTTATACCCCAATATCCTCTTGTGTCAAACTGATTTTAAATCAAATCCCTCATCTCTGCTTTTAAGATAACCTCAATAGAACATTGAAAAGAAAGGAAACTAATTAAACCTAAAAGAAATTAAAGTTTTTTTAAGGCCCACGCAAGGAAGAGATGAACAGGAAAATGAAACAGTCATCATTTGACATAAAATAGAAGATATTATTTTTAGGACACTAGATGGTACCTTTGTGGCATCCTAAGACCGAGGAACCCATTTTCAGCGATAGGTCTTTTAAATTTTAATTTTTTGACTTAGTATTGGCTTGACAGGTCCTAAGTAAAACATCTGTGTTTCAAATACAGAGCATATTTACAGATACACCTTTTCCTAAAACATGTTTTTACAGTTTTAGTGGTACACGGGCTTACTTTTATCCCTTTCTCTTTTATTAAAATCGTCTTTGAACTAGTCATAGTGCTTAAAAGATTAGATCTTATAGGGAAACATAACATATTGTATTTAAATATGCTAATCTCTTAGAGGAAATGAAGGATCTGAGCCTGCTCATTAAGAAATAAATTAATTCATCACCAACGCATTCATCATCAATCATCATCCAGTTGTGTCCAGTTTTCAATTAAGTTTTTCCAAACTGCTTTGTGTCTTTACCAAAAGAACTGATTATCTCTGATGATGATTTTTTGTGGGTATTCGGATGTTGATGGTGGTTGAATTGGCGTAAACATGCTGAATGTCTTTTTTTATTCAAGTAGTTAAGCAGTAGCTGTTCAGTGCATACAAATACATTATGATGACAAGTAAAAATTTTTATTTTCTAAGATGTATTTTAGTAGCCACATATCCAGATTGACAGGGAATATTTTACATGAGCAAAGCTGACTCTAATGCACAGATCAAACATTTATAATATGTACATCGTTCATTCATTCACTGATGCATCATTTGTTGAAACAATATTTATTAAACACTATAAGTTTCTAGTACTGTGCCGGGTGCTGATTATACAAATCAGTAAATGCAACTGACATTATTCCTGCCCTGATGGAGTTTCTAGTCCATTTTATTTGAGTTTCCTTGTTCTGAGATACATCTTCACTAGATGACACAATCAATTATACTGACTATACACTCTCCACCTCAGATTGTTCTTAAAAGTGAATGAACACTAACGGCCACAATCACTTCACTGAAAACCCCCCAGAAATACACAAGCCTTCTTGCTCTTGGAGCTAATAAGCATTCCATTGCCAGAAGAGAACAATTTCTGACTATCTCTTTAAGGTTTCCATGCAGAATGAGGATGTATGAAAATGACTCACCATGCCTGCCACTTATCTCTAGATTCCTATAACATGAAGATGATCACAATCTGCCATCGTGCTGTTAAAATGATGCATAACCCTACCAGTACTCTGAAATGATCGAGTATTATTGCAGCCTCTTACAAGTTGGGCACTGAGATAATTTGGCTAGTGTTGGAGAAAGAATGTTCCACAACCCCTGTGGCTCACCCTTCATTGAATAAATATGGCATGCTGCTGCTTTTGTTCTCCTTGTGTATGGAAGAGCAATTAATGTGTCAAAAAAGAAAAATCACAAAAATGTGCAGACTTTTTTTTTCCCCCTATGAAAATTGCATGACTAAGGTTCAATCTGCCTTAAAATTATTGTACAACATTACAGGATGTTGTTATCTTTGAAATATTAGATAACTTGCGGTTGGCATTACATTTCTTAATGTGGTTTCATGACTTCTGTGTCCATTAAGGATCCCACAGTGGGTATAATGTATGTCTTTACTAATGCCATCAGGCTGCCAATGTTTGCATAGACACCTTGATACATTGGTGTCGTTGTTGTTGTTGTTGTTTTGTTTAGATAGTTTAAAGGAAGCATTTTAAAAATGCAGATGTTTGTAGATTTTAGTTAAGAGAAAGCATTGTAAATATGGCCGGAATGCTGCAATCCCTACTTTCTAGTCAGTTGTTTTCCTGATATTCAAGTACATTCTTAGAAAGATTCATGAAATTTTTGTGATGAGAAGGGAATCAAGGGTTGCTTTTCTACTGCTGGAATTCAGAGGCATGAAAGCAGGGAAAGGAAATCAAAGGTTTTCTTTGTCCATTTCGTTTGTGAACGTATTCCAAGCAGCTCAATTCAGAATTATGCACCATAGTAAAGACTCAATAAATATGTGTGAATTGAATGAATAAATGAACTAAATCTCTTAACAATTAAACGTATTCCTAATCTTAGGAAGGAACTTAGTTCCTGATAAATATGAAACTAGTTCCCTAGTTTCCCTTTATAGTTTAAATTAGAACTAGTTCATTATTTCAATACAAAAATGAATATTTTAATTTTAGACTGTTGAGTTGCATACTTATTTCCTCCTCCCTGATTGATTATAAGCATCATATGGCCTGCGCTCTTTACTTCTGTATCAGGTGTCCAGAACAGTCTGTCACAAATTAGGTCTTCAAATCCTATATATCTAGTAAATTTTTCAGCCAGATAAATGACCGAATGTGTTTCTTAAAAATGTACATGTTCAAAAGTGCAGTACCAACTCTGCTCCTACATTATATTATGTGGGGTATTTTAAAGAATAATGAATGTTGCCTAAAATCTTGAGCAAATACAGAGTGTAAATGGTCCGGTTATACAATAACCTTTATAGCTGACACCTTTTCTGAAAGAAAGGATTTATTGAGCCATATGCTAGTCAGGAAAACAACTAGGTCTAGGGGCTTGCAGTCTACAACACCAGCACAGGGCTAGACAACAAACCTGTCTACCATCCTGGAGCCAATGGGGCTCTTTATACATTAAGTTTGGAGGAGAAATATGTGAGTTGTTTTGAAAGAATTTACATTGACTATAGATAAGGGGCCCTGGGAAAGTTAATGTGGGGCTAGTTCAGGGTCAGGTGCATCATCAGGAAGAAGCGGTTGCTTCTTTAGCTTGGTTGTTGGCAACAGTCCGGAGAGATTGTGCATGAGCACGATGTGGTGGCTCCTACTGGTTGGCTCTTCAGCTGTTATCCCTAGAAAATCCCAGAAAATAGTCACTTGGAAGATAATTCAAAGTTTCAATAGACATTCAGGAATGTCTTTAGATTTAGGCCTGCAACTCTTAAGTAGTTAACCTTCCTTGTCTCTTCCTTCCACCCTCCAGCCTGCTGTAATTTAATTTAGGACATGTCAGAACTTTCTCCTTGTCGGTCCAACAGCACAGACGTGATTCTTTGTCCCCTACACAGCTCACAGGGCTTCTCCATACCGTGCCTTTTTCAGGCTTCGCCTCTGGGCGGATGACCCTCCCTGCTTTCTGAATTCCTTTACTCCTGTTCTCACAAACCAATTTGTAAAGACAACTCAATTCCTCTTTCAGTGAACCTTCCAGCAGTCCTCAGGCTGCCCTTCAGCCCTTTTGCTTCCACCTGTGATCATCTTACTAATTGCATTGAGGATGACGATCTGCCTGCATGTCACTTTCTTTCATTACAGTTGTGAAGTTCTCCCAGGCAAAGATTGTGTATTATTGTTGCCAAAACTCCAATGCCTAATGGAGTCCATGGCACAAAGGGAGCTAGTGTCATTTCTGTATGCGAAGGAAAAAAAAGAAAGAAAGAAAAGGAAGGAGGACAAAAGGAAAGAAAGAAAAATGAAAGAAAAAAGGAAAAACTCGAAGAAAACTGTTCAGTGACTATCATAAAGAAGCCATCATTGCTGCAGAAGAGCCATAGGTTAGAAAAGGAAGGGGAACATAGAGGATTAAAAAATGTTATGATAGGTATTATGAGTATTTATCTGTTAAAAGGCATTATCCTTTTCCTCCTATCTACTCTATGTCCTGCTCATTTGATTGTGTCTGTCCCCCCTTCCCTGTGCAGCCATCACCATAAAATTGCAGTGAATTATAATGGTCACCTATGTTATTACACTAGTGGTGAAATCTTAGTTGTTCCTTGTATTAGGACTGTTACAATCTTACTTCTGAGAGTTCAGAAAAAAAAATCATCATTATAGGGGGAAAGAAGAATTATTGCTGTGTAGCAAGCTTAAATATTTAAGCCTTGGGGTCAATAAAATTTAATTAGCTTATCATCTTGTTTTCAGAACACATCTTAAGGGCCAGAACAGTGCTCTAGTCCTAGAATTGAAAGTTTTTATGAACCGACTTCTTCACGCTCTTGTAATAATAGCTAATGCTTACATAGCGCTTGCGATGCCAGCAACTATCCTAAGTGCTTTACATGATCAACTCATGTAATTCTCACAACAATCCAATTAAATATTGCTTCTGCCTTTTGCAGATGAGGAGACTGAGACATATAGAAGTTAAGTAATTTCTCCATGGTCTGGCATCTTATATAAAGTTTAGTTGAAATTCTGGCAAAAGTAGTTGAGATTCTAGGGTCATCCTATAAAACCTTGTAGGATTTTATTCAGGACCCTGGATAGCGCCAAAGCTCTTTTTTTTTTTTTTTTTTTGTGGTGATGATTGCAAACAAGCTCAGTTATGTTTAATATAAGCTAGATAGAATAGTTAAAATTCCATTTTTAAGAAAATGATGAGGTGAGCCTGGTCATTTAAATACATTATTTAATATACTCATCACAACAATCTTAGAAGAATGGTGATAATCGTCTCCAAAACTCACTTTGGAGTAACTCGGGGTACGTCAGGTGGTTGATGCAGGACTACAACTCAGATACCCTTGGAGTTTCTCCTGTCTTCTTTTACTAAATCTATGGATTTAAAGTAGATTTTAGTAAACCTCTCCACTGGTAAGGATTTCTAAATATTGGTAAATCCTTTATTTCTAGAAGACAGATTGGGAAGATAGTGAACAATGAAGGAGATCTTGGGAATCTCTTGCCAAGTGGAAATCAATTAAAAATGGAAAGTAAGAGAATTTCTGAAACATTTTATTTTTCCTTTGGGGAAGTTTTATGAACATACCTGCTTTCAACAAGGTGCCCATTGAGTGAAGTGAGGTATTCTGATAGGTAATTAACTGACCATGTAATTCTCTTCTACTCTTAAGATCAGTTTTGCTTTGTTTTGTTTGTTAGGTTTTTGTTTGTTTATTTGTTTGTTTACTTACAAAGCACTTGAGACACCAAATATGTGGGTTCTTCACACTAAGCAGTTCTCCAGTTCCCTGTGGACACCAACTGGGTGTCTTACAATTTAATTCATTTCTGACACTAACTACCTGGAGGTACTACAGGTAAAGGGCTCAGCTCCGTAGGACTGTCCTCCACTTCAGATGCCAGTGGCACTACCTGGGGTTTTCTGAACTTCTGACTGACCAGCTATTAATTAGGAGGTTTGCACAATCCCCTTCTTGGGATCAGGAATTTTCTAGAACAGCTCGCAGAACTCAGGAAAATAGATTACCTACTATTGCTGGAAGGGATACAACTTGAGAACAGCCAAATGGAAGAGATTTGTAGGACAGGGTGTATGGGAAAGGGTGTCCTCTCCAGGTGTGTCTCCTTTCCAGCACCTCAATGTGCTCACCTACCTGGAAGCTCCTCAAACCCTGTCCTTTATGGTTTTCATGGAGATTCCATTTCATGGCACAATTGAGTAAATCACTAGCCGTGGATGATTAAACTCAATCTCCAACCACTCTCTTGACTAGAGGTCTTAGAGTGGGCCTGAACTTTTTAACTCTCTAATCCACTGATCCATTCCCCTGGCAGCCAGCCCCCACCCCCAACCTTAAAGACTTTGTAGAAGTCACCTCATTAACAGAAGCTCAGGTATGGTTGAAAGGGGCTTGTTATGAGTAATGAAAGATGCTCCTTTCACCCTTATCACTGGGGAAATTTTAAGGTTTTGAAACTCTGTGCCAGGAAGCAAAGACGAAGACCAAATACATATTTCTTATTATACCCTAATAGCACACCAACATTTAGTGTTTAGGACTTCTAAGAATTTGGAAGTTGGACAACCCTACATGTTTACAGCTTTAAAAAAAAGGCCCTTCTTCTTTAAAAATGTACCTTAAACCTTTTAGTAATATGTGGTTTTCCACTCTGTGGGAGGTCAATAAATCCCTGTTGACTCTCTTTATATGCAGCAGCTCCAAGTAAAAGGGAAAGATGCCTTGTCTATCCAGGCATTGCACACACTATGGCTTTTTCGCATGCTCCATTTAGATGCTTAATAGTTAAGCCAGTGTACTGTGTGGGCTCAATTTCGAGCCATTGGCAGAGGCACTTGTATATACAGCATTTGCTACTTTTTGTCATGGAAATCACACTGGAAAGGCAAGACACTCTATGCGCTTTAAAGCTGGTGCGATTTCTTCTACTTATTTATGTACCATGCATCCTATTTTTTCTGTTTCTTTACAAGGAAACTTACATGGAATGGGACAGAAATTTTATTATGAAGTTTATTCACTTTTAGAAACTGAAGAGTATAGGCTTGGCTGACAGCATAAGGGAACTTCGAATATCATTATAATGATAACATGTACACATACTCACGCAGTTCAGATCTGCTTGACAGTTTGTCCAGAGATTTCTTGTATGGGAGACTTTATATAACAAAATAGGAAAGCTAGGACAAGGGAGAGTTTCTTGCTTCTCAAACTGGGAATTAAATCCACATTCAGTTTTGTGGGTACAAAACGAGGGTACAGTTTTAATATAGTCTCACAGTTTTGCAGGTGTTATATAGTGTTTATCTAAAGTGAAACCTCTTGAACACACTCCATGATAAGAATATCTGTGTCAGGAATTTCTAGATGTATCTGAAAAAGCCCTGACAAACTGATAATGTGTCCTAGTTACCAGAGATGTTTACCTTCTCTTGGGAACATTTAGTGACTTAGATACATTGGGATTGTCGTTACTTTTAATGATCTGGACATCACAGTAAATGAATATAACTTTTAGTTCTGATATGGTCATTTTTTTAATTCATCAAAATCTATATCAATTTGACTTTAAGAATGAAAATGAGAGGTTTTTTTTGGTTTTTTTTGTTTTTTGGGTTTTTTTTTTTTGGTGGTTATTAGATAACTTGATCCTCTAACCCAATCTGTAAAAAATCTAAAAACAAAACAAAGCTGAAAACAATCAAAAATACCTTTGTAGCAATTAATGCAATTATCAGACATGCCGGAAAGTCATAGCATTTACTAATATTCATCTTTCCTCGTTTTTAAATCTATGTTTTCACCTTTAAGTTAACAATATTGCCAAATAGTGTTTCCGCCTCTGCTGTGGGAACTGTAACAAATCCAGACCAACATGAAATCAATAAAAGCTGCTTTCAGCCTGGTGAGATACAAGGGCAAGGTCTCTTTGTGCACAAAATGAGACCGAACGATGATTTTCTTCTGCAGATGAATATTTCTGTTTATATTGTCAAGACGAGATATAGCCTGCCAATAATCAATTGATCTAAAGCTAAATGAAAAAACATGGCAAATGGATGTGTTCTTCTGCATAGGTGTTAAAGAATAGGGCTTTTGTTTTGTATGTGAAAATTGCACTTATTGAAGTGATTGAACCAATGACGTAGTTAGTTTGGAATGTGTATTTTAAAACTTGTGAGTGTTTTCCATGGGCTGAAAATATTTATACTTTAGTAGGTTGCTGGAGGGTCATGAACCCCTCAGGTAATTACAGAACTGATGTTACCTTGCTATTGCCTGGTTAAATTATACCAATTTGGCATGAATCTGGGCATGTGAATGAAGGAAACATGTCAAAACACAAAGGATTACAACATTTCTTTAATTGAAAATGCAAATTTTAAAAAAAAAGAAGCATAGACTAGTTTGAACATGATTATAGATTTGAATTTGCAAGTGTTTTAATCTTAAGGAAAAAATCAGTATTTTAGTTTAAGCATCTTCTGTTGTTTGTGGAAGACATCATCTAATTCTGTGGTTTATTAGACTGAAACATTTTTTAATCACTATCATTTGACCTATAATCATGTTCAAACTAGTCCTGTGTTATCTTTTATTCATTGTGCCATTTACTAGATATGTGACCTTTTGCAAGTCACTTAACTTCTCAGTTCTTGAATTGCTTCATTTTGAAAATGGCAAAAAATTAGAACCTAATTTGTGCATTTGCCCTAAGGTACAAATGAATTACTACACATAAAGTAATTAGAAGAGTGTTGGCCACATAGAAAGTGCTGAATAGATATAAGCTACTTTTATTAAATATTCCAATTCTGTTTGCCTTATAAAACCATAAAAGTTATGGGTATTCCCTTGCAGTCTTTCATGGTTTCTTATTGGGTGAACCTAATTATATCATAACCATCTAGATAGTAAGCTTTTGTCATGTTCTTCTTTGACACTTCCGGTGAAGTGGTAAAGACATAATTGGTTGTATAATAGGGTCCATTTTGTGGATTCAACATTAAGAATTCACTGAAATGTACATAGGTTTTTCTCTGTCAGAGGACCAGTGTAAGAGATGAAGCAAAATGTTCACTTATTCAAGGACTTGCCCTGTGTGACATATGCTTTATGGAGCAAAATTTTCTAAACTGTGTTCCGTGGGATACAGTTGCCAAAAGATTAATAAGAAGTTCTTCTCTCCCTCCCACCCAGTTCCATGGTCAAATAATATTGAGAAAGATTAAACAATCAAGCTCCTGTGATTCAAGAATTCTCAGAACCTTAATTGTGTTAACGTGTCCCGAAATCTTTTGGGAAGGGCAGGTAGCAGTTTTTAAACTTGCACCGAATCTTTTTTTGAAGGGAAACTGTAGAGCATCTTGTGCTCAATATAATGAGCAAAAAGATTTGGGAATTGTTGCTCTAAATCCGTGACCACGACCAAAAAGCACAATATGGGGGCCTCCCCTGTGATTCCATTGTGTCATGACTGTTCCACGCCATGAGATTTCCCCAATTAAGTACCGAAATGTGAGAATGATTGACAAAAAATTTAAAATAAAATCAGACCAACTCAAGGATATCCCTGTAACTCCGTCTCTGCCATTCATTCACATTTCAGTACTTTTGCTCCTCAGGTGACAAGCAGGAAGCATTGGGAGACTGACGGGTTTTGCTGCACGTGTGTGGTCATGCAGCGTGTGTGGAAAATGACCATATGTCCGAGCAGGGCCAGACTACTCAAGCCCTTTCTGTGCGTGCAGATGATGCCCTGGGCCCTGCATTTCACTAACTGCTTCCATTGTCACTCTTGAGTTCTCTGGGTACAGCTGTAGCAAAGCACTTTAATTTTATGACTTTCAAATGTCTTGTTAGTGGGCAAATGAAGTGATGGGACAAGTGGGTTTTGTCTAGTTGCTAAGGAATAAAAATAACAAGTGCCTTTATTACTTTGCTGACAGTCTATTTATAAATTTCCGAAGGAGGTGCCTGCAGAGAAAAATATGCATGTTTTGGATACCTGAGATTTTTCAAATAAAATGATTTATCGATAGCCCATGCTTTATACTACTTGGGTGGCATGGTCAAATATTGCTGCTACATGCAAGGCACACTTCAGGCTTGGTTCTTTGACAGCATTTATTGAAATAACATCCAGCAAAGGCTGTTCCGTTCGCCTCCTTTCTACCCTTACAAATACTGGGTAGAAAGGAGGCGAACGGAACAGCCTTTGCATGTGGGGTTTTAAAATGTTGCAGCATTGTCACCTGGACCACACAGACTGGGAAAAAAGAAGCAAACTTGTTTTTTGTTTTTTTTTAATATTTGCCCCACAGGTGGTTATTCCGAAATGGAAATAACCCCGTGAAATCTTCCTTATGAAAGCTGTGAAAGTTCTCTTGGTTTTCATTTGTCACTGTTCTTCCTAAAATCAAGCTTCCTTTGATCTTTCAAATCAGAGAGCAGCCCCGTCAGTTACCGCCAGCGGGGTCCAAACCTTTCACCGCATCCGCCAGTTCGTTGCCGCAGGCCGGGCCCCTGCACTCTGGGAGGTTATGAGTGGCTGGCAGAGCGCTGCGGGCACCAGCATGAAAATGAGCCCTTCGAGCCAGGTGGCATTCACAAGCTGGGAAAGCCAACGAGTGCAAAGTGTGCTTTTCTGGGTATACACCTGGCCCCATCAAGCCCTTGTCCAAAATAAAATGACAATTTAAAAAATTGCCAGGGCTATGAGAATTTCGAGTCAAAATGGGACTGGATTTGGCACCTCTCAGTGTCTCTGAAATATTTAAGTCACATGTTTGTTGTCATATTTTAAGGGCTGGTGGTTAAAGTTGAAGAGAAGGTAGAGAATATGGTAAAATATGGTGACCTGTTTTTCTATATACGAATACTGTGATATTTCCAACTTCTGAAAACCCACTTTTTTTTTTATGAACTAAGCATTGCCATTTGTTTTCATTCAGTCGTGATTCATAATATCCCAGTATTCTGAGTTAATACAAAAGTTTTTGTAGACTCGAATACTATTGATGGTGTGATCATTTGGCAACCTGTTTGAGTAGAAAAAATATCTTATATAGAAACCCGGTTCTCCCATTTACTTTGTCAACAGAAAGCCTCTGCCCCCGCTACTGTTCTCCAGTGTTTAGGTTTCCAAAGGCCTCTCCTTGTTGCACACACAAAGATAGGACCTGGTACCAAGATAGAGGAAATCAAAGTGAAAGGCTGGTGGTTCATTTATTGATAAGCCCTTCATTTAGAGTGAGCTCATTTCCTGCTACCAAGTAAGATGTACATACTTTAGAGTGCTTTAAATAGAAAACATCCCAATTTCTACTATATTGTATCATGAGAGTATGAAAAGAATTTGTGCTCAAATAATCAAAGATGACATAAAAGATCCTGGAAATTTTGTACACCTGGAGGGTCTTTTAGAGTTGTTAAGGACTTCTAGACTTTATATTTCTTTCTGATGTCTGGGATGGAAAAAGGCGAGTTAGAGAAGAAAAAAAAAAAAAAATATATATATATATATGAACATAAAAACCTTTAGTTAATTATTTAGTGTCATAATAAAACCCATCAACTGTATTGTAGGGTTACTACTTAGAAATTAAAATGATAATTGTCCAGTTTGTTGTGGAGATAAGATTTTTTTTTGTAATCTATCTTAAAAGTTTTATGAACAGGAATGCCTTCTTGTTGCTCATTTAATTTATACTTTTGTCCTATAATATCAAGATATGGGAGAAGCTAAGTGACATAAATTAATCGAACTCTAATGAAATAATAGTTTAATTAGTAATTTATGACGTACAATTGGAAAGAAGAGAAAAATTCAGCAAAAAAAATGTGACACTATCATTACTCTCATTTTGTAACTTTTTTTTTCTATAGCAGCACAAATCAAGTTGATTTGTGAACCTCAAACTGTATTTCTTTCTTTTTTCTTTTTCTTTTTTTGACTTTGAAAATTTGTGCCATGGCCTTGACTGAAATAACTGACATGTAAAATTTATTATGTTCGCTTTTAATTTATTCTTTATTTGATAATCATTTTATGTGGAAAACACAGATACAGAAAACTGAGTAAACAAATACACAGCTTAATAAGTTTTTATAAAGCAGCACCCTGGAAGCAACACTCAAGTCAAGAAATAGGATTTAGCCAACCACTCTCCACTCCTACCCAGAAGTCTTGTAACATGTTACATCCCATAGCAAATACCTGCCATCTCTCAAAAGGTTATCACTAATCCGATTTTGTTATCACTTTCTTGCTTTTCCTTATCACCCAGGGATGCATTCCTAGATCTCATGGTGAAGATTTATTTGGGGGCTATTTTTAAGTCTCTTTCCATCCACAATTTCCTCCTGTATCTTTTATTTCCCATATAATTTATTAGTTGAAGAAATTGGATTGTTTCTTTGTTTTTAAAGCAATAATTTTGACTTTTAAAAAGGCAAAGTGTCCAAGTGACCAGGTGTTTTCTGTCTAGGAGGTGTTTTGCCATCATTCCGTTAGTGTCCGGCCCTCCCCGCACCTCACACATCCCTCATTTAAGTTCTGCTTAGGTAGGCGAGCTCATCTGAACCAAACATGACCATGGCGACGCCTTGCCCAGTGAAGGATTCTCACTTCCTAAGCACAGGTTAGTGGAACACTCTTCCTCCTGTCACTGGAGAGAGGAGGTGGCACAGGAAAAGGCTCTCTCTCTCTCTCAAGTTATTCACTGTGGCCCATCTGAAATACACTCTCAAGAGGTTATACTTCAGAAAGCTGGATGGGATGTACATGATTGGGAGAGGGGAGGTCGATGCTGATGGACAGAAATCTTTAGGTGGGCTGGATCCCATGTCTTAGGAGAGAACTGGAAGCAGGAAGTTCTGCTTTAGCATCTTTCCTGTGCCAAGCTCTTGTACAGGTTTTGATTTTTTCCTATAGCAGTAAGAGTTAACACCCTAATATTGCACATGAGGGAACAGAAGCTCTTTGTTACCAAAAAATAACCTTCTAATTGGTCTCGTTTCCTTGTCCAATCTTTTAAAAACCAAAATCAGGCAATACTACTCTGGACCCCTTCATAGGAGTGCTGGTCAGCAGGCCCAAGCCCTGACATCTGCCTGCTTTATCGCTCTAACCTGACCCTACTGCTCACCCAAGGGCCACTGTGTTGCAGCCATACTGGCCTCCTTGCTGCTCCCCAGGTCCAATAGGCTGGTCCACAAGATTTAGGAGGCTGTAGCTCGGTAGTTTTCAAGTTTCATGTTTTCTCTTAAGGAAAGTCAGCATGCAAAACTAGTCTAGGGGCCTTTTCATTTGCTTTTTCCTGTCTCGAACATTTCACTGCCATATTTTGCTTGGCTGGATCTTACATCTCTTTCAGGCTTCCATTTAATTGTCACTTCCTCAGAGAACTTCCCTGCCTACTCAGTCTACATTAGCTTTCCCCGTAATTATTTCTTCCGCTTACTCTATTCCCTCTCTGGCACTTAGCAACATTCTAATTATATATGTATTTGTTTAATGTCTATCTCTTCTACCTGACCCTAAATTACCTGAGGATAGGGTACGTCTGTTTTGTTTACTGCAGTGTTCTCTGTGTCTAGTTAGCCCAGGGCCTGGAATACCACCCATGCTCAGTAAATATTGGTTGGAACGCGAAATTGAAATAAGGCTCAGAGAGGTTAAGTGACGTGTCCAAAACTACACAGCTAGCAAGTATCAAGCTAGAGATTTGAAAACGTACCCTAAAACCCATGTATTTTCAAGTATAATTGGATTTTTGAACACTGGTGTCCGCTAAATCTTAATGGATGTTCCAAGAATAAAAAAAAAAAAAAAAAGATCTATGTTCAAATAAATCGTGAATATGATACAATGGTTTAAAGAAAAAATTGAACATATTTCTTCCCTGCAGGACTTCCAAGAGACTTTAATATGCAAATATGCATGTGGTTCTCCAAGAAACTGATGTGGTGGGTGGCATTCTCCACCAGGGTTTAGCATGATTTACTTGTTTCAACTAAACTAATATCTTATGAGACACCAGTATTCAATAGAAGCCAGGGTGAGAGTCATTTCCTGATATAATTATGCCCTGTTCCTCCCTAGAAAGTGGGTAAACAGAAATTTCTATCAGCAAATTAAGACTAACTATTCCAGTATTTAAAAAAAAAAAGAAAAAAAAGTTTTATGCTTTCTGTCCTCTCCCTCACTATGAGTATTGGGCAGATTTATCCTAAGAAAACAAGATTAGAAAGTAAAAATTAAATAAAGTGGCTGTTAATTTGGATTATTGTGGAGAAAATATGGGAGAGAAATATTTTAAATAACTGATAAGAAAACATAAAGAAAGTTAAGTGGCTAGAAACTTAAAATTGTAAGCATTTTTCCCCCCACTTCAGCATGCTATTAAAAATGACTGAGAGTGATCTTAAATGCTGACTTCCCTTAATGGACAAAGTATGAAATTACAAAATAACCAATGTAATCACACCTTAATCTTGTTAAATTGAAACACTGTAATCTACATTCAAATTTCACATATGATCAATCTTGCAAGAGCTGAGGAGATCAGCCAAAGCACTATTTGGAATTTTAAACAGTGAGTCTTCCATCCATCTCCAAACCCCATTTACTTCTTTATGAGAAATATTTCCCTGGGACTGGAGGAGGGAACCCCAAGCCAAAAAACAAAGCAAATACATTTTGTGTGTGTGTGTAATTGAAAGAAATAAAGTTTATTTCCAGAAGCCTGACGCTCATGACCAATTCCATTATAAGGAAAGCAGAGTGCATTTCAGGAAAAATGTAAAGCTATGTGAGAAGAAAATAGGTTTCAGCTCTATCTTGCCAAAGCAGTATTATAATCTGTTGACAAATGTGATTTTTTTAAAAATAGTAGCTAAAGTGAAGCACATCTGGCTAAAGCCAGCTGAACGTACCTGTCAGTTGAATGGGAATGATACGCAATGAAGCCTTTATCTAGTCATGGAACATACATTTGCGGGGAATTTCCAGAGAAGTGAAAAACAGTAGCCCTTCGTCCAGTAAGGCCACCGAGTAAAAGCCTGTTGACGTTCTGGTGGCCCTTCTAAATGTGAATATACACCCCTCTCAGACACAATGAAATCATACTGGAAATGTACATGACCTTAAAAAGAACTTCTTTTGGAAAGAGAAAACTTGCAAATCATGATGGAGAAATAAAAGATAATCGTGAATTTTCTAGACTTTTCTATTCCATCTGTTACACGTCCATGTACTGGGTTTTAACACAGTCACCAGCGATTTGGAAAGTTACTTTAAATCAGCCCTTCCGTGGGGATGTATGATTACGGTAGCCACAGGCCATGCTACTGATGCTCCCGACCACATTATGGGGACGATTCCGCTATTTCATTCATTCCAACTGGCTGTTGTGTCTCAGCAAGTCGCTTGTCTCAAGAGCATCTTTCTGTATCTGTAATTAGACGAAACAAAGTAGTTTTGAAGGTTACAGTAGACGTAACCTCCACAGCCAAGTCCTCTAGACTATACCTGGAGAGAAAGAGAGATGAGACAAAGGTCAGTATCCACATCCTCTGTGAAGCGGATGCTCGTATCATCCCCCACCCCCACCTCACCGTGACCCCTTCTACCTACTGAGAACTTTCGGGGTTTTTCTGCAGGCGTGCCCCCAATGCCCTCTGTTTTAGTGTGCTGTAGTGTAATTGTGTTAAAAAGTACACCCTTTTCTCCAAATCAGAAAACTGTGTGTCCTAGAGTGGCAACTATTCCAGGTTAAAATTAGGACCTCTCTCATCTCAGTTGTGAACGGGACAGGGTGGGGATAAAGGCACAGGGAGGAGCGGCCACTAAAATGAGATTCAGAAGATGTCTTCCTCAGTCCCTGAGTAGAATTTTCTATGGCTTTAGGTGAGCCGCTTTACCTCTCAGACCCTTGGTTTTCTATTCTATCAAATGGAATAGTTGGGACTTCAAATTTTATTGTAAAAGGGCATGAGAGATTATCTGTATTTCTATGATTTATCTTCTTTAGAGATGTAACTATAAAAGGCGTGTAACCAAGTATGGAATATTAGACTCAGTTTTTGAATTGAATGAATGCGCTCTAATATTCTTGCTATTATGCTCTGAGGCTAAAATATGCTATTGCTTTTGAGCTTACATAAGCTGACCTCATTTGCTATAGGAACATTTTATTTAGAAATATGAGGGTAAGCGCCACAGAAAGAATAATTCAATCTAGATATAAGAGACTCTTTTTAAAGCTTCATTAACTGATAATTATTTGAGTGCAAAACAATGCCCTTACTGCTTGATAAATGAATATTAGCCACATGTCATGCTGATAAAAATCATGAACAGAACTAGACCCGTCTGCATTTGGGGGGATTTTGTTATTTTGATGCTAATGGATTATGTTCATTTGGGGTAGATGGATATCTCAAATGACTCAGCAGGACCAACTTAAATTAGATTTGTCCATCCATGCTTTGCTTATTAGTATGTCTGAATATCTGATACCAGTTTTATATTCTAACGTGTGCTTCATAGAATTTATCTATCATGACCTAAAGATTTCTGTGATAGGAAAATTTGATTGATCATAAAAGTCATGATTGTGTTTTTATTTGAAAGGGTAGTATCGTGGGTTTTTTCTCCCTCCAAAAAAAGTATTCTCAGAATTTGCAATATAAAATAGCTTATTAAAATCTCTTCATAATGTATGCTCTTTTGGAGACTGTTATTGGATATTAGTTCTTTGTAGATATTAGCTTCTTATAATGGAGAGTTGTATTATTCTGGGTAGGATAACAGCTATAATAACCTCTAAATCTCAGTGCTTTACCATCATAAGCGTTTATTTCTTGCTCACATCACACAGTCCAATTCAAGTCTGTTGGACCTGAGTGGATGGAGGATGGGAGGGGAATGGCCTCTGCCCATCATAGTTTTCCAGTGCCCCAGACCCTCTCTAGGTCCTTGGGTTCTACTCTCTAGGTCCTTGGGTACTACTCTAGTCCTTTGGTGGCTGGGAAATAGAATGAGAGTTATAAATGGGATGCTTTCATGAACTGATTCAGCTTGGAGATGGTTCAGCCCCATTTCCAGTCGGGTTGCATTGGCTGGATCTCTGACATGACCTTCAAGGGAGGCAGAGCCTGGGGTCTGGCTGAGTGACCGCAAAGAAGAGAGAACACAGATACTAATGAGCAATGACTGTCCCTTCCACAAAGCCTGCACACCAAATTGAAGTCTATTAAAGATAAGTTTGGTGTGAATAAACTAATACAGTATTGTATCTTAGCTATATTTTAATAAACACATTTTTTAAAAAAAGGATTTGCAGATAAAAAGAAAAGATAGGTTCGGTGAACCCAATGTATGGAAGCTTTATGCTGGGCATGCCAATAGTTTCTTTCCTATGGTATTAGTGAAGATAACAAGTAAGATGTGAAAATTACCATATTATTACTATAAAGTGGAATATAGAGTTGCACCCAGATACGTACTGTTAAGGGAGGGATAAGTTCTAACAATTTGGGAGTTTTAGGAAATTTTCTTGATGCAATGGTACTGGCACTAGGCTACGAATTCAGTCACCAGAATTCTGGACTGTCTCTGCCATTCACTTGCTGCAAAACCCTGAGTAAAATTTCTGAACCTCCGTTTTCTCATCTATAAAGTGAATATGCTTGCCTATTTCATGATAAGGGAGCGAACTTTATTCAAGTTAGGCAGTGAGTGGGGAAACATTTCGTAAGCAGTCATTGAAATATTAGATTAAAGCTACTACTGTTATTGTTATCATTTTTTAAATTTCATGCCCACAGATAAGGATTTTGTTTATGAAGCATTTTTCTACACACACATGCACGTGTATATATGAGACACACACACACACATTTTCATGTTAAAGTTTTTTTTTTTTTTGCTGGGGAATGCAGCGATGAAATGTGAATAGTTGGTTTCTTGGTCACTGATACTTTTTACACATGTGCCAGTTTTATAACTTGTCCTTGCAAATTACCATCCATTGTCTGTGTCTGTTCAGGTAGGCTGAGCATGAAAATCTTTTTGTCCTTTCTGCTTAATAATATTATTAAGAGCTTGGGCAAAATTAAGTTTGTGATTGTGTTCTTTAACCTGTAAATAAATATATATATGGAAGGGAGGCTTATTGTTATTTTAACCATTTTAAGTTCTAAATATGTATTTAGTGAATTCAGGTCATCTGAAAGAAAAGTTATTTAAATCACACCTTCATATAAATTTTTTTTGTCAAAATCTATCGTACTTTAAATAACACATCAAAGCAGCAAGTATAAGGGAGGCATTTGTACATGCTGTCCATTATTTTTGCTAATCTTCTTAATACTGATCATTAAACACCCAAGTTGCTTGTTCTCAGTATTACAGTGTTTTCCTTCTCTGATAATGTCACATTCTTCTGGAGGCACATGATGCCAGAGTTTGGAGTCAGGGGGTGGGTATTTCTTAGTCATCTCAAACCTAGCTTGACTGGTCCTCAGAGCCTAGGATCAGGTTAGACATGTGTTTAAGATTGTATCCCAGGATCTAGATTAATCAAAACCAGGTCATGGATTTAGCCTAAAATTCCTATAATCAGCAAGACCAAACCTTCCTCCTCATTTCTCCGCTTTCAAGCTATGACCACCTGGATGACTGATGACTGTCTCAGAAAAATGCTTGGCCAACAGATCATCAGCATTAACATCTAGGGAAGTATAATGGCAACTCTTGAGCTGACATTATTGACTAAGATCTGAGAAAATACAAAGATAATTTTTTGGGGATCAGCAAGTTCTACCTCCACATTCTGACAAACCGTCGGTGTTTTCAATTATCCAGGCCTGTAGAGATTCACAAGATAAAATGAGATCATCTTCTTAATGATATCTTTAAGATGGATATAAATTTTATTCTGGTCCGTTCTTATCTGTCCACTCGTTAGCTCTCCCTCTGTGGTGGTTTCTAAACTACAAATGCAGTTGCGGAATTAAGTTCAAACTCTGTGATATGGAGACTCTCTTGACCCCTCCCATCCTAAACTCAGCTCCGATCACCCTTTCTGATCATTACCCACATTCCTAGGCATTTGGACATTCTTCACCCGCTGTTAGCGGTGTCTTTCCCCTGCTCAGCCATCTGGAGAATGGCTGCTTATTCTTCACGCCTCTGTTTAAAAATGTCACCCTCTGGAAAGCATGCCAGGATGCACTGGGCAGAGTTAAGGCTTTTGTGAGTGTGGTCACATAGCGCCCCATAGGTCGGCAGTTCAGCCAGCATATTGTGAGTGCTCGCTCCTTTTTCTCCCTGAGGCAGATTGTGAGCCCTTTAAAGATGGAGATATTTTACTTGTGCATCTGCAGAGCCTGTCACCTGGCCTGGCACTTCGTGGGTATTCAGTAAACACTGGCGTGACTGACTGACTGACCGAAGGAGTGGCCCTCTTAGAAGAAGCCCGTGGAATTACAAAGTCGAGTGATTGATGTGTGTGTCTGCTCTGAAAACTTAACAACTACAAATTTAGAGCCACACCTAGAGCAGCGTGGGAAAAAAATAGGTAGTAATTGCAGAGGGAGGGCAGCTAAGCATGTGGCTGCTTTGGGCATTTACTCATCAGAACAGACTGAAGCAGCCTTAATCAGGGAAAGTCAATATGCCTGTTTCTCGGTGTAAGCGTAAACATGCTGGCAGGAGGCGCCGTATAGGTGTTCTGAAAACTCCGCACCACCCCCCAAGTTCGTTGTGGCTCCGCTGACTTTGTGGGCGTACGTCTGAGTTGTTTACACTTATCTGCAACAGAAAAATTTGTCTTCTTCAAGCCGCGTTTTGCATCGCGTCACGCCTGAGGTCAAACATCTCTTCACGCGCAGAGTACCGGCGCTGGGACTCCCGCCGTTTGCCCTCCCCAGTCTCGGGGTTTGCCAGCTGCCTTTGCTAAAATTGTCCACATGTCTTTCTCAATATCCTGTTCATCACATTCGTTTTTTGAAAATCTGCCTCTTTTCTTTAAGATTGATCAATGCTTCACTCCTGAAACGTTTGCAGTACAAGGCCCCAGTGATCACTTCATCCTATGAATTTTCCCCTCCATTCAGATAATCACATGCTGATTTCTGATGTGTGCTGAATATATATATATATATATATAAGTATATATAATATATATGTATGTTATATAATACATATAATAAATATATAATAAATAAATATATGATTATGTTTAACAGAATCAAACCTTAAATTTCTCATAATCTTTTGGGCTTTGTCTTTACACCTTTATTTTATGATGACTGCTAGAAGGGACGTCACTTCTCTGCCTTCAGTCATAGCAGCGAGCACCAGGCCTTGACCACAGTAACTGTGCTGTAGTTCGTTAATATTCGAAAACGAAGCCTGTGCTTAATAACAACATTAAATTAAAGTTCAGAATGAAAGCGTCTGTGCTGTGGGATACAGCGCTTTCTTTGGAGTTGGAAGAGTTAGGTTTAAATTGCAGTCCTGTGGCTTTGCTGGCAGTAGAAGCCGGGCAATCTACTTGAACTCTTCATGCTTCAATTGTCTCTTCTGTAAAATGGGCTAATAGTCATTTGAGGAAGAAAAACATGGAAATGAAATCCAGGTCAAGGTTAGGCTTCATGGTGAGCGTCCATTACATGTGAGCTTATGTTATTGTGATATGTTTTGTTGACACCAGGGTCGGCCTCCCTGGGTTCACGTCCCAACACCACTGCCTGGGATGACCTCTGACCCTGGGAAAGTCACCCCTTGAACTTCTGCTTCTCTCTTTGTAAAATAAAAAGGGTAGTAGTCCTCTGCTCACAGTGTCATTTAGAGCAGCAGTTCCCAACGTTTTTAGCACCAGAGACCAGTGCTCCTATGAGAATCTCATGCCTGATGATCTGAGGTGGAGCTGAGGCGGTGATGCTGGCACTGGGGAGCGGCTGCAGATACAGATGGAGCTTCTCTCACTGGCCTGCCACTGACCTCCTGCTGTGCAGCGCAGTTACTAACAGGCCATGGACCAGTACTGGTCTGCGGCCTGGGGATTGGGGATTCCTGGTTGAGAGGAATAATAAATGAGATCGCATGTAACACAGCACAGTGCAGACCACATTAAGCGCTCAGTAAATGTTAGCTGTTTTTATCCGCGGTAGCAGCTACGCGAATTGAAAATGTCACTTGCCCATCATGACATTGTCATGGAGGCAATGTTGTCCTTTTCCTCAATAAAAACATTCCTGTGATGACCCATACACATCTTTGGCCCTTCTCGGTGCTTCACGTGTTTGTTTTGTGCATTTGTGCTTCTGTCGAAACGAACTCTCTGTAAAAGAGTAGCCTTGCCAGAGTGATTTATACATATCTGATGCTTCGCACAGATGAAAACATCTATCACCACACAAAGTATGTGGACACGCAGCAGGACACAGCTGACCCACACTGGGAGCAGTCAATCCCCACGCTTCCTCCAGTGCTCACGCCACCTAGCCAGTACAGGGCCCACACCTTCTCTTGCTCACAGCAAGAGAGTGCATATATTGGCCGGGGTATTTACATGGAATCTGATTCCCTCTTCCTAGAGAGTAGCCTGTACCATTTTTAAGAAGGGATAAAGATACCATAGAATTTCTTGTAGGAGGATTAACAAATATGATTCTTTTCAATTCCTTCTCAGGGGAAAAATGTACAATCAAGTTGTTACTACTGTTCCAACCTCGTAAAGCCTCATTGGTTTGCAGGTCAGTCTCAGAATGGGATTTGGTTTGAATCTCAGGTGCAGCATAGAAACCTACTGCATAAATGTTAGTGTGGCCGGGTGTGTGTGTGTATATATGTGTGCGTGCGCACACGCACGCGCACGAAGTGTCTTATAAAAAGACACGTTGTTTAGGCCAAATTGAATTATAAAATCTCTGGGATAATAATATGCCTCTTATAATATTGAATATATTGATTAAAATTGCTGTTTTTATCTAACAGTTTTGTATGGCACATTTACCTGTCAACTCAGTTGCATGAGACAAGGTGTTTAAGCTTCTATATGATACTCTCACTGGGAATTTAATATCAAGACACAAAAGTTTATTGCATAATATTAGGTCAGCCTCTGGTTTTTCTTTTTGCTTAATTTATTCTCTAAAGCATCGGCTGATAATCCTTCCTTTGTTCTCTGTCGAACCCACTTCAGTCAGGCTTCTGCTCCCAACCACTTAACCAAAGCAGGCTTCTCAAGGCCGACAGCTAACCGAGTGCCTAAATCCAGTCGCCTGTTTCATTTACTTGACCCACCCTAGGATTTGACATAGTCAGTTGTGCTTCCTGAAAACTCATTTTCTTATTTGACTTTTTAGATACCATGCTTTTTCTGTTCACACTCCCTAATTTCTCCTTCTCATTATGCTTTGCCGGTTGCTGATCCATCCTACTCCCTCCAAAGCACCTTCCAGCCTTCTCTCTGTAGCATTCGCTGTCTGGGGGAACTTGTCCTGGCCCTGACGTCATCTCAGTGTTGAGGGCTGTTTGCCCCTTTGACTATGTTCCAGCCATACTACCCTCTTTGCCTGCCTCGAATATTCCAACTAGGCTTTCACTTTGAACTTGCTATTCACTATAACTATAAAATGATTCTCCCTGGTAGCCGCGTGGCTCACTCTATCAGTTCCTACGAGCCTTAATTGTCATTTTATCAGCGAAACCTTCTCTGACCTGCCTGTGTGCACACTCTAATGCTTTTTAAAGTAATTATGTCAGGTAGGGGCCCAGTAGAAACAGATGGCACACTCTGAAGGGTTTCACCGAAGAGAGGTTTATAAAGGAACTACGCATGAAGGTTTAGGCAGAGTTAAGGGAATCGATAAGAAATAGTGAAGCGCCCAGGGATCAGCAGCTAGGGGACAACCATTGCCACCCAAGCGCTGAGAGGACAAACAAAGAGAACGGTGACGCCAGAGCCTGTCTGTAAGCTGGAGCTGTGCGGAGGAGCTGCTCAACAGGTGTGTGGTGGATGAACACAGCCACTTCAGGTCCGGGGCCACTCCAAGAAAGAGGAGGGGACGGGGAAGATAAAATGGGAAGAAGAGCTTGAGATTCCCCTCTTTCTCTGCCCTATGAGCTCTTGCCATTGTCTCCCATCGGCTGAATCTAATAGGGTTCTACAGGGCCGGTGATGCCGGCTCTGGAGTTCAGTGTGTTAGCCCCAAAGACAGAGCAGAGCATAGTAGAAGGTGGCTCAAGAGGAGGGAACAAAGGCGAACTAGCGGAAGATCTTTAAAAAGGCTCATTTTCACTTGGCACTTGAAATCGTGATGTCATACACCCAGAATCATTACAAAATCATCATTGAATGTCGTTGCTTTTTTTTTTTTTTTTTTGATAGGTTAACCTCCATAGCATCCAAACTAACATTGGCCGAAGTCACACCAAGTCCATGTGTTTTCTCCAAACATCAGGAGTGATGTTCAAAATATTTAACAATAATGTGGAACAGGCACTCAGAAATGAGGACAGCCTCCCCCAAATATATCACAGTGGGACATACAGAGCATTTCCAACAGTTAGTGGAAGATAAATATTGAAAGAGATCTTTTCTAAGGGCATTTGGGAAAAGCTTGCCTTATATCCAGGAATTTATGTAATCTATTTAACATAGGCTGTACTTGGTTTGGTGAAGAGGATATCTCATTTAAAACTGTAACAGTGACACTCAGCAGATTCTTGTCATTTTCTCCATTTACGAGTTTAGATCCTGAGGCTCAGTGAAGGATAATATTTTCCTAAGACCACTCATGTAGCTGTGACAGTGCTGGGACTTTTGATCCAAAGCCCGAGCTCTTGACTAGTCTTAACGTTAGGGCTGTCTCTTAGATAGGATAGTGGTGCTTTCAGAGCAGAAAACTATTCATATTTTGAGCTTGCTTTCTTTTTTCTTTTTTTTAATTTTTGATGTTTTTAAGAGAAATCCCTAGGACAGTCTCTTTGTTCCCGGCATGATTTTATTTCTCAATAAGTAATTTGGATTCATTCCTGGATTTGATCAAAATCTAGAGCAGGGTCAAAGTAATGTGCTTCTCTGGCCACACCACTTACTCTCTGTATACAAAAGGCACCTAAATATGCATGTTAACTATTGAAATAGATTACCTTCTATCTTATTGTCTGTAATGCAGCACCTAGGATTCTGAAGTGTGAATATTTATAGCAGGTGACACATAACACAGAGCTATCTATGAAGTGTGATTTCTAGAATTTACCTTGGAAAGTGCTCTTTTAGAATCTGTGTATCACCTACATAAAACAATTGACAAACCTGAATTTTATTACTTACCAAGTTATTGATACCTTTTTAAACCCCAAATTTCTGCTGCTTTTCTCTCAGCTTTACTATGTAGGTGAATAGAATACCAAAGAGAAATTACTCATTCAAGCGCTTTCTTTGCAATAATTATTTTGAATCCTTAAATCCTGACCCATACCTGTCGGTGGTCCCAGATGAGCTAGGCTACCTGTCTGGATAATTGGAAGGGCCTCTGGGTACTGTTTTTTCCATCACAGCCTATAATGTCTTTGTAAAAATGAACAAACTTTGTGGAATGGAAGAAGCAAAGATGATTATTATGACCAGGAGCGTGTTGGAACCTTGATTTTTTTTTTTTTTTTTTTTTTGGTGTGTGTACATCACACTTGTCTGCCTAAGTTAATGAAGGAAGAGTGAAGACTTTCTGCTTATCATTTTAATACAGTTTTGAGTTTCCCAAGAGAGAATTTCTCATTTGTTTCAAGGTGAATTTTTTGTGTATGTGCAGGGAACGTATGTGTGTGGTGTACTTAACTTGTCCAAATGATAAATAGTGCCCTGGGTAAGTTGCAGGGTGTATACGTAAGAAAAAGTAATATTGCATTGGAAAGTTTTCAGATAAAGTAGAATTCAATTTTGTTTTGAAAGGCTATGATGAATGTTAACCACTTTCTTGTCGAAATTCTTTCCAGACATATCTTAATCTTTTTTAATGATCCATATGTGATTTTTAAAAACATAAAATGTATAATAAGGTGGAAAAATTGTTATTAATAACATTGAGGGAATAGGTCTTGATTTCCTTTCTCCAGGGCTAAGCATGCAAAGCTATAACGCGAACTGAGTTTTGTAGTTTTATTTATTTTTTTCTTTGTGACTACAGTTCTGCAACTGAGAAAATTGTTTCCCTGGTTTCCTCACAATGAAATGCCATGTGTTTCATTCAAAACAACAATAATGGAAACACACTCTGCATGTAATATGTCTAAACACCCACAAATAAACAGTGATTGAGATTAATGCCACCTTCAACTTGGGCTTATTCTTATTCACTTATGTAGGCATGAAGATTTAATTTTCTCCATCACACGAAGCAAATGCCTGCTCCAAACTGGTAAATTTGTTTTGGGGTTCTTCCTAACGCTCTCACTTCCCACACTGCTGTTTTGACATATGATTAGTCCTATTAAATACAGACCTTGTTTCATGAAATACTAAAGAACAGTAGTGAGTAAGGGGAATTAGCACGTGACTAAAGTTTTATTTTGTACCCAGTGTAAATATTATAGATGCCGTGTTGCTTTATTTTTAGATGGTGTGCTGAGTTTTTTTGTTGTTGTTCTTTAAGAATGTTTTGGAAACTTCTGTTTATTTTTTGAGAAACAGAACACCCTTTACCTTAGATTCTGAATATGCCCTGAAACATATTAAGCATCGCAGATGTTTCACTTATCTGGGAGTTGATATCATCGGTAATGTTAATTTCAAATGGCCAATGGTCGGACAGTTTGTTTTTCAAGCTGTAGATGATATAACAGATTTAACAAAAGCCAAGACGACTTATGTGATTCAAAAGCTAATATCATCTCCAATATTCATTACTCTTTTCTGTTTAACATTTCGTCACATTCTTAGACACCTAGACTTGAAATGTGTCTTTATTTGGTCTCCTTCCTCTGCTGTACCCCCTCATCCAATTTCAGCTCTACTATCTTTTTTTTTCTTTTTTCCATTCTGACTATTACTATCCTGATAAAAGGACCTTGTTTCCTCATCTTTTCTTTTGTTTGTTTTTGTTTAGTTTTGTTTTGCCCTGAGATTTTCCCACCCCACGCCATTCTGTTCACCCAATTTACTCTTTTTGGCTAAACACTGAGCTTCACCATTTGTGGGGTCTCCCTTGAACCGCCAGCCAGGTAGAGCTACTCCTTCAGCCCCCCTCCAAAGCTCACCAAGCTTTCTCTGTCATTTTATTATTCCACCATACTGGGCTGCACATCACAATGACTTTATTTAAATAGGTTCCATTTATTACATGTGCATTATTTGGGAACACTGGACTAGAGGGTTCACAATCGTACTCTCATTCATTCCTCTTCCAGCTTTGAAAGGTAGGTACAAATATAGCTTTGAGCTCTGAATTCACCCTCTCCTTCCAAAGGGGCAGAGGTGTCTGTTGCAGACCACGCTTGTCTGACTTCAAAACCTCTGCTCTTTGAAGGGGCCTCTGTTATAACCGTTTGTTGGTGTGACTTCTCTTCTCTGTCAAATTTTATGTCCTTTGGGGGCACATCTTACTCTTACAATTCTATCTTCTATATAAGGTGCCTTACGCATAGTTTTATATTTCTGAAAACTGTGAAAAAGATACCAATTTAATAAATAGAGGAACAATAATGCTACCAAGATTAAAAAAAAAAAAAAAAAAAAAAAGAGCGCTCTCTGTGTGATCCCTGTGGGTTGATTTGGATGGGGAACCTGGATAGAGGGTGTATTTTTAATGCTGTCCTCGTAACAACCAGGTGCAGTACAGTCAGAGGAAGTTGAGACAAAAAGGAAATAAATTTGTTCCACATGATAAAATGAGAGGACTCTTTTCTCCGTTTTTTTGTTTGTTTGTTTTTGTTTGTTTGTTTGTTTTTACTGGGCAGCCTAAAAGATTTAAAGATTTCATGGATAGTATTTGCGCTGAATGGAGAGTACCTGTATATTGTAGCATTTGAGATACGTGTAAATATAAGTCCTAAAATATTAGAATACAGGGAAGTCACTACTAGTAAGAGAAATAGGTAATGATACCAAAATCCAGAACCTACCTCTGTAAGTCTCTCCTTCTAGAACGGACAAGGGTCCCCTGAGTTGTCTGAATCCAGAAATGTCATATTCAAGGTGCTTTTCAATCCTTCACAGTTGACTTGCTTAGAGGCAGGAATTTCAGTTCTCTATAGAATTTCCCATATTTATTTGTGTGTATTTCACGGCACATTCTCTGTCAGTGTTTGTCAACTAATAACAAATCTTGGGACAGGAATAAGAAGGTACAATCGATTAAGGAGAAGTGACTTGGTCTTATCCTGGGAACTAGGATGGGTTTCAAGGCTCAGAGACAAGTTCAAGTCTGATGAGAGGAGTATGTGATGTGAGAGAGGGTGAGGGGCCGGTGGCTACCAACATTTGTGTCAATGAGAGTAGTTGAAATATGGCCTAAAAGATAATAGGGCCACAGAAAAGGACTGAACTTAGTTGTAGTGTCATAAAGCCCCACAGATGAATTTGTGTTACTTATCATTTACTTTGCCTGAATAGCAAAGCGAGGTCTGTTTAATTAAGTGAAAGTCTCAGTACACTTATTAGAAAAAAAGAAATGCAGCAGATCCATATTGTCCCTATTACAGATCATGCAAAGCCTCAGAGTATCAGGTCTGAACAGCGTCACCTACTCCCTATGAACACGGAGAGAAACAGTGATCATCTCCTTAACACTTTCTAGCATTTGTGACCAGAGTCATCATTTTACTCTTACAGTGACAAATGAAAACTTACGAATATTTAATTTGGAGGCACATTCAGCGTATGATTCCCCAAGTCCACTTGGCAAGTGAAGGAGGCAGTTACTATAAGCTCATTACATTGCAGCATCGCCTCCCAGCAACCACAATCGGTGGCCTTTTAAAATCACAAGTGACAAGATGCGGTTGAAGAATGTTTACGTTGACGGGCCTCTTGCCAAAGTAAAACTTGCTGAATGCCGCATACGTCCGTCTCGGTCTCCAGGCCTGTGCACCCTCAGACGTCAGTCTTTGTATACAGTTGTCTTTCAGATTTAAAATTCTGTCTCACGGCATTCAGATTTTCTCCAGCGTTATTAAAGCAGCTCCAGAACAAGGTGAAGGAAGCATGTCCAGAACTGTGCTTTAGTGCAGTCTCCCAGTGGGTGAGCAGGGAGAGTTAGCACAGACGGCAGAGTTAAGCCAGAGTGTCCTGCAGAGACTCACCATCCAAAAGGATAATACTACTTTATCGATCCCTTCCACACTGTCTCCCATCAATGTGTTAAGCCTGTGGCGAGTACAACCTTTACAAAACGAGATCTGGAGATATGGCTTACTTTCTAACTTGATCGCGGACATAAAAATAAATAAATAAATGTATAAAAGCATGTTTTGTAGGAGTGGCGTGGTGTTGGCATTTCAGAGCGTAAATGATAAAAATAAAATCAAAGTCAAGTATCTCAACAGAGGGAAAAAGTCACATTGAGACTTGCACACATGCGTATGAAATATGGCCGCAGTCTTCCATTTACAGCAGAAATAACTTAGCTTGACCAAGTCTTATAGAATAAGCCAACGTTTTCCTGTTACTTTAAGACAGACGACATTGCTTGCATTCATTTTCGAGATCAGATGCTAATTTTAGCCTCAGACTTTATGAACAGGGAACATTATTTATGTCAGTGAGATTGGGAGAGTTTCCATACATTTAAATGCAGAAAAAAATAGATTGATTTCCCTGGAAATATTGATGATTTATAACCCATTATACTTTGTGATTCTTTTCCTCTTAACAAGGAGTTAAAAGAAAAACAGCATTTGCTGAGAGCTGCCTGGGAAAGTGTTTTTAATTGGCACTGTCGCCCTTCTAAGGATAATGGGGAAAAGCTTATACTTCGCTTGCATGATTTTTGATTTTACCTTTGTTTGTTACAATGCAGAATTAAGGGGGAAAAGAATTGACCGTGAGGTACCTTTTAAAAAAGGCTTTTCTTTTTATTGTGTGTACTAATGGGATGAGAGAAAAGTAAAAGACAGATTTATTTTTATGTTTAATCACGTCCAATAATTATTGCATTGTGGTTACTGCTTTGAGCATTACATTTTCAGTAAGTAATTTATCAGCTGCATTTTTTTTAATTTTTTTCTGGAGGGGATTAACAGTTGCTATAGAATTTATACACGGCAGGCATTTTTTCCCCCTTTTAGTAAATAAGGCTTACTGATGGCCTAAGCTTCTAGAGGCCTCTCTGAAGTTCCAGTTACGACTTTAGATTTGACTCATTTTGTTTCTTGCCCTGACTTGGTTAAGAATGTCTCTATGACTGGTGGGATAGGAGGACAAGAGAAGATATTCATGGTTAAGTAGGGGTGACCAGCTCACCCCAGTTTGTCTATGACGTTACCTATTTTACACTGAAAAGTCTCAGGTCCCAGTAAGTTCCGGGGTCCTGAGGAACAGTGTTAGAGCTGAGAAAAAAGGTGAATTTTTTTTTGCCCCGTATGGGAGAATAGGAGTGAAGAATGAGACAGCAGAGCAGACGTGAACCATGTTCGCGAAAGGCAGGATTGGAAAAGCTGGAGATGGCACGGCCTTGGGCCAGGGCTGAGTCGCCTTGGTACCGATCGGCCAGATTCTTTCACTATCTCCTCCTCACCTTTCCCTCTTCCCAGCTCTATTCAGATTCAGTGCTTAGACACAAATCCTTCCCTTTTCCTTCCTTCGCATGGCTGTTCTTCATCCTCTCTGGAGAAATAGATCACCGAAGCCTGACATGCCCAGTTCCCTGCAGGCTGGTGGAGTCTCGCTGGGCGCAGGTTTTTGATTCCTCAGCCCTTGTGTTTCGTAGGTGCGCGAGGAGAGTCTTCAGGCAGATCGGCACAGAGATGTGCTAGAAATTGCCATGGTCTGTGTGTGAGCAATGGTTTTCCCAAAAGGTTTTGCAGGAAGTTTGGGTACAGTAGCCGTGGCGTTTCGGAACCTATGATAGCAAAAATGCTGAACTGGTTGGCCTGATTTTCTCTGAACTGAGACTATTAACGTTGTTATAGAAACAAATCTAGTGGCAGCCCTTGACTCCTTTCTGTTCGTTAACTAATTAATTTTCCTTCCTTCTTCTCAATTTCCCTTTCTCCTTTTCTTTCTCTTCATTCCTTTTTTTTTTTTTAAATTAACACAAATGTTTGCGTTTTAAAACTGGTTTTCTTGGTTCTCTTTTTCTAAAGCAGCTCGCAAGAGAGAGAGAGAGAGAGTGTGTGTGTGTGTGTGTGTGTGTGTGTGTGTGTGTGTACGTACGTGCGTGTTGTTCACATATCCTACCTTTAGGTCAGCATTTAGAATAGACATACTGTTGCATAAAGCAGAAAAGATCTAAATGTGCCTTTGACTCACCATAGATAAAAAAAATACTGTTGTGTAAAATAGAAAATATCTAAATGGGTTACTATTTTTGCATATAATTATATTAATGGAACATTAAAATTCTATATGTATGTAATAAAAACTGTGAAGTATGTTAGTTTCAGTGGTGTGATGAACAAATATGTTAAAATTTTCATTGTGAAACAGCACATAAAACAATGAAACTTAACAAATTGACTGACATATTACATTTTGCCTGAAATCTTAGATTTCTTTAGAAGGAATTTAGAATTAAAGTACTTTCCTTTATTCTTCGTGTTTAGATACCATGTATGGGTAGTCCCTGTTTTTTGCTACAAAAAAAAAAAACCAAAAAACAAAAGCCAAAACAAAGACAAAAACAAAAAACAACAAAAAAATAAAACCACTTGTTAGTAGCAGATCTTATTTGAGATGTCATCCATAATGCAAGTTAAAGAAGATTTTGCAATTTATGATAACTAATCATCCTTGTCAAATTTATTATGTAGATGCAATTTGTTTTATCAAAATTTAAATACAGTAACAAAATAGTTAAATGCTATTTTAGCATTTGCTATTTTGATGCTCGGATGGAAAACAACATTACTAATATTGATTTAAGTTTTAAAAAAATTTATGCATGGAGAAAATTCTGCTAATATTTATATATTTATAATAATTTTTCCCTAAATTTAAGTGAGTAAAGATGAAATTATTTTTCAAATACTTTGCTGCAGAAGTTCCATGCACCCATGAAACATTATATAAATATTTCTCATTTACTTGAAAGATTTTTGTTGCTTTATTTAAAGTACTCTTTGAATTCTGTTTTTACTGAGAGCTTCATTCTGATATTCTTCCATTTTCTAATACACAATTTTGTGACTGAGTAGGAAAAAAATTTTTTTTAAATAACTTTAGAAATCTTTCGAAAATATTTTCTTAACTTTCTATGTCCTTTCTTGATTTTACAACTTTATAACATTTCTAAATTGAGAAGAATCCATAAGTTGCAATTTCCGATTTGCCTTTTTACGCTATCCCCAAATAAATTGTCAGAGAATAACTTCTTATTTTTTAAGGGGAGATATGGAAATACAGGAAGTTTCCTTACAAATCTGCCAAGTTCCTATGTTTATGACAATAATACTAATCTCAAGCTATTTAAGGTCAAAATTATTTTGAGAAGAGCTTATGTAGTATGTGCATTTCCCATTAATATAAATACAGTTAAAAATATTTACACCCAATTTTTAAAAAAATATTAACATGTTTAAATTCAAAAAAGATTCTGACAGTAAAGGGTCCCTGTGCTTTTTAAAAAATTTTATCTCCCATTAGGTCATCATTTCTGTCCTTCTGCCTCTTTACTACAAATGCAAGCAAGGAGAACTAACATTATTTATACAATTAAGGCAAGGTTGCATTTAAAGGCCCATTATGTCATTTTTCACTGTGATTTGCTGTAAATCATCCCCCATTGTTGTCTACTTTATACCTCACATTCACACACATTATTAGAAGTGATGGTTTGGAAGGTCAAGCATGAAATGATGCTGTTCTGATGATGCATTCAGCTTGGTATAACCGATATTTATATAGCTTCTGACTCTATTGCTTACTTGACATACAGTTTTTAGGAAATCATCTTCTCTCAATTTCCTAGTGTGAAAATCTGATAGGTATAATATTTATTGGTAAAACAGATGTTTAAATTGAAGTTGCCCCATTAGTAACATATTTATTTATATTGTGAAGACCTAATAACATGTTAAACACCTTCTTGTCAACTAAATGGCATGTCCAACAGCTTCCTTAATTTTGATAATTTATCTGGCCATGTTATTTGAATTCTAGAACTATGTACCCAGGATCAGGCCAGTGTTCCATACTCAGCAAGTATTTGTTAAATAAATATACTGTGTTTAGGTTTCTTATATTTACAGACCTAGCTGGAGTTTTTTTTGTTTTGTTTTGTTTGGTTTTGGTTTTGGTTTTCTATTTTGGGAACACTTTCCTCTTCTCAAAAATAAGAGATCAACTAGCTTATTCTAAAGATTTTTGCCAGCCTTCAGATTTTATGATTCTGTAACACATGTATTTTATATGTAAGTGGCTCATATCCAAGTAAGCTAACTTGCAAAGTCAGCAATATGAGCCACCTGAACCATAAAGAAAAAAATGGCCATTTACTGAATTTTTAAGACATATTTCAGATATGGATTTCAGAAATGGAAATGCACTAATATAATTAATTTACTACAAGTAGTATAGTAAATTAATTGTTAAATATCCATTTCATTTTACACATTAGAGGTAATTTTCCAGTTTTCTTTTTGACTAATAAAAGGTCAAAGCTTTCTCATATTTCTTTTTGCTTTTTTGCCCAGAAGCACCCATGCCTTTGAAATCTCCATATTCAGGAAAATAGATTATTTTTAGACCCATTTCTGGCCACTCAACCTGTGTATACAAAATTGACTCAAAAGAACAGATTACTTGGTGTTTTCAAGAATTACACTAATTCCTGTTGTTAAAAATATATCCTTTGAAGATATCCGAGGAAATTAATTCTTGGCTCTGAACATAGTTTTGATTCAGAAAACACGGGGGAGAGAGCAAGATGACAAAGTAAATTTTATGTTGTTATAACTTAGAATAGGCGATTTCCTTTCAGCCCTTGTGACCTTAGTGCAGAAACCAAGGTATACCTTTTTTCTCTGGCTGAAGCCGGCTAAATACTAACAATCGTTAGCGTTTATATAGCACCTTATACTAAGGTAGGAACATTCAAAGAATACTGGAAATGCCATTTATAAATAACATAAACAGTAATGGTGACAAGTTGTTGTTATTGTTATGATTTAGATGGGGGGAGGGTAGAGAGAGGTATCTCGTTTCTACCATATTCCAATATCCGTTTGAGCACCTAAGGGCCATCCGTGGTAGTGATCACGGTCAGTTTGCAGTGTTTAGGGATCACTGCGTGTCCGACACGTACATATTACTATGCATTAGAAGAGCTACTCAGAACTAACCCACCCGAGAAAGTCAGCCCATCTCCCTTCCTTCTGTCCTCGTCCCATCTGTGCTTTCCGATATTAACACTACTCATTCTCAGCCCTCAGTTTGCCTTTTGGTGACTTCTGCCAAAAGCTGAATTCAGAAGAGTCCAGTTTGGTGGCGTAAAGATCTGAAGTATAGGCCTTGGAGCCAAAATCTGACCTCCTGTTTTGGTCATGGCTGGATAAGATGATGCAGAAATCACTTTTACTAGATGTGGTTTCCTTAACTATAATGTGGATAATGGTCTAACACAGCAAGGAGGATCAAATAATGTTACGTGTGTGTGTGTGTGTGTGTGTGTATGGCAATATATATATACACATATATGTATATATAAAAGGACCTGTATATTTTAAATTTTTTCGAGTACGAATACCAGCAGTAAAATATTTAAACAACTCTCTAACATATATAATTATATATATACACAAATATATATATAAATATACAAATATATATATATAAATATATGTAAATTATATATTTATATATAAATTAAATGCATGTGTAACTATACTAATATATCATGCATAATGTTAAATAAAAGTGATTTTTTTTTTCCAAAAACAAGATAAAGGAAAAAATATAAAGTTTTCATATTTTCTTCCCTGCACCCCAGTGATTTTCTTTCCCCCCAAACCTGAAACGTTCAACCCATTTTGGAGATTGCTATTTCCTTCCTTCTTTCCTTTTCTTTTCTTTTTTTTTTTTTTATGATTTAATTTTATTTCACAAGTGTCATCTTAAACTGCAAGGATGTGTTAAACATCACAATTAAACGTGCCAAAAAAGAAGCTATGTTGTCAAAATGCCCACTTAACCCACCCAAACATCTCAAACCCACCCTTTGCCGACCTTCTATGACCTCATTTATTTTTGTTCTATTTTTTAAACAGGAGAAAATAGACAGATACATGTTATTTTCAATAATTTAAGAAATGCAAGGTATAGCTGTTGTAGCTGTAGCATTTTTTAGCACAGCTGCAGTCTGAATTCCAAACTTCAGCAGCTCTACTAATTCTGTTTGGATAAAACTGTGTGTCTACCATGCACTTTTTTATCTCTCTACACAGAGTTCAGAGCACATATTCTGCTGGTGCATCATTAGGTTAATGTAGAGTAAGCAAGGGGAGCTACAGGACCTTCTGAGTTTTTATCCAATCTGAATACTATCAAAAGTCTTCAGCCCTTTGTGAAAAACATCCGGTACCTAGCAGTCTGCCAATCTCTTTCAGACGTACTAACTTATTTAATCCTCCCTATCCGCCTGTAAGTTATGTATACTCAACATACTGATTTTATTGATAAGGAATGGAATCTTTCTCATTTTATGAAATCTGGCTCTCGTGCCCATGGAGAAAGTACTTCCTATGACATCTGTCTTAATTTTTTGCCCCCACTGATCACTAAACTTTTCAGATATAAGCATCATAATTAGAAATTCCTTTTCGTGTTCCTCACTACAGTAGCAAACTGAGTAAAGCAGTATATTACCCTTTGCAACTTCTCTATTTCCTTCTCTTTCCTCCTTGCAGTGTTGCATGATTGAAACTTTGGGGAAATAGGAATTAGGGCTCCTTTTTTTCTCTCTCTCACTGTAACTCATTTAATGTAACGGTTTCCTTCCTGCATCTTGAATCTAACAATCTAGTTGATTTGCAGATTTTAGTGTACTGGTTTGATATTGTAAATGACCAAAATAAAATCTGTCATCGATATCTTCTGCAGTACTTCTTATCCTTGACGGATACCCTGAAGTAACAGGCAGATTGCTATGTGTATGTGAATACTTGCATTTTTCTGCAGTGAGATTTTTATATGTTTCACAAGATTCTCAAAAGCTCTATGACTCACGAACAGTCACTGTCTGAGGTTGCAAGCTCTTCCACAAGCTTCCTATTTATCCAGCATCATATCAATTTCATGTTGTAGAACCACATAAAGGGTATGGGGAGGCTAGCATATCGTTTGGTTTCATTTCTTAGAGAGATTATCTGTTGGCTGCAGTTGCTTAGAAAAGTGACATGGTTTCCCATTAACCGTAAACCTCCATGCTCCTTTCATGCCCCCTCGGAACCTTCAGAGAGTCTTGGAGGGCGCATGAGGCAAAGCCTGCTTGCTCCAGACATATGGGAACGCCTATGTCCGCAGCCATGCTGTGCGCACAGGGGACTGCTCCGCCCCGCCCCCACGGACCACTGCGACCATCCCCAGATCCCTTTGGGGTAGATGGGGTGATTTTTCAGCAGAACATTGACGACGTCTGGCTTTCTTCTACTTTATGATTTAGGGCTTTTATAATTTTGAGTAAGAAGATAAAACATTTAACAGAGTGGAATTCAGCAAATGTCCCAGAGTGTGGCTTTTATGATTAGAAGTTCAATCAACCCTTTTCAAGATTTACTTTTCCCCGCTCTGCATTTCTCTTTGAAAGTTTATTTCAAGAGAAATCTTTACTTTATTTAACAATACTCGCTAAAATATTTCAACAGAGGGAAAATAATACAATGAAAAGAGTATTAGCTGTGAACTGTAGGTTTATTGTCTGTCACACACGGCGTTTGAAAGAAGTGTCTCTCACCTTTGACACTTAGGCTTAAATTTGAGTTTGGGGGTGAAACACTGGAAAAAGGGTGAAGGAAGTGATTTGTAGTGTAAAATGGATAAAAAACAGCAGCTGCCCTCCCCCAGTCTGCCTCCCTTCTGAGAGGCAAGGAAGGAATCAGGTGTTGGAACAAGTGCAGCTGTGAAAATGGGTCGGTTTAAAGCTCGCCTGGAGGAGTGCAGCGGGTTTCCCTGTGGGAGACCAGATTTGGAAACAGCCCTTGGGGCGTCGCGTAGTGGGCTTCTCTTACAGTCCCTGCAAAAAGTGTGGGTCTTCACAGACTGGCACACCGAATTGGGGGTGGGCGGGCATAGTGATGTGTCTTCTGTGGGAAAATAACCGGAACAAAAAAGAAATCCGAAATTCGAATTGATGATCGGACCCCCTGGCTAGATATTTAGTCACAGAAATCCACAGATTGTGACTAGAAAGCCCAGTCATGTGAATAGAAATGGTAGCTGTGAATAGAAGCTGCAAAGACAGGCCAATCTGCCTTTCCTAAAAGGTATCGTTTCTTTGAGAGATCATCGGTCCTATTCTTGGGCATCGGCTCGTACTGAAAAATTGCAGGAGAATTAACTACGTGTCTTCTGCCAACCAGACTTTTTTTTCCCTTTTTTTTTTTAATGTGAATAATCTCTCCTCACCACCAAACTTGGCT
The DNA here is from genome assembly GCF_902729225.1 of Pteropus medius. Taxonomy (NCBI): domain Eukaryota; kingdom Metazoa; phylum Chordata; class Mammalia; order Chiroptera; family Pteropodidae; genus Pteropus; species Pteropus medius. The sequence goes on from NW_024340699.1 coordinate 6,994,974, forward strand.
TCAAATACTTAGTCATCGTCGAATTGGGTTTTCTTAATTTCTTAAATTGGTCAACGAGGTTAGCACAGAGATGCACTGGCCAACATGGTGCTTCCTCTTGGGTCCGGTGAGGGGCAGCAACACCAGGTATATTGGAAGATTTTAGCTTGTTTTTGTATGAGATACCTGGCTATATCTTGAATTTTAGCTCTCCATGACAGATGTTAGGGGCCTGGCGTTTAGTCCACATTAACCAAAATAGTGGTCTGGGGCCTTTTGCATTTGTTTACCCTGGGCCTAAGGGTAAGAGGCCAGACCTGATTGTTACTTGGGGTCTCTGTTCACCTTAAGATGTGACTTTATGGTCCCATCAGCATTAGCTTTCGGGACTCTCTTCTCCATCCCTCCTCCCCTATCCTTCGCCTCTCCCTCCACCTCTTTGCTTTAGCTGATGTAAGTTGAATTGAAAAGCTAGCAGGAGTGGGTTTCTCATTCAATTTGTTCTCCTGGGAACCTGGTTGTTTGTAATTCACAGTCATCCCTGCTCTCCACCCCATAGAGAGGGGTGGAGGAGTGGGGATTGCAGCTTGCTGCTGCTCTTAATTTACCAAGAACAGGTGAAATACATCCTGCCTTGAATAAAACACCCCAAGCCATAACTTTTGAGGCTATTTTACATTTTCCCCCCTAGCAGAGGCTGTTGTGTTTTGTTACAGCAGAACCAGGAGTAGTTATTAGAGTGTTATGGAAACCAGGCGTTAGAGCTGATTAGTCACTAATCTTCCGTCTCTGGGAGCTTGGCTCCAACCTTCTGCTCATCAGAATCATTCTGTTGCATTAATTTATTCACCTCAGCTCTAAGAACCTTGTCAAATCAACAGGGTGGTCTCTGCTGGGTCCCTAATGCCCTATAGCCCAGATCACAAACCTACTCTGTGACACATAATTCAGGATAATTGGCAGTCAGGACTCAAACAGCCCCGTGATTAAATGGGTATGGAGATTGAAATAGCCTCTTACCTATTAGAAGGTAGTCTCGCTAGGCCAATGGTGTTCTTCAGCGGAGGCTCCTGCTGAAAAGGCTGCATTACTTTTCCAGCTTTTATGCGGCTCGAGATTGACGAGATCGTACTTCTTTCCCCCCTTAATATTTTACCTCTCAAAACACGAAACGAGCCACTTAACTTTATATTTCCTTTTTTAGACTCCATCTCAAGTCTTCATTAGTAAATCTTAATGACTGCTAAAATTATAGGAAACCCTTCACTTAGTATAAAAGGGAAATAGACCATTTTCCCCCTTTTTATGCTGCTTTTGCAAACAGCTCACTTTGGACAACGAACTGTTTGTAATGCCACAAAAGGAAGAGTTTGACAAGGTTTTTAATTTTTGACAAGTAATGCGACCTGTTCTATGGGACTTGAACAGTTGTTTCTGATGGAAATAATTTAGCACAGTCACACGGGGTCTTTAGGTGGTCATGAAAGCCAAGTTCACACTCACTTTGAACATTATTTCTTATGTCTCGAGGTTTTAAAAATCATAGAAATAGTATATTTTTGGAAACTTAGAATACAGTGACAAATAAGATGATAAAAATCTATTATGTCTCACTATGCAGGGAGAAATCATCCAGCATATTTTCTTCCGGTCCTTTTGTGCATGAAGTAAACCCTTAGGATTTGTGGATTAGATCAATTACAAATGACTCAAAGACCCATGTCTTTGTTCTACTGACCTTTGCGTTTTAATGTCAGCACTTGTTTGTGTTACCCTCTACTCCTCTTCACCTATGAATTACTTCACATCTCTAAAAAGTTTGTGTGAATCATTTTCCCAGGGGGGAAATGACCAGAGTAAGGAAGTGTTGCTTTGCAGCCTCCTATGGAGCTTCCCAGGTGTAATCCGAGTGCCACCCACCTCCTCGCCTCCCTGCCCAGTACTCAGAGGGCAGGGAGAGAGACCAAAGAAAAGGCAGCCACTCCAGACTGGTAGGTGGCAGGTTTAATTAGCAGGGGCACTTGCTTAGGAGGCTTGTCTTGGGCAGCTGCAAGACAAGTAGTTTTCCACACTCACCCACAAATCTTAAAAGATTATATAGAACTCTTGCTGGGGTCAGTCACTTACGCAGTCCAGATGGTGTCATCACCACGTTCCTATCGCAAGGCTGTGTCCTTGGCAGCTTGCAGTGCCTGAAAGGCAAGTGGAGGGACTGCACCTACAAAGCTGGACCTCCAGGTGTCCAGGGCCAGCTTGCGGGTCAAACCAACAGTTAGGTCTTCCCTATGTGACCTTCCTCAACAGAAACCCACTTGCTACAGCTTGAGAAGGAAGTGACAGTACAATCAAGTAGTCCCAAAACAAATGAATGAATGAATGAATGAATGAAAGAAAAAAATGATGGTCTTTAGCTAGAAAACTATAAATTACTGTAATTTATAGAATCACTTATGGCCTGAAAGAGACTTTAAATTTCCCATTTCTATTTATGACAAAGTGAGAGAGGAAAGTTTCTGCAGTTGAAATTGTGTGAATTTGGTTTCCTAAAGCCACAGCATACAATTAAGGGTTTGATTTATTATTTTAGAGTTTGTAGAATTTTGTTTTAACTTCATGTTATAACTTTCACACTCCCAAATTATAATGACCTTAAATAGTAAGGTTACTAATGCATGCATAGTGTTCTACTATATATAAGCACCAACATTTAAATACCCAGTATTCTATTTGGAGGCATAAGGATATTTCTTTTTTTTTTCCCAATGTTAAAAGCGATACCTCAAAGTACCTTGAGATACAACTTTTCATTCATAATTTACATTATTCGCTTAGCATAAATTCTTTAAATTAGAATCTGATGAGATATAATAATCCTACGAAAGTCTAAAATTAAAATTATTGGAAATGAACTAAAAGAACTTGCAATATGGCACCCTTAACTCAAACTTTATCCAAACTCTTTGAGATGGGCTGGCTTTGAATGTCTGATATTTGCATAATTGTGACTATTTTATATTGGCATGTTTTGTTTTAATTTTTTTTGGCTGAATAATCTATTAAATCATCGTGCCTCAGATCTTGGAGTTGAAAGGTTACAGCCGTGGAAGGTTACCTCGGATGTTCACAGCCCTCACTCAGCAAGGGCCTAAGTGGGAAATGAGATAATAGTGGTTACCCTAGTCTGATGTATAAATTCTGTAATTTAAGATTTTTTTAAGGTGTGGTGTGCGGGTGCCAAGAATGAGAAAATATTTTTCAGAGCAGGACCAGGGTTGTTCCTGAAAGCTCCAGCTCTGGTTACAGTTAAGGCTCTCTCTACCTTTCAGCAAAACTCTCCATCCCCTCAGCTTGTGCCCCGTTTAGGTACAGGTGACGGCACAGGTGCAGCAAGAGACGAATGGGATTTCTAGGAGAGAAATATTTAAGTTATTGGTGTCTTCGGAGCTTTTCTCTGTGAATGTTGTTATGGTGGAGCTGGACTGTATTTTGTTTAATTCTCGTGGTGTGATGTGCCCAATAAAATCCCTAAGAATCTATCTAGGTAATTGTTTTTTCCCCTTCATACTTTACCCCAGATTTCTAAGAACCATGATATCGGAGAAAAAAGAAGTCAGGGAGCCTAATACAGTTTCTAAGACAAAATATATAAGTATTTTCAAGGCCCACTGGCTTTTTCTTTTCTACACTGTCAGCATCATTGTTGAAGAGGGCCCATTGCACCAACTTACACCATCTTATACCTGGATACGCTCCTTGTTTGAACATTGCTAATTAAGCAGGTGGGTGACGCTATCTCTTTTGTATTAGTATTGGAAGTTGAAAATTTTTGCATTAACTTATTAACTTCTGTTTTACTTTAATGGTTAAGAAAATTTTTGTGGTATCGTTTATTTTGTAACTGGTAAACATTTTTCTGTTTTCCTTATTTTCTGTTTTGGGCACAATTCTGTTTTGGGCACAACAGCCATAGGAAACTAATACACTTGTCATCCCCAAATTCCCCTTGAGCAATCCTTTACTAAAAAAATTAAATTCAAATACCTAGAACTAACTCATAATAATTCCTTGCTAAATATAATGTTTTTTATACTTATAAACACAAGGATCAAAAACCAATCACAGAAAGATAGACGTTCAATGAAAAGAATGCTTTTATTCAAATAGAATTCTTGTGTCATAGAGCATATTTTTTTAAAGCAGCTAATATTTTAGTATAAGGTTTTGGTAAGCCTTATGGTCACCCTTATGTTAATTTTATTGTCGTCTTTTCTTAGAAGAAAAACATGTATATTTGTAATAGAAGGAAATGATCGTTTGGATAATGGGGAAATGGTTTACCTAAAGTCTATGCAGGGTAGGCAAGGAGGTAAAGGACAAGATATGGCTCATTTGTACATGACTGTATGGTACTATGAAAGGAATGCCATGATGGTAATAATCTATATATTTCAAGGACTTGAAAATGCACTGATGGGATCAGATCGTCAACTGGTTTAGGTGTGCTTATAAAACACTGAAGAAGTAAATGAGACTCAACACTTGTAAAAAATTATTTTACCTCTTAATACTTGAATTTCATTTTTTTTTTTTTCCTCACGAGAAATAACACAACAATGTGGCAGGGATAGGGAAGGTGAACTTGCTGGCACACTGACATATCACCAGATCGTTGGCAGTGTCCATACATGGCTTCATGGGATGGAAACAAACATTTTTATTTTCAAGAAGAACTCATGAGTAGCCCACAGTGTTGAAGCTGGATAATATGTTTTTATACACATCGTTCGGGTCTGATGTAGGTATAGCTAAGCTGGTGCTCACCGCTCTCCCTGCTTCCTCTCAATAGAGGCAGATGCTCTTTCTGCCGAGTCTAGATGGAAACAATGGGACCCGTTCAACACAGCAGTCCATAGAGTTACTACCAGTGGATTGGCATTGACAAAAGACATGATAACTTCTTTTTTCTCATGTTGACAGTTACTCTATGTGTGAAGAAACTGAGGTCAGGTAGGATAAGGACATTCTCCACATGCCCACAGCTAAACAGAGGCAGAGCAAGGAGTAGACACCGATTCTCCAAACTTCTAGCACGGCATACACTTATCAGAAGCAATCGTATGGAAGGTGCCATCTTCCATTGTGTCGCTGACATAGGATAATGAAGAAGGAACCCATTCTCTTTGATTGGTTTTGACTATGTCCGAACAGCTGGGAAATCTCAGTGCCCTAATCCTTTGCTGAGATGTAATAGAGAAAAATGGCATGCGACTCTCTAGGTTATAAGAATATGGAGCTTTATCATGAAGGTGGTACATGACAATGCTCTTTGTACTTGTTTACCATGATGGGAAGTTGAAGAAAGCCAGGGAAAAAAATACTGCCCTACATAGATATCTGCAATGGATGTGAGCGGAAAGGTAGCTAAAGAGTCTTACAGTGTATGTGGGACCGAATTTCCCTTTCGGGCAAGTTTGATGCTAGTAATGAAAAGCACCTATATTTGAATCTGTGCTGCTTCCACAGCATAGCAGCAGAGACAGAGCACTTTTCTCTCAAAGGGAATAACCCTGCTGATGGGGGGAGGAGTGTGGAAAACATCTAATATATCTTGTTCACAAAAAAGTGTCATTTGAGTGTCAGTTCCCATTTCTTTGAAATCCATTAAGACTCATACAGTGCAGATGTAGTCAGGAAAGACAGACATCATTATACACATTTGTTCCTGACACCTTGGGGTACATTTCCAGCGTCGTGCCCCTGGGAAATTACTGTAGGCGTGCAATTCCTGCGGCTGTTAAATGGAAGTGTGAATCTGATTCCCCATGTACACCTGGGAAACCTCAGCAGAAGATACCTTTGTTTTCTTAAGCATTTCAGCTCGCTTTAAGGAGAGCCTGTGAATTCTTTCCTTCGTACACAGCCTGGGGAGTCTTTCTACCACACAGTTTATATCAGATGGAAGGTGGGAGAAAAAAAAACAAGAATATTCTTTTCGATATATAGGAATGTCTCTCTATTTTCACATGTGATTTCCTCTAACCTTGGTCAGACTCAGAAGCCCAGGAGAGGTACAGCTATTTGTAGGTGTGGGTTTAACCTTTGACGTTCATACTGTCATTTGAGCCTACTACTGTTTCTATTTGAGGTGTTATAGACTACGAAGTTTTTAAAAACAATTTTTGATCTTGTCGGTTAGCTTTTGATGAACACAGTGACAATGAAGGTGGTGACAATGTCGATGATAACATGTTTACCGAGTACTTACTGTATTCAAGTGCTCTTTAAGGAGCTTCACAAATAATAAGTTTATTTAGAGCTTTTTTGACAGAAGTTGTGCAATGTGATTTATAGGTGCTGTTCTTTCCACTATAATCATTGTTTCTTTTTTCGGATGAGCAAACTGAGTCTCTCAAAGGCAAGGGCCTTTGCCCAAGATTTCTGGCCAAGCTGGAACTAGCCACAGGTCTATCTCATTTCTAGCCCAAGTCCGTTGCATGATACCTCCAGATAAGAGTGAATCACTGCTGGTGATGCCTCACCAATATTGTGCTAAGTGAGAAGGTTATACCGGGTGTCACCTCAGTAGTGAGGAGGCCATAGCAGCCCCCCACCACCATTTGCTGAAGGTGGATACATTACGCCAAAACCATGAAGAACGCCATTTTCCTGGTGATCTCTCAAACCATTATGTGCCGGGGATGCATTAGAAAACAGACTCATTTTATTCACAGCCATTCAACTCATCAGAAGTAATGGAAAAGGACACATGAAGCAAAATGCCTTCCTTCTTCCCAAAGTCTCTGAATTTCCTGTAGTTTGACATGACCCACTTTAGGCGAGATTTCCACTAATGAACACATAAGCTAGTTTCTGATTCCTAAATGTACATTAAAGCTCTTCTAATGCAAAATTAACCTGTCTTTATTACTGGAACTGTAGACTATTAAGATAGCATGCAGAGTTACCAAATTATAAATTTGGAAGAGATTTCCATGTGAGGCACCTGTGACTTTATGAAGGCTGTTTCCCTTCTTCTGAAATTGAGTTTTGAGTCAAGGATTAAAGAGGGTGAGAAGGAGTGAGGGATGGGACAGGGAGCAACTCTTGAAGGTCACATACTCTAACTTCTGGTCCCTGGACAAACTCAATTTACCAGGAATCCTTTTATCTGGGAGGTACTGACAATTGCAACACAAGGTGTAAAAACAGTATTTCTCCATAAATGTTAGCTTTGATAGGCGCTTCCTTTGCAATTCCTCATTGATGCTCAAACCCCTGAAGATGACTGTCATCCCCATTGTTATGCAGATGGGGACACTGAGCTTAAGTCTCTGGCTCTAAACTATACAGCTATAGCTGTTTACCAATAGAGGAAAAAATGAGGTGTGTTAGTTGCTAAATGCCATGGTCTTAACTACGGTGTGATACTCCCATTGCTTATTTCCTAAAAGGATTTAACTTCTGTAGAGAATAACAGCTAGCCAATGTGAGCTTTCGATATACTTATACTGATCCATGAAATTATAAACATTGAATAAACACCAAGAGCAGCTGGCGGGATGTATGATGTCAGAGAAGGTGATCTCAGTGGGGGAAAAAGTCCCCCCACCACCAAAGAGCTCCCTAATCTCAGTTCCCAGGATTGATTTATGAGCTTTGTCCTTGTGCTAACATTTGCATTTTAAGGTGGGCTTTTAGTGTCTTATCTGGGAGTGGTGACATATTAAGCCATTATCAGCCGTTAATAGCTTAAATTAATGTGTCCAATTAGTTCTCAGTCACCTACAAGAGACCTGAGGGAACCGGTTTTACAGACAGAAAAGGTGGACGCTTTAATTGAGCATATATTATGAGGCAGGAATAAAGGTAGATCAGGCAAATAATTTCTGTAAAGGGTCAAATACCTTAGGCTTTGTGGGCAATACTATCTCTGTTGCAATTCAACTCAGCATTTGGGGCATGAAAATAGCTATAGACAATATGTAAAGGAATACTGCGTTCTTGTAAACTTTAGTTACATAATTAGGTTGCAGTCCTATTGTTAATAAATTATAGCTGTTATTAGCAATGTATTATTTTATAAAAGAATGAACATTTTAATACTAAAAATAAGAAAGATTACCTAAAACAAAAAAGTGATCCTTTAAATTGAATAAATAATAAATTTAGCTGCATAAAGGACTCTTTACATGTATATATTTATATATATACACACATATATATATATAAATATATATATTTTATTTTTCTCAGATTTCTACAATCTAATCTGCACACTTATATTTGGATTTTTAAAATCATCAATTTTTATTGTGAAAAGGTTTTAACATATTCAGAATATACGAGTCTAATGAACCCCCACATACACGTTACCCATTTCTTCCACACTATTAATTACTTATAGTTTTTAAGATTATATGTAATATATAAATATTACTATGAAATTCTGACTGACGTATATAACTTATTGTGTAACTCATCACCCCTCTCATGTCTATAGCGTGTTTTACCCTGCACCTCATCCAGGAGTTCATTGATCCTGGATGCTAAATGCCAAGGTCAGTGGTGAATTCAGTGAGAGCTCACCTACAGCCATTTAGGAAAGGGGCAACTGATTCTTTATCTACTGTTCTACCAGAGACAGGCATTATCGTGACCATTTTCACTAGTGATCTAGGTAAGAGCCAAGGTATATAAAAGTCAGAGAGACACATAGTTAATAATACGTGACAAAACCAGGCCTCAACCCCACACCTGTCTCATCAGCATGCATGGTTTGCTGGAAGCCACCATTGGATTTCCATGATCTTCAATGGTGGTAGGCCAGGTGAGGGAACTCACCTAATCTGTGTCACTCACTTCTGAAATAGGACCTACCATGTAGTATTCATTCTTTGGAAGAGACAGAAATTGGATTGCAGGGGTCAGTGGCCTTCTTAATATTTTTGCCTGGTGCTGGCAGAACTCAGTATATTGATTATTTGTGAACGAAGCCTGCTCCTTGTTGTAAATTATGCTTCCTCTGCAACATCAGCCAGTACAGAACACCAGAAATTGGAGGAGAAAAAGGAATAAACTGTGTCCTGGGACTTCTCTGGCAAGTTGTTCAGTAGTGGGCACACTGTAAGAACAGAAGAATGTCTGTCCATATCGATCGAGAACCAGGCAACCTCAACTCCATCATCTGGACACCTTTAAGACAAAGACATAAGCTTGAACCTCTTCTCTATATAATCTCTATTATAAAAGGGACTTTTGTTAAGCATTTCTTTCTTCCTGGACTATGAGACAGTTAACGATAGAGTGATAAATAGAGAGAGAAGTATTGAGAGAGAGAGAAAGAAGCAAAAAGAGAAAAGAAAGTAAAGAATGAGAGAGACAGAGACTTGAAATGGTCTGTCAATCTGAGAAAGAGTTATTTGTATCTGTGTATCCTCATATGATTCCTGCGGGGATGATCTCCACCCGAGACTGCAAACTCAGGTGCTCAGGGGCTGTGCAGGTGACATGACCAGGTGACGTGAGCACAAAGGGACAGTGACTCCTCAACTCCAGCCACTTGCACAGTAGGCCATAGAGGTCCAGTGTCGCGCCTGCATTTCATCTTTTAAAAGAGAAACCAGATACCCAGATGTTTATGTGAACTATCCTGCTTTCTGAAAGCTGGCCAGAAATTTATGTTTTTAAAAAGTGTTTATGCATTTGACAAGACCGATATTGCAATGGCCAAAGGAAATGCATTGGAGAGTTGAGCCTGTGAGCGGCCACCTTAAAACTTCCAACCTGGTGTGCAACTCCTCCCTTCTTCTGGTTCCGCATTTTACAGGAGAACGGGGACAGGGAAATGGCTTCCAGGGAGCCACGAAGCGAAGGAGCAGGGTGAGGACTCAAACCTAGAGGACTTCTCTTTCCACATTTTTTATTTTTTTAAACAAATAAGTGAGCAAATATTTGGTAGCCAAAGTTTGCTGAAAGATCGCAGGGAGATCAGAAATCACGTCTTATTCTGTGTCCCCCACTTTGCAAGAAAGATCACCCTCGCTTGTCGAATAGGTGAGGCTGGGATGTAACTCCCCGTCCCCCCTCAGCTGCGTCATTGATCCTCAGCCACTAGCCCGGTAGCGCTCACAGTTGAATTGCTTTTCCCTGAGGGTAGCGATGCCTCCAGGTGTGCTAATAATAAAATTAATAGCTTAGAGAAACTGCTTGCTACAGCAACAGCTGCGGGAGAAAGGGAGGATCGATTTCAGTGTTTAACTGTCCTAATTCCATAGTGTATACCCCACCTCAGCCCCTGGTGTGCTGCGCTGGGTCTCACGGTTAATCAATAGATGCCTGATTTAAAACAAAGAACCAGTTTCAAGATTAGAAGTCTTTGTGAATAAAAAGATGTATGGTGAAACTGTCAAAATCCTTTCAGTTCCCCGTCTCAACACTGCAACTGGAAGGGCAGCCACTAGCAGATATGAAAGAAAAATCAAGTGCATTGTATCCCCTTCTGCCTATAAACAAAAGAAGGAGCCTCTCTAGGCACCGCGGCTGCTGATGGCATCACATAAATAGGAATTTATTGAGTTGCTCTATGTTTAAAGGACTGTGAACATAAAGACGTGTGAATACTTTCAGTTGCGCGGAGAGTAATATGTTTCTGCTCTAATCGGCCTGCTATCTGGTGGTTCGATTTATACCTTCTTGTAGCTGGCATTCTCATTTTTTTCCCTGGAGGGAAGGATCAAATTCACGATCAACTTCTTGGCCACTGTTCCAGTTATACCTACCTGTCCGCTGAGTTTCCCAGACCCAGCACCGTCAGAGGCTTTTAATCCCGTATTTCTCATTCTCCTCTCACGCACCAAATCTGCCTTCCGTTTGCATGTCAGTAACCGAGTAGACAGCCTTCCATTTCCACCCTCTCCTGTGTAATCTTCCTCGGCATCTGCAATTATTTCCCGCGGCTTGTCTGACCCTTCCAAGCTGCGTCCTTTTTCTTACTTCACATTCTCTCCTGTTTTTTTTTTTTAAGAATATGCTCATTGAGGACAGCGAGGAGTTTCTTCCTTCCTTTTAACATGTTTCCCAACTGGCTCGCAAATAAGTCCTTAAATTATTAGATGAGCTCCCAGAAGGAAGAGACTACATTTTTTTTTCTTGTCTGTTTATCATTTTAAGTGGCAAAGGGTCATTTGTTTGTTTGTTTGTAAAGGCAGACCTGAAAATAACCCCATGCCTACTTTCTTCACGGTGCGTAAATTGTCCTTCGGGTTGAGATATACATTTCTTTCCCTTGTACTACAACCAAGTAGGAAAGTGGAGAGGCTACAAGCTAGTTGGGAGTCGGGACTCTGAGGGACTTTTTTGCAAGGCTGGTTTATATCAAGCTCCATTCTTTTCATCTCTCACTGCCTCCTCTGATGATGAGCCAACCAAAGAAAAGGGCTGATTGAATCTGTTCTATAATTCAGAGAGAGACGTAAAGCGGACGACTTCCCCCCTTTCTCTCTGTCGTGTAAATTCTCTAAAGGCAAAGCTTTTTTATTTGAAACTGAACACTGGCATAAAGCTTGGTTGTGTTTTTTATTTTTTTCTTCTTCCATATTTATTTTTTACAGTAATGGTGGCAATTGATTCCAATATGGGCTCTTTCCAGCACACATTTTCCCAGCATGAAAGACCATCCCGTGTTAGTTCAGTCTGAGAAAAGCCTTATATTCTTCAGTTAGCCCTTGTTTTTGTCACCATTTTATTATTTTAAGTTCTGTTTCTCTCTCTCTCTCCCCCTCCCTACATCCCTTCCTCCCCAACTACCTTCTCTCTTTTTATGTGCAGAAGACGGCCAAAGGCAACGTCAGAGCAACTTTTCTGGAATTTTCTCTCTGAGAAAAATGTTTTCTAAATTTGGACAGGGAGTGGGAGCGGGAAGCATTATACAAAACCAAGTCCTAAGAATAACTCTTCCACCAATATATAGGATCTTATATGGAGATTTAAATTTCCTTTTTTTGTTTAATGGATTTAACTAAAAGTCGCATCTCCGGTCATGCCAGTCGGCGGCAGGTGTAGTGTGAGAATGAGTGTAGAAGCCACTCATCTACGTCGCCGAAGTTTTAGAGATTTTCCCATTAAGTGATTTCTGTCACACGGTCGACATTTCCTTTTTAGAATCTGAGGATTTGTAAAATTGAAGACTATCTCATTGTTTGGATTACAGAACCCGTTGGCAAACTGAACCGATTTCATTTACACACTCTAAGTACCCAGCAAAAGTAGGACAGCACTGGGTTCCAAGCACCATGAACATTATATCCCAAAAAATCCTGAGACAAAAGAGAAATTCCAGGGAAAAAGGAAAGAGGAAGAAGAACACAGAATTTTGTGCCCAGCGTGCTATAAACCTGCCTGCCAACTTTATTTCTTCCTTGCCAGCGATTTTTAATTTCTTCTGAGTATCATTTTTTTTTCCTTTTTACGAAAGAAGTAAGAGTGAAATCAGGATTTTCTTAACAAAAGTACTCCCTTTCTAGCCAGATTTGTTAGAAAATCGTGATCGCTTAAAGCGAGAAATGTTTGTATGTAGCACATCAAGTGAATGGAATGTGGATTTCTAATAACATAATATTTAAGTAAGGGTAACGCTGTTATTATATGCCAAGCGTTTGATTGGAATTATAGTGCATTTTAAAGACGTAATGCTTGGCAAACCAAAAACGGAACGGGAAAGAGCGACTTAAATGGCCTTCGTTTTACATCCTAAAATCGAATGGTAATGGGCAGAAAATAGAGAAGTTCCAGTGAGTTAAGATTCATAAATATTAGATGTAATAGAGGAAAATCACAGATTTTTGAGAAATTAACTTGAATAAATGGTGATTTCAGTTTTGATGTCATTTTGAGTAATGGCCATTAGCACAGTGGAATGTAATGGGTACGATCCTACTGTATAGAAAGAATGCCTTCTGATTAACTTGAGATTTTTTTTTCTGATGCTTCAGCCAGTTTACAACTGTACTGTGTATCTCTTCATTTTGAGCTTGTGATTGGCTCCAAGGGCTCTTTGTTTAGAGATGCGTGTGCTCCATTTTCATGATTAAGCTTTTTTTATGATTAGTCCCCATTTTCTTTTTTGTTTTAACTTTTACTCTGAATAATATGCAGTGCCTTGGAGAACTGATTGACTGACTGATGTAATTGAGTTCAGATGCAGTTCCCTTTCTCCCCCGATGGTTTCCAGCCCCTGCTCTGTTCTGCGCTGTTTCTGACTGCCTGGAGACCAGGCTTTTAGAGCTGCCGTTGAGCTTTGTCTTACAGTAAACTGGTTTCCTGAATAACCCGAATTAATTGACTTCAAGGCAGGCAGTCGTTGGAAGCACAAAGGGGATGCCCCTGACCTCACACAGGACCCGTTTCTCCCAACACACACTCACACATGCCCCACCGTTCCTCCTGAAGAAAGCAGATAGAGACATAGTTCTTATTGACTTCCGATGAGAAGAAATATCACATAGCAGAACTCCCCGACCAACGGCGATAAAGAGTTCTTGGAGTCCCCCAATTTCCTCTCTCTATGCAGCGGTCATAGACTCCTTAAATGCTTTCAGATCCTCCCGAGTTCTCTCTGTAGGTCTCTCTCCAGCATCTGCTGCTGCATCGCCCCGTCTCTTCCTTACTCTGCCCCTCAGACCTGTCCTTTCTCACCTCTTCTTCTATCAGCCTCCCTCCTTCTGGACACTCCCAGTTTGCATCGCCACCCCTTCATCTTGCTCAGCAAAGAACCCACCTTCCCTGGGATTCACTCCCCTCTGCAGGGGAAGTGAAGGGATTTAAGAGACTGACAATGGTTAATTATACTTCTCATTACATTAAAATTACCTTGCATTTGTATTTAGGTATCCTATGGGAGAAAACAATGCCTCTTTTTTATTTGCTGGTTTGGATAATCATATCCACAAGTAGAATTTATCCCCCAGCTCTCCTCGTCAAAATTCTACCTCTCGACAAGGATATTTCAGCAAGTGACTCTGCCACCCTCCCAAGTCACACAGCTGTGACTCCTAGGAGGAAAAAAGTCTCAGCTTCCTTGCTTCGGATGAAGGTACCTCTGAGGTGTGACTTGCGCTCCAGGATCACCTGGGAGGACGAGGTTGAAGCTAATGGCTGTGGACTTGGTCTGAAATTGTATCCTCACTCAGCTGGCTCCCTTTCCCTCTCCCCATCCAGACAGGGGAGCTCCTTTTATAAATCACTCGCACACGAATCCTTCTCTTAGGCTCTCTGCTTCCAGGGAGCTTCAGCTGAGATAAATCCTAGGTGATATTTTTTGTCTTCCTTGATGAACCTGAGGTATAGTGATGACAGGGAATTGCTGAATGCCACCCACATCTTACAAAGGGAGATTTTGGAATTGGAACCTGCACCAATCCAATTCAAAGCTCATAGTCTTTTCACCAGATAAGATCACCTCCCAGTGTTACTTGGATAATTTTGCAAAATGCAGTCTTGACATGTCATTTCTATGCTTAAAATCTTAAGGGGCTCCCTCTTTTCTACGTTTCTTACCTGGCCATTCAACACCCTCACAATCCACAGAGGGGCATAACTTCCAAGGCTTGCTGTCCATCACATCACTTCTGTTACCTTTTCTGCCCAGGTTTGTAGGACTACTCAGTGTTCATCAAATATGGCTCCTGCTGTTCAAAATCCGTGTCTCTCTTTCTCACAACATAAATTCTCTCTGAAATTCCCTTCTCTCTCCCTATCCTCCATGGCACTTCAGGAAGTAACCCCACACTACCCCCTTGACAGTAGAGCTTAACTATCATTACTCTGATGAAGCAGGCCTTCATCTCCCCATTCTGAAGTGATCATTTTCTTTCTCGAACTATTATAGAAATTCATAACTTTCCTTTATATCAGCTGGGACAGGAAGGAGGCAAAGCCCTCTGCATTTAAAGAAAGTGGACAGTAGAAGCTCTCCCCGAAAAAAGGTTAGAGACCATGGTTTCGATAGAGCTCTCAGTGGGTGAGAATATGTCATGCTATGATAATAGGACTGTAGCAAAATGTTATTGGTGGTTATCTTGGTTTTTATGATTATGGGTTTTTTATACTTTCTTGTATTATCTAAAATATATCAAATAAAAATGTTGCTTCTTGTAGCCCAATGAAAACAGGAAACCTTAACATAAAGATGGAAAGAAAAGAAGACAAAGAGTTAAAGAAAAGAGAGAGAAGAGACGAGAAGAAAGGAAAATTTTAAAGGAGGGAGGGAATATGGGCAAGAAAAAGGGAGAGAGAAAATTTGGTTGACTTATAAAATGTGAAGACTTATAAAATACAGGAAAAGATAATCTGTGTTTCTTAGATAATAATTAGGAGAAGTTAATATCTGCAGTGGAAGGAATGAATAGATAATGTAAAGATTGTGCATCACAGTGTCTTTGCTGTGGGTGTTATATACTCTGCATTTGCTTTTGTTAGAGATTATTATAAGACCTGAAAAAAAAAAATATGGCGATTGACTGGAACTGAAAGAAATAAGAAGTAATGGCCTGAAACTGGGAGGGAAAAAAAAGATGAGGGTGGAATAAATTAGATATTAGAAAATAAAATTAATAGTAGGGTCAATTAGACAACAGAATAATTTCCCAAAGAAAGTACAGTAATTGAAGCAATAGCATTCAAGCTGTTCAGAACGAGAAGAGATAAATCAGTGAGAAGATTAATGTGGACAAACCACAATGGAGCGAGATGAACCAGAGGTAGGAAATTTCGTTCTGCTCTCCAGATGAAATGCATGCACAGGTTTCCTGGAGCAGATGCCAGAAGATTCTTGCTCCTCACTGCAGTGATTTGAAATGTCTAGACATCCTTGGTGAAATTCTGTTTACGATAGCCAGTCATGATTCTGGGGGATCAGAGGGGCCACGTTTCCAGCATCGGGCACCGTATGCCATGGTGGTGGAATTTACTGTGATGCCAGGGCTAAGGAGGCTTGATGTCCTCATTTGAAGACATTAATTCAGAGGGAACAGAACTACGTCTCCTGCAGGTTAGAGACCTGCTTGCCACAAGCTTTCCTCAAAAGCTCAAGAATGGTTGTTCCAAGTAGTGTTTCAGAAGTGACCATTTTTACCCTGTATATATAAACTCAGACGATGAAGCCTGGACCTCATGTGTGTGGTACAAATGAACCACAGGAGCTTCGTCATCAGAAAGACCTAGGTCATCTGAAAGCCTCTCCTGCCTTGCCCACTAATTAGTTGTTGGTTTTAACCTATCACTCATGCCTAAGAAACCCATCTTCTTATCTGTGGAATGGGGAGAATAATGTATTTGCTTTACCACTTCACTGTCATGATTAAACAATAATGCAAAGTACCTCGTACAGTGCCTTGCATGAGGGCAGTCTTTCCACTTAATGTGAGCCATTTTTTTTCTTTTGCTTTAAATACCAATTCTTTCTCTTTCTAACTTCTATCCCCCATATTAAATACAAACATTGATCTTCGCCTGACATACCAGATTTACCTATAGATACACCACCAACTCTCCCTTTTGAATTGCAAGGCATTAGAGAGGGTGAGAAAGATTTTTTTTTTCTTTTCATTACCCACCCCCATATCTCTTTTCTGAGATGCTATATTGGTTTTCTACTGATGCTTAACAAGTGATCACAGATTTAGTGACTTAAAACAATGCCTATTTTATGTATTAGCTCACAGTTTCCATGGGTCAGGAGTCCGGGCATAGAGTAGCTAATCAGGGTGCTCCGTTTAGAGTCTCGCAAGGCTGACGTGAAGGTGTCAGCAATGCTGCAGTCTTGTCTGGAACTCTGGGCAAGAATCACCTTCCAAGCTCATCCAAGTGGTTGCTGGAATTTAGTTCCTTATGATTGTGAGGATGAAGTGTGTGTTTTCTTGACACGTGGCCCACTTCATCTCAGCCAACGATGGTGCCTCGAATTCCTCCCATGCTTCAGATCTCTCCAGCTTCCTCTTCTGCCACTCCTTTGACTTCCTCTACTGCTCTTGGCAAAGAGAAGGCTCTCCTTTCAAAGGCTCATGTGATTACATTGGGCCTTCATATATAATCCTGGATAACCTCCCTATCTTAGGGTCAAAGGATTAAACCCTAATTACATGGGCCATGTCCTTTTTGCCATGTAATGCGTTCGTTGACATGACACAAGTGGTTAAAGGTGGCGGGAAGCAAAATTCTGCCTACCGTAGATACTCACCCGGAAATCCACTGCCTTCCCTGGCTTCAGCCTCCTCAAACTTTGTCCTACTCAAAACCAAGCTCATGACCATTCCCAACACCTTCAAACATGTGTCTGCCTTTGTGTTCTCTTTTTCTTCTCCTGCCCCATTTTGTCCTGGTACCTATGACACTTGATTTTATTACTTTTCTTCTTGCCTTTCTCACTAGAAAAGGCCCCATGAAGGAAGGGAAGGGTCTGTAAGCTATTAGTTTTTAGATTCCCAATGCCTGCTGTGGTGCCTGATAAAATGCTTGTGGAGTGAGTGTTTTATCTACACTTGAGAGAACTAGACATGTTCCAACCCCCAAGAAAGATAATTTAGGCATTTCATGTATCTTGGAGCAAACACGTGACTTTGAATTTAGTTCCAGGCTTTGGCCATTCTTATCGAAGTCATTTAATTTATTTTGACCATAGCTTTCTCTTCTGGAAAATGAAGTATTAAAAAAGTTGATGTTCCCCAACCTTTACAGTAATCAAAATTTATTTTTATGTCCCAATGGAGTCAAGTTTAGAAATATTTTAAATCCAAACTATATTTATTCATTAGTAAATAAATATCCTCCCATGTTTATCTGTCAAAATCATGGGTTACTTTAAAGCACACAATCAAAACACTCAGAAGTGAGTATAATTAATGTTACTGTGACCTGAGATAATTATTGCCATGTCAAACTAAATCAAGGAAGGAGGGAGGGAGGAGGAGGGAGAGAGAGAGAGGGAGGGGAGGGAAGGAGGAAGGAAGGAAGGAAGGAAGGAAGGCTAGGAAGGAAGGAAGGAAGGAAGGAAGGAGAAAATATTTTGAAGGAAGACATAAGATGTAAGGAAGAGCACTAGAATCAAGGTTTTAAATGAGACAATTTTGTATTAGAAAAAGCCAATTTAGTAGATTGGTAGTAAGATTTTAATATGAAAAAAATGAAATGATTTTTAAGGTTTCCTAGGAACCCTGCAATACCTGATAGTAAATCATGAGACTGAATGATCTCAAAGTTTATTGCACTTCTAAAATTCCGATTCTTAAATTTCAGTCTGCTTTTCATTCTCCCTTGGTGGGACATTGTCAGGGCTTCTCCATGGATGGGGAATCTTTGCCATGATACGTGTGAGTGGTGCGGTGTCTAAACTCAGATGGCCCAAGGAGGCAGCACAGATGAAGGGGGCAAAGCCAAGAGCAGCACAGAGGACCCTCGGGCACAGCTACTATGTCCGCATCAATTGTTCCCATGAGAGATACAGGCCCTGTGGCGTCAGATTTTCTGATGCTAAAAAGGGCTGGAAATCTGGATTTCATTTGTGTTACAAAAGAATTGCTTCTAAATATTGGAAAGGAATTCAATTTTTATCAATTCTGTGCGGATCATATAACACACATCTGCAAGCCCATGATGTCCGTGGACCGCCAGTTTGCAGCCAGACGTGGAGTTAGCCGACTGCTGGTGCACAGGGCCTACCGGTTATCTAGAGTTTTCTCTGTGCCGGATATTCTTCTCCAACACCGGCCGCACAGCTTCCTCATGCTTTAGTTTCCTTATGATAAAATGAGAGCACGCATGAGATGCTGTATAATGTGTATTTGCGTTTTCTAGGAAAGGGGTGTGCATGTGTGCGTTTGTGCATGTGTGTGGGGGGTGGTGGGGAGAGAGAGGGAGAAGAGGCGGAGACAAAGAGAAATGATTTGATATACAAATTCTTGGTTACTTCTTGATAGCTATTTTATTTCGTCTCAGATATGCGTGACAAATAACATTTATTCTTTGCAATGATGTGATTGTTTAAGGTAAACTGACATAGCTTAATGTCTGTTTTAATCATTCTAACCCAATAGTAGGTGGTTGAGCCTTTAGAAGTTTCTAGTAAAACACCCTGAGGTACCACGTGCTGGGGAGAATACAGTTGAATGGTCTCATCAGTTTGAACTGCTCACTTAGAAGTGAGAAATGCTATAAAGTCAGTCAGTCAGGCCTGCACCAAAGAACAGTAGAGCCACACGGACATAATTAATGTTTACTCAAGGTGTATATTAGCGTAGGATTTAAATAGCAAGTCAGTTTATTTCGGTATATTGGCATGAATTTGAGCTCTTTTAAGAATTTTCATTTCAGATGATGTTAAGTTACAGGAATTTTGCTTGGGGGTCACTTAACTGCTCCTCCTCTTGTTGAGCCCAGTGTAGTTTAAGCTGAGTGAATGAGGAGTTTCACGTTTTGCCACGTCTGGGTCCATCTGTGTCCCTGAGAGATCGTTTGGCCCAGACGTATGGCTCCTGACAGCGAAGGGTGTCTCAGATCGTGCCGACATTTAGTGGGATGTGTGCCCTCCTTTTTAAGATTTTGGAAGACATTTCACTTTGCTTTCTTGCACTGCTCCAGTCAGTGGTCAGAATGAGAACAAAGCCGCCTTGTGGAGATGCGTCTCTGCCGTGGGTAGGAGGGACGATGAATACAGGAGCTCCTAACTTTCTAGGAGAGTCGCCCGGAAGAGTCGCCCGTAGGCCATGCCCCATCCACACAACCTTCTTCATCACTGTTCATGTTTCCTCTGGCTCGGTGCTCAGTAGGCAACCATCCAGGCTTGGTGCCTTGGGCAGATTGCCGAAGTTCTTCAAGTTCCTTTCTTCTTATGTATAAAATGAGAATAATAAAGTAATACCTACTTCATAGCACTCTTTTGAGGAGCAAATGAGAGAACGCAGGTGAAAAGTGCTTAGCTTTCTTGGCATACGGAAGGCATTCATTCAATAAATATTAGCTGTTCTTAGTAATATGGTCATTCCTCAGCTTACATTGACTGAGTGATTCAAGTTTCTAACTTAGGGCAGCTAATGATTTATTTTTATAGGATTTTCTAGTCTCTGTGACACCACCTTTTTCCTCATATAATTCACCCAATTCTGTTGAAGTACCAGAATTCGAAATCTCATATTCCTCAGGATCCAGTGGTAAATCCAATTGTTAAAAAGAGAGAGGAAAAACAACAACAAAAAATAAACAAAAAAAAACGGTCTGGTTTTCTGGGTAATGCTTGAAACTAATAAGGCCCAATAAATATATTCTTCTCTTATTCAACTCTATCGACTCTCAGTGGCCAATGAATTAACATGGCATTTAGTCATGTGCAATTAACTTTCTCTTTTTGTCTTGCTTAGCTGGTCTATTGTAAACTTCTAGGCATAAGAAACCATGCCTTACTTTCTTAAACTCCATGCACAGTGCTGTAAATAAAATAGACTCAAATAAAATTGGTAGTTAAATTTCGTTAGCTCTTTGCATGGATTATTTTATTTCTCGCATAGGACAACTCCATAAAGTAGGCATTATTTTTACTATTCCTATTTTACACGTTAGGGAAACTGAGGTTTAGAGATGTAACTTAATCAGAGATCACTTAGCTAGTAGTGACTGATACAAGACTGGAACTGAAACAACCAAAATAAATACATTTTCCTTTTCTTAAATTAATATTCATCCTTGAATTGCCAAATCTGTTTACAATTACCCTTTTAAATGCCCGCTTCCACACACTTTGTTAAATGACATTTAAGCAATGTAGTTCACACTTCAATTAAATTTTGCAACAGCATATTGAACAAATGCCATGAACAAAATTCTATGCTAGGAACTATGGGAGAAAAAAATATAAATGAGAATGCATTACCTTCCCTTCAGGAGATTACCATCTAATAAACCCAGATAGGTAAATAATGAGAAAACAAAGTAGACTGTGGTAAGTAATGGACACACAGATACCTGTGGCAATTTTGTGAAAGGTAGAGACTCACGGGAGAGTGCCTTCTGCACTTCGAAGAACTTTAAGAGTCTACTTCTAGTTTCATACTTGAAATAATCTGTTGTTACCTGATTTATTTCTTCTTCACAAAAGTATATTTCTCACAATTCTGCTTTTGTTAAACCAGTTTCCTAGGCCTTTCTGAAAAAAAAAAAAAATCACAGTGACCGTTGTGTCTAACTTGAAACTACAATCAAACTACTAAGGTTTTTTGAACATGAAAATATTACACTATTTCAACCAATAAGATAAAATATGTGTGATTGTAAATTCTAGATTGAGCCAGCTCTGAGGATAAGATTCTACAAAATATTATAAACATTTTTATAAGAGTTGATAAAATTAGATGACTTGATCATCTATCATTGAGATACCCATGTGGACTCAAAGAATAATTATTTATAATGCATTTGGGCATAACAGATGCCATAGCCCATAATATAATATGAGTTTCCCTAGAATTATATTTATCATTCACAGCACTGTGTTGAAATGTACTTGGCTCAGGAATGTGTTTTCCTCACTCTTTAACCAGTACGATAACATAACAAGAACTATTTTTGCATCCAGTGCTAAGTTAATAAGTTAAACATATCCCAAAGACTATAAGCGCAGGGGACAGTGGAATATAGTACCTTGTACAATAATGATGTATTATTGGAAGCCCCTGCGCATGAACTGACTGGTCATGATGACGATGAGATTATAGGTTTGTTTGTTTTTTTTTCTCTCTTAGTAATACTAATGATAGCTGACATATATTATTATGTTATAAATAATATGTCATACATATGATATATTGTCTGATTATATGCTTACCATCTGCCATCACTTTGCTAAGAACTTTACATGCCTTATCTCATTCTCCCCATAACAACCCCATGAGCTAAATTTTTATCATTAGTCCCATTTGACAGATGATAAAACTAAGAGTTATGGAAATGATGTCTCAAAGTCCAAATTCTTAATCTCTAAATTTATAGCGCCTCCCCACCAGAGCCCTTCTTTTCGATAGTTTCAGACATTTATGTCTCATTGGAACCCTGAGTTCTGTTGACTTGAACACAAGAGAGAAGATTGCTTTTAGTTCTTTGGCTTTATAGGCAAGTAGAACACAGAAATTTCTCTTCAAGTGGAGTGGATGAGACAGAAGAGAAACAGGTCACCTAAAAGGCTTTTGTTGAATAGCTTCCACAGATCAACAAACCTGCGGCTGCGGCTCCAGGTGAAAAGATTCTTCCGTTACCGGGAGCGGCAGCTGCAGCAGCCTGCCTTTCTCAGGGTCTCCGTTCATTAGTAGTCAAGGTTTTCATTGTGCTCAGCGAAACACTTACAGAAAATAAATGTGGCGCACAGATGGGCCCATAGAAAATCTACTTGATGTATTCTTGAAAATCCACAGCTAAATGACTTTGAAGAGATGGTGGGGGGTGATTGTGCCCATGATTAAAATGAGGTGTGGCATGAATCTTTCAGATACAACACTTTCCCTGTAGAGCTTTTTTTTTTTTTTTAATTTTTTTTTTTAAGACTGATAAGGTGCAAAGTGGTAGCTGGCCTCTAGCTCATAGATGTGCCATGGCTTATTGAACCATTCGCCTGAAGATGAAGTGCATTTCAAGTATATTTGCTTTATACAGAGTGAAACTTGAAGACCTGTATAAAATAAATCTTCTTCATTGTATGTAAGCTGAAGCCTTTCACTTAAGGATTTTTCAGCTCAGATTTTAAATGATAGATGAATTAGATCAGGACCACCTTTACCAGAATTTTCTGATGTTATCTGTGTTGCTTGTCAAAAATGCACATTACTCCATACGTACACGGAAGTGGAAACCAGGAATCTATATTTTTAACAAATATCCCAGATTATTCTTCGATGAGTACATCACATTTTATGTGAATCTGAAATAGTACAATTTAAATATAATAAAACAAATGTATATTATATGTAAAATTTGAAACAGTGTGACTCCTTTGAATTGCAACATTACAGTTGCAGTTTTGAAGCTGGCAGACCAGATAAATTATAAACTTTACTATCAGCGATGCTAATTTAGTTGGTAGTTTCCAATACCTGTTTTTTACTATCATCAACCCACATTATTTTTCACTTATAAATAATATTGGTAATTATTATGACATTGCTATGTCCACTGTCGCTATGTATTTCATATGTTATAACCATGACATCCATGTATTCATTAAATAATAATGCTGGCACTCATATTGAAAAATTCTCCTTAAAATTATTAATATTGATAAGGAAGTTAGATGTAATGATAGTTTTGTGAAGAAGATCTAACAGCCACCAATATACCCTACATTGCTAATTTAGGATAGTGGCCTCTAAAATATTAGAAATGATATCAAGAAAATTAAAATTGGATACAAAACAAACGTGCTACTAATGGGTACAGATCTATATTCCTATGAGGGAATTTATCTTGAATTGTATGAGTTTTGATTTAAGTGGAGTCTTTAAGAATTCGTCATTTGCATAAAAATGACTTATTGGTGGATTAGAATTTGAAAACCGCTGCAAAACTGATGACCAATTTCATGACAAGTTGGCCACTATAGGCCATTTATGAGGATTATTTAGACAGAAGTGGGATTAACAGTTCTACTATTCTAGCAAATAAACATCGGAATAAAGGGATGCAGGACCATAACATCGATTGGCTCTGGAGGAAGATTCACGTGGTAGTCTGGGTGGGTAGCCATTCACGTGTGGTCTCTGTGGATGGTGTGTCTCAGAGATGGGCCAGCCAGCAGCCCTGCAGCAGTCATGTGCTCATAAAAGTTTAACAGCTGACTCTGGGATTGAAGTAACCCTGATGTGTAGTGTTTGCCAGTTTTTATGGTGTAAGTACTCCCACCACAACCAACTTCAACCTACCAACCTGACGTCAGTCAGCTAACCCAGTTCCTGAGATGCAACACTCAGCAGTTCAGGGCTGGAGCTAGCTAGTTGGCTGCAACATACGACTGCCTGAAGGGATCTATGGGCATGCGAAAACTATTCAGTCAGTCCTTACTTCTCCAGAAGCAGATTTACCTTTATCTTGTGCTCTTGAAAATTATATTTTGGAACTAAAAATATATAAAATTAAAATTGAAAATCAAATTATAACTGTATTCAAAATTATAAAATTAAAATCAAATGATGATTTGAGTTATAATCTGAGCTATAATTCAGAGCTCTCCCCCATTTTATATATATTTAAGAGGCACAAAATATAACACTGTCCTCTTTGTTTTCTTGGCCAGCTTTGTTCCCTGTCTATACATCAATATCGCTGTCACAAGATTCTATTTGGATATGTAACCAATATTCTCCAGCTATCTTTGTTCCTCTAAGAGCAGAAGAAAAATGTGCATGGACCTTCCAATTAAGTAGATGTGACATTCCGATTTGATTAGCAATGATAGACCCCGGGCTCGGATTGGAGTTTGGCATTAGGTACCGTGCCACACTCATCAGGGGAAGGAAGACTAAGGGACCCATTGACTGAATAAGATGGATTCACTGAAGTTGACTTAGCAGTAGACAGATTTCCCTTATCATACAGACACAGATCTCAGCCAAGGGCCTTTCTCCACATTGCCCTGTGCTGTGTGCACAGCAGTGCAGTTTCTTTCTCTCTTTTAGTTATAAGTCCCTTCCTATGCCAATTTCCTGGCCTGGGTGTTGATTGCCTACCATCCCTTCAGAACATATTTCTTTCTGCTTCTTGGATTATTTATACACTTCCCTCTAGGAATGCTGCATCTTCTAGATTAAGCTGGAGCAGAGAAAGGTGCTGCCATCCTTAGATATTCCTTTTCTTTATTACATCTCCACATCTATCTCTTACTGCCCTTCAAGACACGGTTCAAATAGTACCTCCTCCTCCTTAATAACTTAGGTGAATGCAATTTCACCTTGCTGGGGACTTAGCAGTGGTTCACAGCCCTCATTTTGTATGGAAATCACTTGAGAAACTTCTGAAAAACATTCAATGTTTAGGAGCCACCAAAGGTTTAGAATTAATCGGTCTAGTGTGGGATGTTGGTATTAGAATGTCTCCCAAAAGTTCTTTTGGTGACCTTAATATGCAGCCAGAGCTGCGAACTACTATTCTATAGCATGATATTCTCTCTCTCATTTCCCACAATTCAAGAGCAGTCCAGGCTCCATAAAGCACCTAAAAGTCAGGATGGAACGGTAGGTGGAAAAGGCCTTGTGCACTCAATCGAAGGTGGTGGACAGCTCCCAGGCAGCAGCCAAACCAAGCCTCCGCCATGCCAGCTGGGGGATCACTGGAGTAAGACTGGAAAAGATTGGGGAAACTCAGAAACCATGTCCTGGGATCTAGAGCAGTCTTGGAACTAAAATCAATCATAGATGAATATAGTCCATTGCCTCACATTAAAAAGAAACTGAATCCTCAAAAGGCTTTCCCAAGATCATGCAAGCTATATGAAGGGTAAAAGATGAGCTAAACTTTTAGAATGCCTACACTGGCCAAACCATTTAGTGTATATTAACTTTTACCCCCACATAGCAATGCTTCTTTATTATTAGTGTATTCCGTGGTAGAGATATGGCACAATTGGTTTATCTTCGATCTCTTTAAACTGCTTTATCGATACAGAATTTATATATCATGAAGTTCACCTGTTTAAAGTATATAGTCCAATGATATCTACAGAGCATACCTACCGAGTGGTGCGACCATCACCATAATCTAATTTTAGAGCACTTGTTTGTCACCTCAAAAAGAAAGCCTCTACCCATCAACACTCAACAGTCCTGGAAGATAGGTTCAGTGTCACTTTGCTTGACGGTAGGACTAAGACAGAGGTTAGGGAACTGGCTCAGTGACACACATTCACAGGTAGAGGCAGAACGAACACCCAAGGTGGTCACATTTTAAAGTTCTCTCTCAGAACTACAGCCCATCCAGTGTTCCTTTCACACATTCTGTGAGCGGGGAGTTAGTTTAGACAAAAAGTAAATGGATAAATTCCTCCACTCCACCCTCCCCCCACCCCACCCTGTAGATCATTTAATGGGAAAGTATTTTATTAGGAGAAAGAAGGAACACAGACAGGTCTCAAAGTCTTTCTTTCTCCACTGAAGGCTTGCTGCGGCCCATTGAGTCATTTTGTGCAGGTTGCTGTCTGCCCTTTTGCAAGCCCGATACTTATATTCTATATTGTCTATCCGTTATTTAGCTTGTCCCCTTCTACAGTACATTATCCTTGAGTATGAGGACCATGAATTATGCGTGTCTGTTGTCTGCATCACTCCTAATGTTATACTTAGCCTGTATTCTATGTCTTCAGAGAGATTTGGAACAAATGAATGAATGGATGATTACTAGTTGGGCTACATTATGGTATCTAGATAGCAGGTATTCTAGGGCTTTCATTATTAAAAAAAATCACTAGTAAAAGATTCCTAAAATTACATATGCATGATGTCATTGATAATAGGGAAATATGGTTTGTTTTGTCTAAATAATGCATTTTCTGATAAATTATTGTTGCTTAGTTTAGTCATTTGAAAATGAATAATATATATATACTAGGATTTATCCTATTTTAGGTTCTTTTTGAAAAAATACTGACCTTCAAGTGGTGAAGGGTTTGTTATGACTTCTTAATGAATTTCTAAGAAAGAAATATGAGTTTCTAGTGTATTTTACTCATAATTATACCTTAAGATTGTGTTTAGAAAAGTAGATGGCCTGAGTCACAAATTCTAGTGGAATCCTTTGGAGTTTTAATTAAACAGCACTGCCACCTAGCATCAACCACACAGGCTTTTTTTTTTTAATTAAAAAAAGAATTGAGGTTTCTCTGTATTTATAATATTATTAAGGGGATCGGTCTGTAGTCTTTTAAGAAGCCTGGACTGAGGTTACTTCAGGAAGTATTTGCAGCAGCTTCCAACCCACGTTGTTTGCTTGAAACCCTTGTGATTGGGAGTGAATCGGTGTCAATGAAGAAAGGAGTCGTCAAATCTGCCCAAGAGTTTCAAATGTCAGAGCTGCATATTCATGAGCTGCAGGCACCTGTGGCCGTGCTGTCTTCCTGCAGATTCCGTGGGCCGGGGCTACAGTCTTCTGAAGGGCACTGGAGGTGGTTTCCAAATGGCATTGTTGTTTATTTGCATATAAATAAATATATAAAAAAAATAGTGGGGAGTGGGGAAAGAACGCAGGCAAAATTATTTCAGAGAAAAAAAAACAAACTCCATCCCCTTTCAGCAGAATGCCACCTTGAGCCGTCTCTGCCCTGGAGTTGATAATACCCATTGAGAATCTGGGTCTTTTTGGTTGACAGCGGAACAGGCAGATTTCTTCTGCCAGCCCAGGAAGTTAGAAGAAGCCGGCTTTCCGAGAGAAACAGATGCTAGTCGTCTTTGCCATTTCTATTGAGTGTCCCACCGTGTGACAGACAGCAGGATCGCAGGACCCAGTTCTCGATCTTCTCTGCTCCCAAACTGTGCTTAAAAAAAAAAACAAAAAATAAAAAAACAACAAAATCAAAACAAATCAATAGTATTTAAAAGGTGGGGGGCAACATCACACTTAGATTGATGCTTTACATAATGAGCCCTTTATGAGATGTAATGCCAACTGTTAATCAATAGACACGCCAGAACTGCCTCTAATACAACCTCATAAAGGTTTTTTTTGTTTTTTTTTTTTAATCTTTATTAAAAATATTGACTTGATATGACTTGCTGGGGTTGCTCCTGGCTCTTTTTTTAAAATCCTAATTAGGAGGTTACACTGCACAGCTTAGGCTGCAGATAATAATGTAATGATTATTGTCTTAAAACCTGAGAATCAATATAAGATACTATCAGATCGTGCCAAGTGTCACAATTATGAAAATTACTTGAGATTTTAAAAGGTTTGCAAGAGCAAGATTTTTGTCTTACGCTTTTTTTTTCTTCCTATTTGCTTATTTCTACAGTTTTCTCAGGATTGGATAGGGTCAAAAGTTTTGTTTCCAAAAAGATTTTCTCATGTCATTGTATTTTAACATGCCATTTTCCAAGGGAGCTGTCACATTCCTTGATGGCATTGTTTAATCGGATTCCCTCTCCCCAACCCCCACACCTCAGAAGACATTTGTGCTTTAAACGTGGCAAAGTTCTAGAATGAAAGGAAAGAAGATTTTACCAAAAGGTGCCACTAAGTGAAAGACATACAAGAAGGAAAGAAAAGAAAATGAACAAAAGTAAGAGAACAGGTTGTTGCTTTTCCGAGAGACTCAAAATGTGAGAGTTGGGAAGGATGTAACAATAAGAATCGTAGCACTTTCTTAGACAAACTGTATATTTTTCATGTACATGAACTCATTCAATACTCACTATAGTCCTAGAAGGATTGTACAGATGAGGCCACTGAGACATGGAGAGTTTCATTTACTTGCCTGTAGTCACATAGGAAGTGGCAGAGCAAGGATATGAAGGCAAGCCTCTGGCTTTCTCCTCTGTCTATGCTGTTAACCACTGTGATAATTGAGACCATCTGTCAAGCACAGCCTCCTCAATTTGCCATTGAAGAAGTTGGGTGGTGCTCAGCAAATTTAAATGTCTTATCTCAAGGCATCGGCCAATAGAAAACTGCTGGATATCCCACACTGATGTAGATTACAAATCTGGATCCCTTCATACCTCCAGGTTCCAGTCTTCTTCCCTGACGGTGTTCAGACCAAGGGTGACAGGCCATGTTGTATGAAGCAAGTTGAGTCTCAGCCTCCTGAGTCACCCTGGCATCTGTCCCCCCAGCCTCTTCATGGCCAGCTCTTTACAGAGCCATTGTACTTATAAAAATTAGGGAGGGGTAGTGACGAGGGGGAGCCCCACTGTTTAGCTCCATGTTTGTGAATAAGAAAAATGTTTTCCTTCTATAGCCTCTTTAGAGACAATTAAGCATTAGCTTTTGTAGGATGCTAAATTATGAGTGAATTTAGTTTAAAGTATGTGAACCATGCACCCTTTGAAATTTGCCTGAAAAGGCTCATTATAAAACTAATGCTATGAAAAAGCACTCCCTTTCAGATTAGGAAAAGCACCTGAATAGTTTTCATAAGTGGCTGCGCATCGTTTGAAAGCATTCTAGTGTTGCCTGAAACGCTTTCAACACACCTTTTAACTGGGAAATTTCACATTCAGCATATCTGTAGTTCTACAAGACTTTCAATAATATTTAAATTGGTTAACTGTATTTCTTTTATATCTGTTTTAGTACTTTTATTGATTTGGGGTAGATAAACTTGATTGTGCATGAAATCTTATTTTTTCACACAAAGGAGATATGATTTGAGTGTCTGCGAGAAGAAACGGACCTCTAAATCAGGCCAGACCTCTGAAGTGCGAGGGTTTGGGTCAGATAGATGTTTGCTGCGGCCTTTGAACTATTCTGGCACCGACTCCAACGTGTGTTTCTCCAAAAACCAGTGTTGCAAAAGAGGCCCTGTGGATGACATTTCTTTATTAAAGCTCGTGGAGAATAGAAGAGACTCTCAAAATGAAAAAAATAAATGCTTCTCTTAAAAACCCAGGTTTTTTGGTTGCTCATAGACACTGTGATTCTTGTAGCCAGTAGTGCAAGACTCTTTCTTTTAGTCACAAGGCAGCTAAGAACCAAATTTGTGGACATTTCAGCTACTATGTACAAGAATATAGTAGGCAGTATAAATTTTTTTTTTTAAATCTTTTTAAAGACTGTGTATTTTGTAAGCCAAACCCAGGACTTTTTAAGTTACTGCTCGTTTTACTTTTTATTGCTCACACTTATAAATCCAGTTAGATTATTATATCACAAAGATGAGTCAGCGTGTGACACATGAAGCCCAGACACGTGAAACCCTGAGCTACACAGAGGGCACCTATGTTCTTGCAAAGTTTCTGCATCATATATTTGATGCAGGTAATAGAGTAGGGTCATGAGAACTCTGCAAGACCAGAGTTGTCTCTCTGAACAGATGATGGTCAAGTAAATGGGTCTGCCCTTAGTTAGCAACCGAGAATATCCACAGACCAGGCTCGCACATTTGAAGGCAATCTCAAACTTTTACAAATCATTACCAAAAACAGTCACGAGAACAAATATTTGTGGAAAACTATCTGAAGGACATTCATTCTCTAAAATTTACTTTCTGAAGAATTGTACAGTTTAGGCTCCTTGCAGAATTGCTTTTGCAAAATTGTGTTTTGTCATGATGCTAGCAGACTATACTAATGGAAACTTTAAGAAACAGTGGAAGAAAATGCATTGTTGTATGTAACAATGACTCAGTGGGAGAGATGTTGTCTATCACAGCTAAAAGTTTTCCTCTTTATAAGGATCCATCACTGTCTGGAGAAATGAATTGCTTTCATCTTATGAAGATTGTATGGCACCTACATATGTCTCTTCGCTTTGGCTGCTAGGAAATGTAGGCCTAGATAAATTTGTGGTCTACCTTAAACCTTTAAACAGGACTCTATGCATCTCAGTTTGCAAACATTATCCTCACACATATCTGTTATTTATTTTTACCCTTGTATTTCTTTAGCTTTAATTCCTTCAATATTAATTTTATTCTAAAATTATTTTGAAAGCTGCTTTAAATCTTTTGTAAAGCAATGTGGGAAATGAAATATGTGCATACACAGATACACGTAAGTTATAGACATTTGGTATCTCCTTTCTTAGCCTGTACCATTATTTCATGTATGATTTAAATAACATGTAAAATCTGGGAAAAGTTTACAAAAGGGAAAATATAAGACCAGACATTTGCAAGAAAATAGTCTTTGAGTAGGATTACCAATTTTAAAACCTGGTTGCACATCAGATTCATTAGTAGAGGTATTTTAAAACTGTGAAATAATGGCCCTATTTACCAATATTCTAATCTTTTAGATTTTGGGTGGCATCTTCATTTTATAAAGCTTTGCAGGCAATTTTGATATAAAGCCAGGGTGGAAAACTACGGACAAAAGTGTTCAATGAGTAAGAACCTGCTAGAAGAATAAAATGTATACAGAAATGTAATGTGAATTAGTTCAGTAGCTGAATACCAGCTTACCTGGATTGAAAGAAAGTTGCTTACATTTTACTAAACACGTGCTAGTTTTCTACAATATACAAAGCTCCGTGGTAGGTTATAGCAAAAAGTTTTCAAGTCACCTTAGCGTCACATGGCAAATCGAATAATGCCTCCCCTTTATTGCATTATCACCACCATCATCCAAAAACATATGTTGAAAACCTGCTCTAGCAAAGAGTACTATGCTATGTGCAGGAAATATAAAGTACTCGAAGATGTTGCTTTTACAGTCAAGGAGAGTCAGCCACTTGGACAGATAGGACATGTACGTAGAAAAGATAATTGGCAATGCCAAGTAGCATATGCTAAGTGCCAAATCAGCAGCAGCAACAATAAATACTCTGTGAGTTCTGTGAGAGCATCATTGTGAACTCTGAGGTTGGCAGCCTGATGGAGAAAGTGGAACGTAAAAGCCTGACCTTGACATTTGTGTAGGCATTAGATAAATATTTTTTTAAAAGTCAGTCTAACTGCAGGTAGCTGCCTGCTCACGCAGATTTACTCAAAATTTGTTTTAAAATAGAAGGCCATGTAATTACATGTGTAACTATGGGTTTTAGCAAAATAGTGTCTCTTCTTCCTTTTTTTAAAATTAATTTATAGCAATGTCTGAAACTAACAAGCAATAATCCAGTAGGAAATATATATTTTAGAAAGGGCATAAAGTCCTGACCTATCTATAAAATTAAATCCATTTATAAAGAGGGTCAGCATTTTCAACAGGATTTCAACCCCATTTTGGGCTGACTGCTGTTTCTCAGAGAGTTTGTTGTATTTCCGTCTAAAAGCAAATCTGCTCTATTACAATTAGGGAGAGTGAAATTGTGCTTAACAGGTTTTTCTGTTATAAAAATAAGAAAATGCTTGTTAACATATAATGTATTCACTAAATATGATAAGAAAGCACTTAATTTCATTTTTCCCCTAAGTATAAAAAGCATTAGAAGGAGTCGTTTTTAGAGTGACTCAACAGAAAATATCTCAGCCAAGATTGAAACCTAGCATCACTGAGTATGAGAAGAAAGTATAATTTCAAAAATAAAGGTTTTTTTTTTTTTCTTTTGCCACAGAACACACAGTGTATGTATGACAGCCAGATATTGAGGGTGTGATTTATGAAAATATAATTGTTTCATTATATCAGAAAGTGAAATGGTAGTTTTGAAAAAAAAGAACCTTATAGTTTTTATATAAGCGTCGGGAAAAATCCATGAAAACACTCAAGAATGCCCAGATGATTTCTATCAAGCTATGTAAGAACACTTTAAAATGTCTCTGATAGAACTCAGGATGGAGAAAATAGCATTGGTCTAACTTTAATAAGTGGAGAGTTAGAAATAACACAGGAGACTGGTTCCCTTGAGTTACTAACTCTAGCTCTGTCTTTTTGTATCCAGATGAAACATCAAGAATTTAGTTCCTCTAATGAGTCCGCACACCCAGGCTAAGGGCAAACAAATCCAATTCCTAAAATTCTTTTTCAAACAGAAGTTCCTTTTTTTTCGTTCCTCTAGCTTTTGAATCATCCTTCATCTTTACTATTTTCTCTAACTCCCAGAGCTAAAGGACTTCGTTACGATAACAGTGAAGAACATGTCCTTGAGGCTGAGAAGTTTCTGAAGGTTCAATAACCGAGGCTTTTTTGTCACCATTGTTTAAAGGCCAGACTGTACTTTGTTTCATCAAGACTCTGCTGTGCACAGACAGAATAGAGCCATATACCATTTTGAAGCAAAAAAAACACAACAATGACCCATTTCTTAGAAGCCAGGCTACTTGAAGAGACCAACTTGAAAATGCCAGATTTTCACCCAACACAGCACAGCACAATCGTGGGGCCCTTGTGAAAGAGGATTATTCCGTAAACTTAGCAGGAAAGGTTGATTATATTTGGCGGAAGTGGGTCCCCCATACCTTTCAAAAGAAATAGGTGTTTGAAGACTTGAGTCACAATGTCTGAAAAGTAAGCACTGTGGCTTGTCCCCCATTATGAGAAAAGAGATTATGTATTAAGAAAGAATGAAACAATAACATTATGATGAAGGTGGCATATGCCCCTTCTACTTTTTGTGTCCCTGCGAACATATTTTACATTATTCCCTGCCTAACTCTTAGTGCCGTTCATCTGTTACCACTTCTAAATGTACCCATTTCGGCATCCCTGGTCCTTTATTCATAACAATCTTTCCTCCTGGAGACCCGCCTTTATTAGTCTGTGATGGCTGCTGTACAAAGTTCCATACAGTAGGGGGTTTAAACCGCAGAAATTTATTCCCTCGAGTTCTGGAGGCTGGAAGTGCAAAATCAAGGAGACAGTGGGGTTGATTTCTTCTGAGGGCCTCTCTCCTTGGCTTAAAGATGTCATCGTCTATCCATGTTTGTGCATGGTCTTCCCTGTGTGCATGTCTGTGTTCTCATGTCCTCTTTAATAAGGCGTTGGGTTAGGGCCCACTCTAACGGCCTTATTTAACCTAATTACCTCTTTGTAGACCCTATGTCCAAATACAGTCACCTTCTGAAGGACTGGGGACTAAGACTTCAACATATGGATTTTTAGGCAACATAGTTTAGCTCATAGCATTCTACTTTTTGCTCCTCCCCACCCCCCGCCCCCGCAAATTCACCTGTTCTCACCCGCACCAGCCACTCGCTTCACCTTTAGAAGTCTTTCAAATGCAGGAAACAAAATACAACTCAATCTGCCTTTAGTAAAAACAAACAAAAAACTCTTCACTCACACAACTGAAAAGTTTCGGGTAGATTTATCCCAGCTTCAGGCACAGCTGGATCCAGATACTCTAATGATTTTATCAGGTATTGATCTCCCTCCCCAGGTGTCTGTTCCACCTTCCTCCGTAATGGCGCCATTGTCAGCGTTATCAGAGAGCCTCTCCCTCATGGTTACAGGACGCTGCCAACTGCTCCAGATCACAATTCAACCTACAGGCAACTCCAGCCATTTTAGTAAAAGTCGCAGACTCACGTCTCTTTAAAGACTGGTTAAAGTCTTTCATCCATTAAGAAAGCAATCTTGTGCTCATGTCTCTGGGATGCTCTGATGAGTGAGACCTGGGTCACATAGGTGGCCCTGAGTCAAGAGAGTGAATCACATGGAATAAGAGTGAGGAGTTGGGGTCTTCAGGAAGCTGGACTTGCCATGTTCAGAGACAGGAAGAAGGGCACTATATAGGCAAAATCAGTAGATGTTCACTCCACCAACACACCTCCCTCTCACCCCACAAACTCTCAGTTATCTTGCATATGTCTTCTCAGGCATCTCTTCCTCCCTGAGATCATCTTTGAATGTCTTCAGCTGGGGAGCCACCATGTGCTGCCTTGTCTGAATCTTAATTATTGCTTTTATCTATTTATCTAAAGCCAAGACAATGCTTGACGTGTAGAAGTCACGTATGTGTCTCTGCATGTGTGAAGTGTGTCCATATGTATATTTTAAGCTGCTCAACTCAACAAACCACAAATGGTGGACGGTATTTTTTTCTATGGGAAGCAACTATCATTCCTAGTATAAATAACAAAAGTAGCTGTCTGGAGGTGTCTGAGAAAGAGATATCTGTTATTAAGTCAAGGGCTAGAAGACACTAGAGATGTAATAATCAAATGCCTCCAGTGTCAGAGAAAAATATATGACAGGAAGAAAGCTGAGTGTTCTTGGGCAATTTGCATTCTGTTTCTCTGCTTCTAAAACAATTTGATTTTTGGATTAAACTTTAGAGGTCTTCCAAGATCCTTTGAAGAGTTTCGTTTGACGATTCTGTATTGAAAGATGTGATACAACCAGAGGCAGACAGGAGGGCTGAATCCAGGAATAGGTACGGAATGGGGATTGAGTCATGTAGATCCTACATTTAGGCAAGCAAGTTCTTGAACTTGGAAAGCTCACGAGAGTTATAAGACCATCTACTGGGTAGATCCACAGGTATCAAAAGGAAGTAAAGATTCAACAAGAGAAGCTTTTTGCTTTCAATCCCTTTCTGTATCACCTGCTGGCTGGTATTTTCATGTCTCCCCCACTCAGCCTGCCTCTACTTGTACACCCTTTTTCTCAATTCAAACATGGGAATGCCTTAGTCCATGTAGTTTGTGTCTGTTCTGTTCTTTCTCTGCCATTATCTAAGTAAACATGATCTAAGATTAACATCTTTATTTACTTCCAGAAACCTCTCCACTTACTATTTCTCCTGTTAAGGGCAGATGGCATCTTGGCAGAATAGCAGAAGTTTCTCTTGCAATTCCTGGGGTTTTTCTTGATCAACAAATATCTTGCAAGAGACTGGGAAGCCCTGTTTATTATCAGTCCATAAACTATGTAACAGTATATAATTGTCGATCCAGGAGTTTCTAAGTCTGTGATTGGAGAAACCAGTCTGTCCACTTATCACTCATAACTCTTTTCCATGTGCCTGCCACAGGGTGAGCGCTCAATAAATGTAATTCGTAATGACTGAACGAGTGCATAAATAAGGAGTTTCCATTTGGAATATCCATGTTTCATCAATTTTAAGTCATGCTTTTCACATTTTAGCATCTCTGAGACAATCGATGGCAACATTGAGTCACTGCTGGTCAAAGTTCATTGTAATAAAATTGTCATCATCTACACAGGTACCAAGTTGTCTTAACTTCAGTCAAGTCATGTGCATCATCAGTAATATATGTTGAGTTTAGTTGCATTTAAATACAGAAACTTGATATTTCATTTAGTGACCATTTAAAGAAGGAATATTTGTCCCAGTTGTTATCTGATGATCTTCCATTTAAACCTTCTCCTAAGATGAAGAAAGCATCGATAAAACTTTTAGGATGGATGCCGACAGCTTGGAAGAAAATCAGGATGATAGCAGGACACTATTTTAAGAAATGCCTCACCAACTGTCCAGCACAGAGAGTCTTCATGTGTGGAAAAACATAGACCCTTATGACTCTTAGTCAAAAAACAGTGATTTGGAAAAGTTGGATTCTGAATGTGAAGTGTTAAGAATATACTTTGTTTATCTTTCCAGAAAAGAATTATACAATTTAAATCTTTATCTAAATAATTCTTAGGCGGCCTTTTAATAAGTTAAAAAATTTTTGAGTGATAAAACATTAGTCCACAGCTTGATTGCCAACATTTTTTCTTACTTAGTTTTTTTACGATATAATCATGTAATCAATCGATTTTAGGTCCTATGAGGTATGGTAACATCAGTAGGAAAGATATTTTTCGAGCCGAGTACCTAGTCTTCATGCCTTGAATCTTGCCACATTAAATGTTTTCTGCTTCTCCCTGAGACTAAATTAAGTTACTTTCCATGAAAATATGCTTGAGTTAGACCTAAGGGAAAGCTTCTCCAAAGTTAGAATATGCCTAAGACAAGAATTAGCTATTGAGGGAGATTGTAAATTCTTCAGCCTCTGAGATTTGCAAGGGGAGTTTCGATTTATTTTGCTTTTTTCTTGTGCCAGTGATGATTAGGTTCTGCCTATGTCTGCATGCACAGGACAGCTGCCTTTGTAAAGTGTAAGCTTCCTTTCATGGTATGACTATGAGAGCTGGCCTGCCTGCCTTCTGTTTACCTAGGCACAAGAAAGAGAAATGAGATAGTAATGATCAGGACTTAGCAGATTGTCTTAATTTATCAGAAGCCTATGAAGAATGAAAATAGTCAAGTTGTTTGGACTCTCACACCTTTGATCAGGAAAAAGATGTTCTTGATCACAGATAAAAATTGCTTCAGTTTCTATTTTAGAAAAGAAGAGGCAGATATTTGCTTGTGATCAGATATTCATTGAGAGAAGACTTTTCTGAGAGCCCATTGTTCATTGTATTGTGGTGTATAAAATGTAGTTGGAGACCACTATTTGCATATTTGACTCATAAATAGAGCAACACCCTTGTGTGGCTGACTCTGCAGGTGAGGAAATAAATATCAGAGAAAGTGGCATCTGAGTCACTTGCCTTTCAAAATGGAAACAAAAATATCTGATATCTTCAAGGCATCTTTGAGAAGTATCTTGTCATGTTTATTTACCTTACTGTAAGTGATAATGTAGAACACCGTGGCTCATAGACATTTCATTTATCCCCTTATTCGGACTGGGCCAATGGGCTTTTTGTGGACTGACGAGGCAAAATGTAAGAGCCTCAATTTCAAAGAAGGAGCTATAATACAGGTCAGGACACAAGCATCACACCTCAGACCGTAGAGCTCTGTTATACATCTCTCTGGGTTTGTTCTTTCTGCCAATAACTTGCTTTCTGTTTTTCCCAACTGCTCCTACTCTTCCTTAGACATATGGTTCAGGCATGATTTCCCCAAGACCCCTTACTTAGCCCAAGCCCAATAACACTGGGTTATATAGTTGCCATAGTGCCAGTACCTATACTTAGATTTATCTCAGAACTAACCAAACTGTGGTGGACCATTTTCTAGTCTGCCTCCCCGACCAGTAGTGTGTGGGCAATGTTGCTCAGACCCAGTGCTAGGACACTGCCTAGAATAAAGAACATGTCTCAATAAATTGTGAAACAGTTGAAAAATGTGAATGAAGTTAAGTATATTCATGAATTCATTAATGAATTTGTCCTTGATATTCTTATATGCAGTTTTTTTTTTAGCAAAATGCTTTTCCATTATATTGTTTTTTTTTTGATACTGGGCTTCTCTTGTCTTGATATGATATGTTCAAATAATATGACGACTATCACTCCTCTAAACAGCAGGTTAGATAACTAAGTGACTCTGGTAGGTGGTCTTTTCCTTTTGCCCTATTTGTCCATAATTGCACTTATTCTTTCTATTAACCAACCATTCATTCAGATATAATAGTTGGCCACCTGTTGTTGCTCGAGTCCTCCCATTGTTTTTGGAATCATGTTATTCCTTCAGTGATCTTGTCTATTTTCTTGGTTTTACTTTCATTCTCTCAAGCTCTTACTTATGTGTATCATTTAAGAAGGTTAAAAAGAAAATAGACAATCTAATACTATATATACTGTTAGGTCTATTAGGTAATAATGGGGAAAAGCAAAGTTAAGTGGCTTCGGAGTTTGTCGGCTTGGTCATTCTTGGCGTAATTACGGAGCCAGGTTCTTTCTATCTTTTGGTTTGCTCTCCACACATTGGCTTTATCCTAAGCATGGCTTTCCTTTGGCAGTGCATGGGATAATCGACAGTAACAGTTAGGACTCTGTGCTTCTTCCTTCATTTTCAGCAAGAGAGAGGGTATCTCTCTATTACTTGCACTTAGAAAAAGAAAACACTTCCCATATATCTTAAGAAATCTCCTTTTCATGTCTCTTTTCATTGGTTTGGGTCCTGGGTTCATCTGAGTAAATCCTTATCATCACTGAGTGTTAGGTACCATTTAGCTTAGACCTGGCTTCACAAACAAATCCCTGACAAGGGGAAATAAGAGTAACATAAGTACCTTAGTACTTGAGGGGAGATCAAGCCCCTAAGTATTAAGGTGTCCACACAATGTGAAAGGAGTAGAGTGGATAATAATAAAAAGCCACATTGTTTACTAAAACATGTCTCCATCAGTGTGCTATATCTTTCTTTTAAATGTTCCAGTGACAACTCAAATCAAACAAGTCCCAAAATGGATCACAGTCTTTCCTCCCGAGCAAATCCACTTTCAGATTTTCCTACATTATGAATTTCATTGCAATTTTCCTTATCCACTCCAAAAGACAAGGAGTTGCTTCGGACTCTGTCTCATCGATCTCAAACAAATATAATACAATGAGAGAAAAATACTAGTTCATTCATTCAACTAGCATTTACTACATATCAGTTACTAGGTATATAATTGTATATAATTTCATTACTAGACAGATTAATAATATAAGAGTGGTATATCACGATAGGAAAAAAGTCTTTCCTTACAAAATTAAACAAATTAGCATATATACGTACAAATTTGTCACACAGGCTCTGGAGGCAAAGAATAGGGTAGAAAAATTGGAGTTACATTAAATCAGGTGCATAGGAAAGAATTCTTAGGTCCTAAAGAGTAGAAGGTCGCACAAAGGCAGACAGACAAAAAGAAAGCATGAACATTGCACGCACAGAGAGAACCACCTATAATGGTATAATTAAGGAACCAAAAGGATTCCGAGATTGTGGTATAACAGAAGTCAAGAGCAGAGAGCTTCAAGGAGAAAGGATTGATGACACCATTAAATGCTGCCAAGGGGTCAAATGAGATGAGGACGGAAGAGCAGTTGTTGCATTTGGCAACACAGATATCTTTTGAGCCCTGCGCTGGAGCACTTTCCGTAGAGTGATGGGAAGAGGAGCAAGATTGGAGTGGTTTGAAAAATGATTGCGGGATGACAGAGTAAGGACACGGCGTGTACACAACTCTTTGAAGAAGTTTTCTGTGAAGTAGAACAGAGTAATGGTTGATCGCTGAAGAAGATTGTGTGGTAATAGAAGTGGATTGTTATATTTTTTGTTTGTTTTCAGATGAGACTAGATTCTCCACTAATAGTATAGAACTCCATGGTATTTTTTTTATGGGGGGGTGTGTGTGTGTCTGTGTCTGTGTAATTCATGTATTCCTGACTCATAGAACGTCTGATACATAGTAGATACTCATTAAGCTTTTGATGATTAAATGACTGAGTTCTTGATCTTGTTTTCTGTGTGGATGGGAAATATCAGTTATATAACATGAGGCCAAAAATATAAAAGAGAAATCTTTAAGAGAGAGCGGAGCTCAGATCCAGTAAAAGTGTAAAAGTTTTGGAATCTAATGGAAGGAAGAAAATATTTCCCAGTGTAATAAGAGAGCAGGAAAAATGGGTGCAGACATGGTGGGTTTCTAGATTTGGGGTGTGGTTTCTATCTCAGAGTTCCTAGAGATTCTTCCAGAGAATGAGGCAAGGTTATCAGATGAAAGGAAGGAGGGGCATGTGAAAATGCTTGTCATAGTTGCTGAGTCAGAACATAGCAAGGAAAAGTAGTAAAATTTGGGGGCAACTTAAAGCCATGTCTCATGGATTTATATCTCCACGCTTTGGTCTGGTTGCATAATTTCCAGCATCATTAATCATCACGGATGCAGCCGGCATAAGTAAAACCTGATGGCTGGTTGGGTCCATCCAGGCTGTTGTCAAATAAATTGAGAAAAAAGGACCTGAGGATATTTCTAAGGATCTTATTCTGATGGAGCAGGAGAAAGGAATGGAGTGAAGACTGGAGAGGACCGTAGAAAAAGAAAAATGAGTCCTTGGAGAGCAGCTCAAAGGATGATTGTAGTGAGCGGGAAAGATTGAGGTGGCGTTCAGATACTGGGGTATCTGAAGTTGCGATTCCGAAGGCCGAATTGCTAGTTTCACTTAGTCACCTAGTCTGGACAGTCCATATTTCTCCCAGTATCTCTTTAACCTGCTGATTTTTCTCCATTTCCACTCTGTCTAAGCCCTTGTTACATTAGTCAACTGCTGTATCCTCCTAACTTATCTCCATGCCTTCAGTCTCTCTGCTTTGCCTCTAACCTTTTTCCTAATCCAATTTTTTCTGCACTGATACCTGATTGATCTCAAAACTGTCTTCATCACGCGGCATCCTTGTTCACTGCTGTCACTGCATGCCTGGGGCACATCTAAAAAAGCCTTAGCTTGGCATTCAAGGCTATTATTTTGCAATACTTTAAATATTATATTAATTTTTTTTTCTGATAATTCTTCGGCAGGAGTTTACTTAGTACTCGTACTGCCCCTTACCATCCCTCCCCTCTATACCTTTGCCTGAGGATAGCTTCCTCTTTCTTTCCGTCAGTGAAAACTCACTGTTGTAATTTTAATCTAAATCTTCCTGCTATTATTAATAGTTTACTGAATATTTAGAGAAGTGTGCTTTGTTCACTGAGGACTTATGTCATCCTTTATGTCTTCCTTTAATGTTTTAATGATTACATGAGAAGTCTTAACAGTTAAAACTTAAAGATGCTTTTTTTCAATATCGCATTTGAATGATAATAAGAATGATCATTATAATGATAAAGACAATTCCAGTTGTCCAAATATGGGGAAAATGTTTTTCTTTATGATTTACCTGCAACTACGTTAGCACATGTTAACCTCCCTTTCACGAGAGAATATTGATTATATTTAAAGAAAAAAAAAACACACACTGCTATTTTAGATACTTGGAACTATCAGCGATATGGAAATGAGTTTTCACCACGCAATCCACAAGCAGTTACGTGTTTACATTTCCCGTAGCGTTCATCTCAGGGGTATAACTGCTTCACGTGACGCCGAGAGAATATCCCCACTCTCCACCAGTATAACCTTCAAGAAAGTGAGAAGGCTACACGGTAGGGTGTTCTAGGGAGCCCCTGGCCAGCGTTTGACATTTGGAGACAAACACACTGGAGAAAAGCCCCAGAATTCTGAATGGAGAAAAGGTTAGTCACTATTTAGTCACTCTAAACTCTTCCCATGGATAGGTGCTGGACTCTTAGTTGGATTTTTAGTTGGGGCTGTGAGTAGTGTCTCTCTGAGCCTCCCAAGGGACAGGGAGCCTTTTTTTCCCAGGGGAAGTATGGCACTTCATCACTTGTATGCACCCAGAGTGCCATCCTGTGGTCTAAATTGAGCTGTATTTGTGTGCGTAACTGCCTGTGGTATTTTTAAGGAGTGGTACAAGAAGCAAAAGTATAGTGGAGGTAAACTTTTGTCACAGGTTCCTAAAAGCATGAACAAAAGGGGAAAAAATGAAAAATGCAATAGAACACCTTATAACTCCTGTCAAATTTCTTCCAATTACAATCCTCATCTGGCCCATTGCTGGTTCTATTCTGGTGTCTAATTCTTAGTTGCCATTTTAATTCCTCTCCTGGTTTCCATGGTTTCTTTCCCCCTCCTGCCTCAAATGTACATTAGACATGATGTTTGCTTTTGTCTTAATTTCAAAACAGGTTTTTAAATGTTAATATTTGTAATGTCAAGAGATTGGGTAGCTTGACTTAAGGAAATATGACATTTCACACTTTGGCAAACTGCAGTAAATAGTGCCTTCGAAACAAAGGGTGCCCTTGGCTTTTTCACAACCAAAAGCCTATAAAACCACAGGAGGTGAAATATGACATTGTTTTCACCCCATTTCTTAATTCTAGTAATGGTGTAAGGAAACAGCTACTCTCACTCACTTCTGGGGGAAACATGAAATAACCCAAACTTTCTAGATAACAGCTTTGCACACTGTATATTTAAAAAAAAAAAAATTTTTTTTTTTTTTTTCAAATGTAGGTATGTATTGACCCAGACAGTTTCTTTTAGGAATTCATCATCAGGAAATGAACAGAATGGTACAGAAAGAATATTGTATGTTTGCATTATTTATAGTAATTTAATTTTTTGACAAAGCCCAATAATCTGATGATAGGAGACTGGTACAATAAGGTATAGAGCATCATATCGTAGAAATGTTGAATAGCCATTAAACACGATGTTTTAAAAGAAGGAACATTTAACAACAAAAATAAATATTCTCAATGTGCTATGGGGCAACAAGCAAATTATAGAATAGTACGTCGAGTCTTACAAAGGACACATAGAGGACCGAAGGATAACCCGTCCATTCCCAACCTGAGGCAGAAATTAGCAGAGGGAGACAAGTAATGAAGATCAAAATAGTGGTTTCCTAATACTCTTTGTCACCCCTTGAACTTACCCTGTCCTCCAGTGAAACTCAGGCACTCAGTCGCAGGTAGAATCAGCAGTGCCTGCTGCAGCCCCCCCAACCCCACTTCCTGGCATGGCTGGAAAGGGAGCTCCCCAGTTTACTTCCTTTTCCCATTTTCACCAATCAAATGATTACTGCTCTGGGGGACAGGTAGCCAAGGCTTTGGAGCTGGTTCTGGGAACTAGATGCCTTTCCTGTCTGAGATGTAAAAGTTTCTTTCTTTCTATGGCAAGAGAGGAGTAGGGACGTAAGCTCTCCCATTTAATACTCTGAAGCTTTTGACTGCTTCTTAATTAGTTTAGGACTCAAGAGAGGATTGTTATTATTGCTACCTCTGTAAGCCCTAATAAGTAAGTGTAGTAGGCTATCTTTACCCAATTTTTGTATTAGTGTATTACTATATATGTAATGGCTAGAAGTATCCATATATCCGAAATATTTTCTACAATGACATTTACTGTTTTTACAAATTATATGTATGTGTGTGTGTGTGTGTATATATATATATATGTACTTTATAGTATGTATAATATATAAAGGAACACAGTATAAAAGTGTATCTATTTCTTACAGTACAGTTTATTATATTTTATATTATGATATTAAATATAAACCTAAATATTTAGACATTTAAAAAGAAAAATAAAAGGTGTAATGCCTGGGTTAACCTGATATATATAATGTCTGATATATATAATAAGATTCTGCTTGGGTTCTTCAAAACAAGAAAAGACAAGCATTCTGTATGGTATGATAAAGCACCCTTTCTCTGTTAGGTAAGGAAAGTCATCAGGAGAGAACTTTGTGTTCCCTACAGATGCATGAGCAGTGTGGACACC
This sequence comes from Pteropus medius, assembly GCF_902729225.1. Lineage (NCBI taxonomy): Eukaryota > Metazoa > Chordata > Mammalia > Chiroptera > Pteropodidae > Pteropus > Pteropus medius. The sequence continues at coordinate 7,038,644 of NW_024340699.1, forward strand.
CTCTGCTTACTCATATGTGTATGTGATAGGGGAGTAGTCGCGTATTGGTGGCATGGGGCGTGGAAGGGAGGAGGAGGTGGAGGGCACCTGTAGGTAGAACTAGACCGCCAGTAATGTGGCGCTTCCTCTCCCCAGCTTCCCAAGGAAGCTCTGGATTAGAATCTCCATGGACCCACACCCTTATTTGTCCAGTCATCTTGTCCATCGTTTATTCTGACAAATTTACGGAACTATATAAACATTTAGCTAACCCCGGGATAGAAAGTGTTAAAATACATGCCCCTCACTGAAGAACTGCTTATCAATACAACATTTCAGAGGTGAACCAGTTATTAAAACATTATCAATAAATAATATCAATAAATATTTGATACTATGTATTAGACATCAAGCTAAACCTGCTAAAGACACTGACTTATTTCATCCTCCTTACTGACAATTCAAGGGCTAAATAAATTGTTGCTGCACTTTTTACAGTTGAAAAAGCTCAGAGGCAGAGTTTAAGGAATTGCTCAAGGTCATTCAGCAAATCAGTGGCAGAGGTAAATTCATACCTATGCAATTTGACTCCCAAGTTCATGCTCTTTGCTAGCATCTCAAACAGCCTTCGCAGCCTGATCTTTCCCAATGTGACATTAACTTCCTGAAGTCATATTGCAGTTTGAGGACAGAAGGACACTTAGGTTTAATACTTTGAACCTTTTGGAAAAACTATCAGAATTGAAGGTTGCCAAATGATTTTTATTAAAAATGATTAAAACGATATCCCAGTCATCTAGAACATCTTTGTTTTGGAGGAAAGAATAAATGGCTGGTGCTTGAAATAGAAACCCCAAAGCGATGTGTAATCACACAAGAAAATAAGAAGAGGATGCTTGCCTGGCTCATGTGGTTCCTCCCCTCCGCTTCCCCTTGTGATTCTCAGTTTATCTTATACTTAAAAAGAACAAACCCCTGGGATAAATCACTTTATTCCATATCATGCTTTTTTGAATTTAAATTTGAAAACGTGAAGCCTGAGAAATCCTAGAATCTAGTCTTTTAAATATAAAATTTAATTTAGGGGATGGCATGGAAGAAGAGCTGTAGAACCTCTAATGGATTTTTTTCCTGAAGGAACATGAAATTAAATATTGGTAATTATTTGTTATGCTTTTAAATGTAGATTCTAAATCCGTCCTATCATAGGAACTTCCAGATGTAGCAAGCATTAGTGTGACAATCGAAATGCTTAAAAAATGATGAGAAACTTCATTTTCGAAACCAGATGACAGATACAAAAAGTTGGCAGTATGTCTAAAAGAAAACATAGCATGCAGAGGGAGATCTAAAAATACTGTAAACAAAAACTGAAAGACAACTTGGAATTTTACTTCAGAAATGTTGTAGATTTTTAAATAGCGCCAGTGACTTTTTTTCCCCCTTTACAATGGAATTTGATGAATTTTTGCTTTAAGAGTTTCTTTCTTTTTTTTTTTT